>NC_056748.1:1146901139-1147088639 GCF_019279795.1 Protopterus annectens | reverse complement strand
CAGTGAGGGGCGTCCATATAGGGAAAGGATAATAAATACACACATAGTAAAGTACAATTTCCCTTATGAGCACACCGAGATCACAGTCAGTCTGGGGCTGGTTTCTCCCTTTCTCTCCAGGTCCCCAATAAGACTCCCCACTGGCACAGCTATAGGGTCCAGATCTCAGCCAGCTAGGCAGTCTAAAACCTCCAGCACACTCTCTGTCCAACCAGTGCTTCGTGTCCCTGCCCACGTGTCTGACACACACCCACACACTTTGAGATAAGAATTATACAACCACACAGACACTCCTGGGGAAGGCTGGCACAGGTTCTCCAGCTGTGCCCCTTTTACCCAGACTATACAGTAAAAATCACTGCCACCAACCAGCTAATATTTATCAGCTACTCAAAGGCCCTTATGAAAGGGTGTCCAATTATTACTGTACAATATTATTATCCAAATGATGTGTGACTGAACAGCAAAGCTTATTTGGAGTGACTTGGTACAGTATCACTATATATATATATATATATATATATATATATATATATATATGTGCAATGTACTCTAGAGCTTAAATTATCTCTACACAAAACAGCCACAGTTGAAAGGTTTTAAACATTTAATAATAAATAATGAAAGCACAAGACAATATGGCTTACTACACAGTGCTAGTCAAGAGTTCAGAGATCACAGAGAAATACTTAAAATAATACAGTAGAAAAGTTCTGACATCACAGAAAAACAAACTAGTCTAATCTTCCTATTTCCTAGCTATATCTAAGAGAAAACACTGCCCTACAATCCTACTTGCATCTAGACACAGGCAGTGCTGAGTTGTATGTTCTCAAGACAAATGTTCTAATGCTCTCATTCTGTCTGTCCTTAAATTGATAGCACAGTACCACTGATTCCTTTCAGATTACATCATTTCCTTCTTGTTTTCAGGTTAACAGACTCTCAGAGGTTAATAGCCCTTGATTTTGCAGCTGGTCAAGAAGCCAGAACAATAAAATAAATTATACATGCAAATTCTAGCCATTAACTCTGGCCTCAAAACAATAGGCAGAATTCCTTCATCCAGACATGTTGGCTCCGAGTTTTGACATCAAAGAATTGCCTTATCAGCTTTGTTACAGCAGAGTGCACTGTTACATTTTTGCAGTTCCACGTTTAACACCATTTTTCCCATTTAAGAGAACAAGCCTGTGGCTTATATTAATACTTACAAATGACAGAATTATCTGTAAAAGTCTATCTGGCTAGGCTGGCAGCCTTCACCTATCTTCACAGCGAGTTTAAGAATAAACCTGCATGGAGAACCCCTAGCATAAATAACCTTTATAGCAAAACAAGAAAGACATCCCCTTCCATAATAACAAGCTAAAAATGCCACAGCTTAAAATTAAGCTGAAAAAGTTAGAGAATAGAAACGAAATTAGATCCTCCAAGGCCAAGTATGAATTTAAAACTGCCTCCTCTATCAAAGACGATCACAAGTCCTCCTTCATCTGTAGGAACAACGTTAGAAATAACATTCAGAATGGCTCTGTGTAGATGCAGTACATCTTTACCTAGTCTGCTGCTGAACACACAGTTGAACTTTGAGAAGTAACATTTAATTCAAACTGTTATCCCCATCATCACCCCCGAAGGAGTTCTAAAGTCTCTCTTCTTTCTCTCTCACTTGCAGAAAGAAATGCTAGCTGAATAGTACCCCAAAATGTGCTGGGATGCTTTTATACTAGTATGAAGCACTAATCCACTCCAGAGACTGTTCAACCTCAGCTTCTTATCTGACTTTGTGCCAGAGGCTTGTAGAACTACCGTGGTCATTCCCTAACATTAGGGTGGCCTCAGCAGTGATTCTGGTAACTGTACACTCATACGCCTCACAAGTCTTTCCACTTTTGTTTGCTTTTCATTTAGAATCAATGGCAGGCAGATTAAGTAAAATCCTAGATGAATTTATAATATACCTATATAATCTAGAGCAGGACTTGGCTATTGTTTTTCAGGATGTAAATTCATTGACAGGACTATCAGGTTACAATATTATACAACAGAAAATAGCTATTTGGGTAAATTATATTACCTCTTAGACAATGGTTTTAGAATATCCATTTCTGACTGACTATAATAGCATAATGTGTAGATTTTAGAAGTTAACAATGAGGGGTACTTTAGGAAAAGTTAATGAATTTCATCAACAATGGAAGAACATTTACTTAGCTGGATATGGTACAAAGGATCCAGACAGCATTGTGATTCTTGCCCATTTGATAAGATATACCTCACAAGGTTTTCCTCTTGTTTTCTGTAAATTAAAGATGGCTTCATCTTTATTTAGGAAGGACAAAGTCTTCCAGGAATATAATTTCTCCTTCAATGCATTTGTGCAAGAGGGAGTCCCAGTTTTTGAGTTGTATAGATTAACAGCAATGTTAAACCCTTTACAGGGATCGCTGCTCAAATACAGTGACGCTAGGTCGAAATCTGCTTTAGTTTTAAAGCTGGAAGGGAGTGAAAGTTTTATAAAATGTTTAAAATGAATATGTCTTGGAGAACAAGAAAAGGGAAAGCAAAGCAGCTTTGGGTTCAGTGAAGCTGACTGAAGAAGGGCATATGAGAGTAATATGGATGAGAATGGCTTAAGGAGTTTGGGTCTATTAACGGGGCAAGAAAAAAGAAATATGAAAAGCTTTCCAAACTTGTTCTACTCGGAGAAGAATATAAAGGGTACCTTAATGTGAGACCAAGTTACAGAAATTATTTTCCAAAGAGTGGTTCCTATCAAAATCTTTGATTTACTGCTGATAGCTTTGGAGCAAAACTCACAGCAGTAAAGGTATTATTACCTTGCTTAAGATATGTTCTGGACTGAAAACAAGTTAGACTAACAAATTTAGAGTGCCGTGGGGAAAAAGGTCTTGGTATATCAATAAGTCAGCAAGAATGGAATATAGTTGCGTTGGACTCTAGGTATGCTATTACTTACTGAAACTTGTATTTATTTATTTCATTTATTTATTATTTTGCTTGGCAATATTTGTTGAAAAATTCTTATTCTCCATTGAAACTTGCTATACTGTCTTCCACAGTAACCACAAGTTTTGAAGGTTCATCAATATGCTAGGCGATTTTTGTCATACATTTTAGAAATGCCATGTTAGAGCCACTAACACAAGACTTGTTTCAATATGAAAACAAATTTGGCCAAGTTAAATTACTATGTCTTTATCTTTAACTGAAAGAACCTTGTTAGATCCTGTAATGTTACTAAAAAAAAAATATATATATATATCTATATATATATATATATATATCTATATATATATATATCTATCTATATATATATATATATATATATATATATATATATATATATATATATATAAAACTAGCAAACAGAAACACTTTGTCCTTCAGATGATGATATAAAATTATGCCTGAAGTACAATATTTAAAAGTAGCTACAACAAAATAAGCCCCAGAGAGTAGCAAACCTGAACCCTTTGATTTTGAATACAGCTTTGTAGTATACTATTCATGGCTTTATTATTTTTGTTGCTTCCACGTGTTTAACAGATAATATAACGCTTACGTTTATGGGTTTGTCTGCTGCTGCTGTTCTGCTCTGTAATCTTATTGTAAATGCTTGACTGATGGAATTTTTCAAAGACTCTCTGCCATGTGTAAGGTGTTCAGATGTGCTCCTGTATGATTTATTCTTTGTATGTTGTCATTGCAACTGTGTTTTTCACTATGACTACATTGACCGGTTAAAAATATATTAATTTCATTGTATAAATAACACCTCAGGTCTCCCCTGAAAAGAGGCCACTCACCTAGTGGGAGTAGTCCCATCAATAAGTAAATAAAAGTAGTTTTGTGCTTAATAGCACTGCATGTGTAGTCTGAATATGTCTGCTTTTGTTTGTACGTTATTGGACTCTGAGTACCACAAGTACAGCTGTCACTGAAGTATTTAAATGACTTGTTATACCTGATTATACTGGTAATGTCATTAACAAAAGAGGATTATTGCTGTGCAGCTTTCTTTCTTTTTGTTAAACAACTAAGAGAAATGGTTTTTCTCAGACCCAGTTTTGTCTTGCAGTGCCTAGTGCAGGTAGCAAAGAAAATAGAGGACTTCTATTGTATTTTTTTATGTTGAATGGAAACTGAAATGATTCTTCTTAGAGCCTTTACGGCCACAAAATCAAAGGTAAACACAGTTATTGGACAATGTAGTTAGTCAAGTGGCATTCCTTAAGATAGAAACCAGAATATCCAGGCAAAGCCTGTACAAACCAGGGAAAAACATCTGGGAATACAGGTCAAGACTAATCTCTGGACCTAGAACCACGAGACAGAGGCAACCAGCTAACTAATGTGGGTTTTTTTCCCTTTTTGGTATAGAAATGTTTCTAAAAATCACTTAAAAGTTTGGAAACTTAGTGAATTTCAGATCCAGACATTGGGAATTATGAATGGTAACTTCATTTGCACTTGTTTCTTGGCAGTTTTTTTATCAGAAGGGAAGGCGTTCAGGACAGTGTACACATTTTTGATTCTCTGGCAGCAACAGTACATATATTGACAAGAATCTGCACAGAGAGCTGTATAAACATTTACAAACAAAGAAACTTTAAATGCAGCTGTTTAAAATTCCTAACCCGGCATTTGCATAGTAATGAAAGTCATAATGTGGTTGTGCACAGAGTAAACCTTACCAGTATATTTGTTTCTCACTACAAATTGCCCACTATTACTGTTTTGTTGTCCATTTAAATGTTGGCTGGTACCTACCTGAATTACTTATATTTATATTAATAGTGTCCACAAAGCTAGAACGGAGTATAAATGAATAGAATAACTTAAGGGTTAGAAATGTATTATTATAAAAAGAGCTAAATTTCGCATCTGTCAGATTCCTAAACCTTTGTTCAATAAATCTTCTTTACCATTATTATTTAAAAAAAAAATCTGTCTTATAACCCTCTTTGACAATGACTGAACTTCTTTGTATCAAACATAAACAATGAAAACTGCATTTTTAAACAGCTGGCATTTATTCCTCATTCCTGATTCTTATGGCCACTGCCAGCAATTATTTATTAATTATTTATTAATTATTGATGTTAAGTTGTCAATCTCGCCTTCATTCTTGCTGGATGGGTTCGGTGCCGATCCTCGGCTCCGACTCGGCACTTGCTAAGCTCGAGAGTCACTTTTACCAGCTCGAGGCAGCCCCATATCCCATGATGCAAGGCGGTAATTACCCAGATCTCGTTTGCCGCTTCGCTAATGAGGTCATCTTTTTTACCAGCTCCTGGTAAGTGATTCTTTTCATTGATATTTGTCAGGTTTTAGATACCAAAACCCTAAAAATTTTGTTACTTAGACTTAGTTAGTGAACCTTATTCACTTAGCACTAAACCCATTCCCACTTAGTTCACTTCCATAGTTTTTCTGTGTTTTGGGCCTTAGGCCTTTTTCCCACCCTCACAGTTCCTGTCAGATTTTTCTCTTATGTGTGTGTGTGTTGTGTCACTGTTGATAATAACTAATTATTTACTCTTAATAATAATTTAGTTATTAGTATCTTTTTTGGTCTGATTGTTGTGTGTCTGTGTGTTTTAGGTCAGACATGTCTAAAGATACTAGGGTCTCAGGTTTCAAGAAGTGTGACTCGTGCTGTCAGAAGATGTCTCTGACAGACGGTCACACTTCTTGTATTTATTGCCTGGGACCCCTACACCTGCAGGACTCCTGTGCTATTTGTCATTCCTTCAGCCAGAGAGTCCTGCAGGAACGTAGAAATAAGTTGATCCTCTGGGGTCTTCTTAAACCTGAGAGCTCCCCGGCCAAGGTCGGCTCCGGGAAGCCCTCCAAGCCTCCCAAGACCCAGGCTTCGGTGTCCAAGTCTGTGGTCTTGGTTCCGACTCCGCTGGAGTCGACATCGGCTCCGTCCGGAGCCGATCCTTTCTTGTTGGAAGCTTCAGTACCGGCACCGGTCGGTGCCGATACCCTGGCTTCAGCTCCTGTGTCGGCTCCATCTGGAGCCGACACCCTAGTGTCGAAGCATGTCTCGGCTCCGGCTGGGGCCGAGATATCTTTGTCTCCTCTCGGAGCCGACAAGTTGTCGGCTCCACCTGGAGCCAAACGTTCTTCGGCTCCGATGGCTCCGTCCAAGAAGAGGTCTAGATCTCCATCATTGGAATCTATACACTCTGCTCCAGCCTCTCCCTTGCTTTCGGAGCGGAGCCATCGGAGCTGATCATTGAGGTCATCCAGGCTCTCAGACCACGACTTAGAGAGAGTGGTGAGTAGACTTTTAAAATCACAGGAACTAGCCCAGATGCTCCAAAGCCCGTCTCATCAGACGTCGGCTATTATACACCCTCCTGAGATTCCTCCTTCGACTCTCCTACAGAGTTCGGAGCTGGAGATTATTGGTACCGTGACTGTTCCTGCTTCGGAGCCGATACCACACCTTTCGGCTCCGTCGTCCTCGACTCCTACCTCCTCCTTGAGACCTTCCTTGGAGGGATCCGGGCGTCGGGCTTCCCTGGTCGGTTCCGAGGGGGCGAGTGGCATCGGACCCTTGTCCGTCCCCGTTCTCCCTCTTGGAGCTTCGGCCTTGGTGAGCTCGGCCCCGACATCTGCTTCGGAGCCTTCCCTTTCAGTGAGACCAGAGATTCCTGTTTCTTCGGAGCGGGATCTCTCGGCCCTCCCTGGAAGGGGAGCCTTCGAGGTGATGAGGAGTGTTCTAGCCCCTGAGCTTAGTCAACAGTCGGTTCCTTTAGCTCCTCCCTCCATGGTGCCTGTAGATGCCTCTTCCCGCTCTCTTGCTCCCGGACCCAGAAATCCATCGCCCCAGGTCTCCCCATTGGGAAGATCTTCCTCTTCCAAGGTTTCTCCTGATCCTTCAGGTGAACCCCCGCATAAGAGGACCTGCAAGAGGAAGCACTTAGACTCCCCCGAGTCTACAACATCAGATACCGATTTAGATGAGTTGGAGGGGTCCCCAAGATCTCCCTCTGAGGATGTCTCTTTTTCAGACATCCTTGAACTCCTGAAACAGAGTGGGAACTGGCCCTCCATTAATCCCTCCGAGGATGAGTCAGTATACCTGGAGGCTTTTGGATCTCGACCCTCCACCTACTGGGTGTCTCCGCCTTTCGACCCCCTTATGGAAGTCATAGCTCGAAAGGCGTGGGCATCTCCTGATTCGGTGGAACCAGTCCCTAGGAGACCTTCAAAGTTTATCACGGCCCCCGCTGAAAAGCAGTTTCTTACTAAGGGTGTCCCGGTTGATGCCATGGTGGTGGCGGCCGCCACCAAGAAGGAACTTGCAGATCCTTCCGTGCCAGTCCATCCTCCTAACAAGGAGTCTAGGACCATGGACAGGTACAGCAAGCAGATGTTTTCCTCAGCGACATTTGCTATGCGTTTGCTGAATTATTTGTGTCACTTCACCAGACTTCAGAGAGACATCCTCAAGGAATTGGGTGAAGTAGTTCAGGATCCGTCAGCGGCAGGGGCATAAGAAAAGATTGCCTCTCAGCTAGGAATCCTAAATTCCATAACCAACTCCTCCATGCGGCTCATTTCTTATGAAGCCAATGGGGCGAGTAGAGCTGCAGGCACAGGAGTGGCCCTCAGATGTCAGTCCTGGATGCGGCTCTGTAATTTTGCAGACCCCTTTAAGGTGTCCTTCACAAACTCTCCCTTTGATGGGACAACTTTGTTTGGCCCTCAAGTGAAGGACACTTTGACCAGGTGCGAACAAGATGGCAAGACTCTTTCTGCCGTAGGAGTCCGTTTCTCCACCCCTTCTAGACCTTACCCCAAGGGTCAGAAGGGAGGGAAAATGTGGTTCCGGAAATCACAGGGAGTCACGCCTGACGCACATGGTCAGTTTACCCCCAGAGGCAGAGGGGGTAATAATAACAGACGCCGCCCTAGGGGCAGAGGGGGTCCGCAGAACCAGGGCTCCAGAGAGCCTCTCTCTGACAAGCCCTTCCATCATCCCTGAGGTGTTGCCCGACTGCCCACCCTTGGAGGCAGTCGGGGGAAGATTGTCGCTGTACCCAGAAGCCTGGCTATCCCTCTCTCAAGACAAATGGGTACAGTCAATCATATCCGAGGGTTACAAGATTCCTTTCGAGGAAAGCCCCTTCCCTCAAAAAGGTTCCCTTCCAGACGTGCCACCCGGTCTAAGGGAAATTGCAAAATTAGAGGTGTCAAAGCTTCTAAAGAAAAGAGCCATCCAGCCAGTACCAAAAGATCAGTTAGAGTCCGGAATCTACTCAAGGTTCTTTTTGGTCCCCAAAAAGACGGGAGACTGGAGACCAATATTAGACCTCAGCAGGCTCAACAAGTCTGTCAAAAAGACAAGGTTTCGGATGGTCACACTTCAATCGATTTTGCCCTTTCTGGGCAAAGACAACTGGATGTGCTCCATAGACCTTCAGGATGCGTACTATCACATAAAAATCAACAGACGCTCCAGAAGTTTTCTCCGCTTTCGGCTGGGGACCAGTCATTTTCAATTCAGAGCCCTGCCCTTTGGTCTCACTACAGCCCCCAGAGTGTTCACCAAATGCATGGCAGTGGTCACGGCTCACCTGAGACGTCAAGGATTCCAGGTGTTTCCGTATCTCGACGACTGGCTCCTCTCAGCCACCACCAGGCATCAACTTATCCAAGCCAGAGATTACACTCTACATCTCTGTGGTCACTTAGGAATTTCAGTCAACTTCGAAAAGTCTTCCTTATCGCCCTGCCAATCTATTACCTTTATAGGCGCAAATCTAGACACTACTCGGATGTCAGCAAACCTAACAAGTCAGAGAATCCTAGATATCCAAAACCACGTTCGGATCATGCTATCCAGCAAAAGGGTACAAGCCAGGTTGGTCCTGAAAGTGTTGGGCCTCATGGCAGCTGCCATCACACTTCTTCCTCTGACCCGTTTTTACATGCGTCTCCTACAATGGATGTTGTTTACCCAATGGTCCTTCCAGCAGCTTCCCATGCGTCACAAGATTCTGGTGACACAAACCTGCAAGAACCATCTATCCTGGTGGACTTCCTCTCCTCTACTCCATCAGGGCAGACCATTTGTTCCCCTGGCCCCGGTAGCCACGGCCACTTCGGATGCCTCCCTGATCGGGTGGGGGGGGCGTTATCAGGGCAGGATGGTTCATGGCACGTGGCAACCGTTCGAATACCACCTGCACATAAATGTCCTAGAGATGAGAGCAGTGCTTTTAACGTTGCAAGCCCTCAACGACTTTCTTCCTTTAGGGACTATTGCAGTTCACATGGACAACATGTCCGTGGTGTGGTACATCAACAAGTAGGGCGGAACCAAGTCCTACCCCTTGTGTCGAGAAGCTCTCAGACTTTGGCAATGGGCGATCTCCTCTCATCGGTTTCTGGTAGCAACGCATATCCCCGGGAAAACCAACATAGTAGCGGACAGATTGAGCAGAGCTATACTCATGCCTCATGAGTGGTCTCTCAACCAATCCATAGTGGAGGAGATTTTTCAGAAGTGGGGCCGCCCATGCTGCGATCTTTTTGCTACACCTCAAAACAGCAAATGCCAAGACTTCTTCTCTCTCTTCCCACTCCCGGGCCATCCCCCCAGAGATGCTCTTACCCAAGATTGGCCTTGGGGACTCCTTTATGCCTTTCCTCCCTTTCCTTTGATACCACAAGTACTCCAGAAAGCTACCATCTTGAGAGCCAAAATGATTCTCATTGCCCCTTACTGGCCTCGACAGATTTGGTTCCCGTTCCTTCATCGCCATCTTTTGGTGCAGCCTTGGCATCTGGACCCAGTTCCAGATCTTCTGACCCACCAGTCGGGTCAACTGCACCCGTCCGTTCTTTCCCTCAACCTCACAGCTTGGTTGCTCCACTTCCTTCCTTAGCCAGGCTTCCTATGATCTCTAACCCAGTTAGAGATATCATAGTAGCTTCTCTTAAGTCCTCTACCAGGAGGATTTACTCTAGCAAGTGGAAATGTTTCTCCTTTTGGGCATAGTCTAAGAACATAGACCCCTTTACTGCCCCTATTCAGTCTGTCTTGGATTTTCTAGCGGAAATTTTTCACTCAGGTTCTTCGTCTTCCACAGTCAAAGTTCAGTTGGCAGCAATCTCGAATTTCCATGTCGGGTTTGCAGACCGCAACATCATGTCCCACAAACTTTGTAAAGCCTTTCTCAAAGGAGTGTTCCTTCTTAAACCCCCTGTTAGAGATCCTCCACCACAGTGGGACCTAAATTTAGTGCTGACATCCTTGATACTTCCCCCTTTTGAACCGGCTGTTTCATGTTCACTAAAGTTTCTTTCTTGGAAGACACTTTTTCTAGTCGCTATTACCTCGGCTAGAAGAGTGTCTGAACTTCATGCCCTCTGTGTTCGTCCCCCTTATTTGGTCTTCCACAAGGACAGAGTATCCTTGAGAACCAATCCATCCTTTTTGCCCAAGGTTGCTTCTAAGACAAATTTAAATTAATCCATTGATCTCCCTGTATTTTTTCCAAATTATTCTAACAGGGCGGAACAAAAGTTGCATTACCTAGATGTTCATCGCCAACTCAGATATTACTTGGACAGAACAAAGCAATTTAGGAAGTCCGATCAGCTCTTCCTTTCTTATGCTGAAAATAAAAAAGGTCTCCCTGTTTCTAAAGTGACCTTATCCAGATGGCTATCTTCCACTATTTCTGACATTTATCAGCTTAGGGGCAAACAGCTGAACTCAAAACCTAAAGCTCATTCCACAAGAGGTCTAGCCACTTCTACAGCTTTTCAGGCTAGGCTACCCTTAGATACTATTTGTGCAGCAGCCACTTAGCCACTCCTCATACCTTCGTTTCTCATTACAAATTGGATTTGGCCTCCAGGGACAGGGCAAGCTTTGGTTCCACTGTTCTCAAGAGTCTGTTCCATTGAGCCACCCGGGATAGAGGTGCTAGGGACGCGGTCCCATCCAGCAAGAATGAAGGTGAGATTGACAACTTAACATTTAGAAGTTATGTACCTACCACAACGTTCCATGTTAGTTGTCTTCTCTCGCCTTCTTTCTTGTGTCCCTCCCTCCTGTCCCCCTAGCCTGGACAGACCTTGATCTCCCCTTTTTCTCTGGAAGATTCTTCTTCCTTGGACACCAGATAGTTCTTGTCCTGATTACCTGGTTTCCCTTACAGCCTTTTTAGGTTAGTTGTTCCTCTTTCCTTAGTGGAAAGTTTTATAGGCAGTTTTTCCTCTAGATACCAAACGAGATCTGGGTAATTACCGCCTTGCATCATGGGATATGGGGCTGCCTCGAGCTGGTAAAAGTGACTCTCGAGCTTAGCAAGTGCCGAGTCGGAGCCGAGGATCCAGCAAGAAAGAAGGCGAGAGAAGACAACTAACATGGAACGTTATGGTAGGTACATAACTTCTAATTCTCTAGCATTTTATAAAGCATTGCTTACCTGTGCAGTCTTTGGTGTATGTTCGTAACTGTACCATACTTCCCAAAATCACTTGGCATGGCATACTCAGAAATGTCTACTGAGACACTTTGGCTTATCAGTTTCCCTGACTTGGCAGAAATCCATACTCTCATATATGGTGAATAGACACATTTTCCTGTGACTCTCTTACATAAATGGACACACACACACACACACACACACCAGCTAGAAGAGGTTAAGCATACTTCCCAGTGTTGTATCAATTTGTTGCAGTCATTTGAAAAAAAGAGATGCATTTGAAACTGCTTTTGAAAATGAGGTATTTCACTCAGTTTTCAAGCATTACAGTTATAACTTTATAATAAAGTAAGTAGGTGCAGAAATGATTGTGGCAGGGCTAAGCATGATACGGTGCAGCTTTAGCACTGACGAAGAGCACGTAAAATAGCCTGTGTACTTTAGAGGTGTCAACGTGTATAGTATAGTATAGCATACCTCTCAACATCTTTGCTCAAGAATAAGGAAAAAAGTCAAAAACTTGGGAACCAGGAACAATTTTTAAATGTTAATCTAATTCACTTTAAAACATTAAAAGATCGGGGACTGCAATGTGGTAGCTCTCTCTATCAGCTCTGAGACTTGACAGGTTAAAAGTGCACTTTTTTCCTGTAAACTAAGCATCAATTCTCAAAGTTGATTTGTAGGGTTCCTTCCAACTTCAGCACTGTTATGCTACCTAAAAAGCAACCCTTGAAGTCAAGGATCAATTTAGAACAAATCTGGTCTCAGAAACCTGACAACTTGAACACTCTACATGCTGACCCAACCGCTAAGGAGTTCTTTGCAGAAAGAAATGATTTAAGGCAACATAGTCAGTGACAGGACACTATTGTTTTATATCTTAATATTCAGCAGTTAGTGTCCACAGTTCAACAGGTTTCCTTATCCATGGCACTTTTCAATCTGCCCATCAGCTGCCAATTCAGGAAATCAAGTCAGCCATTGCTGGCAAAGCTGATCACATGAGCCAGATGAAAACAATCACCTCTGACCTATCCTTGCATTTGGATGAAGCAGAGCACCAAATAACTTTTCTGTTGGGCTTTACTGCATTCCTAATCAAAAAAGATAAATGACCAGGAAAATGGAGGTAGGAAGGGCATCATTTGCATCCTAGGTCTACAAAGGTGAGCGGAGTAAAAAGGCATGGATCCCTACAACTTTGGGTTGCGATACTTCTGTGGGCATCAAATGATACATCTACTCAATATTTATGTACATCCGGGTATAACAGTGATGCAGGCTGAGCCATTCTTTCAACATATTCAAGACAAAATGAAAGGAGCCCTAGCACTGACTGATGATTTCAACTATATTACTTCCACAGAGACAACACATCATGGCATCCACCATGCCTATTACCTCCCCCGGAGACACCACATCATGACATCCACCATGCATTATGAGTGGGCAAGAGACTTCTCCCTTGTAGATAATGAGTCTTTGTCTAGTCTATAAGAGATTGCCTTTAACCATCATTTTGCCTGCTTTAAAATATCAAGCAGAATAAATAGAATTCCTATAAGGATTATAATAGGCCTGAATGTACACTATAGTGTAGAAGCATGCCCATACTCTGATCATGAGGCCCTGTGCTGTACATATTTCATAATCATTTTGCTTTATCTAAAAGCTGAAGATTCCAGACATATTATACTAGGATGGTAGAATTTCCCACATTTTTTTCAGATATTGGTTAGAAATTCAAAGAAGCACATGAGCATATGGACCCCCCCCCCCTTTATATTTTATGGCATGCTTAGAAGGGATTTGTTCAAATTTAGTCAAGAACTCTGTTTAGTGGATTATGGAAAACTTGGCACCAGGACTTAGGAAAACTGCAAGAAGAATATAGGCAGATAACTCTGGGTCAGTCATGTCGGATCCCTGATAGATGCAACTCTCCTGGTGACCATTAAACAGAAAATTCAGGATATAATTATTATGAAAATAATATTTTTTTCCATATTATATCCGGTGAAACTGCTGTGGTGCTTAATGCTGAGGTCTTTTCTTTGATGTCCATTAAACCTGTTGCGTCTGGTATCTCACAATTAACTATAACCACTGTTTGTAAAGCTTACATTCTGATTACTATGTTTTAGTGCTTTGTCATGTGTACATGTTTTATGTCATGAATATTGTTCAACTGAAAATTATTAATGTAATTTAACTGATGCCATTAGCTTCCAAGTCATACAAAGTGTAGATTTTCTTTGACAATGTACTGAACTTGCATGCTGATTTCTGCTTTATTTCTGTTTGCACTGCTGTATTTTAGCTGAAGGACTACTCTATTATTATTATTGAATGTACTGTACCTTCTGTTCTCATCCCTTCCCCTAACTTTGCTAACAGCACCCTGCCTTTCCCTCTCTTCATTCTGTCTTTCCTGTCTACTTTCCTTGTGCCTTCACACTAAACTGTGAACCCTGTAATCCATTGGTATACTTGACCAGTTTCTCACTAGATGCTTCCTTCCTCACTCTCTGAATTCACCCCCACCTATACTGAACGCTTGAGTGCCTGTAATATCTTTCATTCCAGTACTTCCCTCCTCCCTCTCTACTTTGCTTTTTTTGGGTTGCTAACCTAGGATAAAGGACCTACTATCAAACTCTGCTTGTATCCTTTACAGAATACTGAAAAGCTGAACCCAGCATACTGTAGCTGCCCTCTCAGCAACTGTTAAGCAGTTACACTTGTATGTTTATCCTAAGTTTCTTATTTCCTGTTGTTCACCACCAACCTGACCTGACTAAATTCTCTTCTCCCTGCCTCTTGCACCTATCACTTACCCTCTCTCCCCCACTTCCTCTGCTCGTCTATATGTTCTACAGCCTACAGAAAACCACCTTTAATCTTGTAAAGCATTTAGCTATACAGTCTTCCCCTTTACTATCTCCTTGGTGTCAGTCTTCCCCTTTACTATCTCCTCGCTGTCGGTCTTCCCCTTTACTATCTCCTCACTGTCAGTCTTCCCCTTTACTATCTCCTCGGTGTCAGTCTTCCCCTTTACTATCTCCTCGCTGTCAGTCTTCCCCTTTACTATCTCCTCGCTGTCAGTCTTCCCCTTTACTATCTCCTCGCTGTCAGTCTTCCCCTTTACTATCTCCTCGCTGTCAGTCTTCCCCTTTACTATCTCCTCGCTGTCAGTCTTCCCCTTTACTATCTCCTCGCTGTCAGTCTTCCCTTTACTATCTCCTCGCTGTCAGTCTTCCCCTTTACTATCTCCTCGCTGTCAGTCTTCCCCTTTACTATCTCCTCGCTGTCAGTCTTCCCCTTTACTATCTCCTCGCTGTCAGTCTTCCCCTTTACTATCTACTCGTCTTGTTCCTTCTTCTCTACTTACTTTTGCTTTCCTTTCCTCCTCTCTGGCCTGCTTTCACAGTCTGATTATTTGTCTCTGTTGCACATAACAATGTCGAGGCTCAGCCCACTCCATTTGCCCTCACTACACTTGGGCTCACTTCACTCTCCTACCCTACCCCCATTCCTATCCACCCTTGCATCTATTTCCTTTATAGCTAACCAAACTATATCACACCCCCTCCATGCTCCCACTTCCTTCCAATTTAGCCAATCAGTTCTAACCCCTCATCCCCTAAACCCCTCCTTCCATCCTACTCTCTTCCTCATTCCTTCCTCCCATACTAACTACTACTACCCCATCACCTATTATAATACTACTCACCTTCCCCTCCCCTCAAACTTCTTCCTTGCCTTCTAACTCCTTTTCTAACATTATGTTCCACCATCTCCTTTTTATCTTTCTTCTTCCTCTAATATCTTATCTCACCTCCTATCATACCCAACTATACATACAATATATATACTACCAAGCACTTCTCCTCTCCCATAGCATCCAGTTTCTTTTTTGCATAGAATATACTTCCCATAGCACACAGCCACTTTTTTGCATAGAATATACTCTCCCCAACATTCAACTTCATCCTAAATCTCTCTTACAAAGCAAACACAAACTAAAATTTCTACTGCCCTACTCCACTTTTTAAATCTACTGTATCTCCATTCCACTCTTCAGCTGTCAGGTGACATTCAGCCCATCCCAGGACCTCACAATAGCTCTTCAATTCAGCAGTGTCACCTTCTCATCCCTGCAAGCTGCAAACATAGCTTTCAAATATCTCTCTCTCTACTTCAACATCCACAGTATCTTCAATAAGACTACTGAATTCCACTCTTGGATAGCACAATACTCTCCTAATATAATCACTCTTTCAGGAACATGGTTCAAATCTCATAATATTGACAATGAATTCCTCCCATCTGGCTATAGCATCTTACGCCATGACAGAACTCACAAAAAAGGTGGAGGTGTTGCCATTATGTATTCTGACCATCTGACCTTAGCCCCTTAAGCAACCCACCCCCGGGGTTTTTTTTTCCCAGCTGAAATCATTATTGCTAATTGCAAACTAAATAAATATAAAACCCTAACTACAATTGCCATCTACATACACCCTGGAGACAATATTACCCTTATTGGAACAGATCCTTCACAGTATACCTAACAAGTCTATTATGATAGTTGATGTTAATATCAATTGGCTTGGACATACTTCTAACTCCCCTACTAACAGCATAGATCTTTTGGCTTCACACAACTTATTTCTTCACCTACTTTCCTTGAGAAAACTAGCACCTTTTCTACCCTTGACTGGATTCTCGTCTCCCATCCTAATCTTTATCACTACCCTATGTCCCTGCCTGACTCATTCAGTCATCACACTCCTATACGTGTCCAAAGATTCTTCCCCCCCCCACCTCATTAGACCACAAAAGTTCAGAGAATGCCATAAGCTTGCTAACTTTAACCTTGAAACATTCAGCAGCCATCTCTACGCAATTGACTGGTTCATCCTCCACCACCTACCTCTTGACAAAGCTGTTTACCAATTAAACTCCCTCTTTCTAACCACTCTTAACTCCCTTGCTCCCCCACCCAGAACTGTTTATCATCCTTAAAAGGGACTCTGCATGGAAACTCAGGATAAACACTAATATAAAATATAGGGAGTTCAGAAAATTGGAAAAAAAAACACGTTAACAATGACAAGAAAAACTTCTACCGCACACCTCTTACTTCACAATCTAGTAATACCAAAAAATTCTGGAATAGTGTTAATCAAATTCTTCACCTGGTTACCCATCGACACCTAATGACTGCCCTAATAATTCACCCCAAAAACTGCTTCAATCTTCAGTTCTTACTTTATTGATACTATCTGCCAACTTTTGCCAAGTTTTAACCCAACCAATCCCTCAACATCCACTTCCAACTACAAATCTACTCTTCCTCACTTATTCCTATCTCCACTACCTAAATTAAAAATCTTCTCCTCAAACTTAAACCTTGTTCCCCATCAGCTGACAACTTACCACCTCTCTTCCTAAAGGTTGCTGTTAACTCCATTGTTACTCAGTTTCCATCCTCATAAACTGCTCAGTTAACGAAGCCACTGTTCCTACTCTCTGGAAGAAATTTTACACCATACCTATCCATAAAGGTGGAATCTCTGTAGATCTGTCAAATTTTCGCCCTATAGCCATAATATCTCCCTTCTCCAAAATCCTTGAGCACTGTATCCATAAACAACTCCTGGCTTATCTCACTCAAAATAAACTACTCACTCCTACCCAGCATGGCTTCCACCCCCGTCACAGCACCATTACCAGTCTCAATTCCTTTACTAACTCCATCTCCTTAGCCAGAGACAGTAATAAACTAGTGCCCTGCCTCTTCTTAGATATCTCCAAAGCCTTTGACACTGTGTTCCACTCCATAATCCTCTCCAAACTTTCCCAATTAAACCTTGCTTCATGTATTATCTCCTGTATCTTCCAGTGTCCTTACTAACAGGCAAAAATCTGTTAAATGGCTCTCTGCCCTATTTCCTTTTCTTCCCATAAAAATGGGAGTTCCACAAGGCTCAGTTCTAGGCCCCCTTCTTTTTAACATCTTTACTAATTAACTCCACCCATCCTGTCCACAGTGTTCACCCATACAGTATGCAGATGACTCCACTATCATCACCATTGCAGACAACTCCTCTGACCTGCTTACCTTGACACAAACCTCCTTTAACCTCACCGAGGTTTGGTTCATTAGCAACCAACTTATATCATTCCCGAAAGAGACAACAATTCTCTTATTTCTACCTGAATCTATCATCTTAAATCCTCATTTACCATTACCTCCTGAAACAAAACCTCTATCTCAATTGAACACCACACAAAGCTCCTAGGAGTAATTATCAATGACCAACTTAAATTTGACCTCCATGTACACCATTGTATCAAAAAAACCCACCAAAAGCTTGTCCTACTATGTAGAAACAAAAGGTACTACTCCCAACTCTAGAATCTCGCTTGCCCAAGCCTATCTCCTCCCCAACCTCTTCTACAGCTGTCCAATGTTTACTAACTAACTTACAGACCATCCTACTATCCAAACTTGAAACTACCTACAACAAAATAGCTCATTTTGCAGATAACGTACCACCAAAAACTTACCACTGTCTCGCTCTCCAAACACCCAGCTGGCTTGAGTTTCCTAACCAACTCTTACTTAACGTCTCATCATTCACACTATTCTAAATAAACCCACTTCCTGCCCCAGTCTATCAACTCTAAGCACCCTCTATAACCCAAAACGTTCCCTCAGAAGCTCTGACCAACTTCTTTTACAGATACACAAACCTAAAATGTCAGTAGGACAAAACCTCTGCAGCTACCTCCCAATTGATATTTGCTTATAAACTTGTATATATTTTTTGTGTGTAATGTATTTTTGAACTTTTTAACATGTATTGAGAACACTTTTCTTTTTTTCCTGTTAAACTTGTACTTTGTATATGCTACTTGTATCACTTGGGACTGTGGAGCTTTTCTCCTTGGGCCTCCGCTGAAAAAGGGCACAAGCTCAGCTGGACTAACCTGGTTAACAAATGTCAAATAAATGAATAAATAAATAAAATTGCATTAGACTGGCTGCAATTACAACATTACAAGGTCTCCCCCATGTGTTTTCTTGGCAGGCTAGGAAGTGCAAAGTCAGGACAAGTCAGTCAATACCACACTTATCAAACTCAGGGAAGCTTAATGGCTATCCATCACCTCAACAGGCCCTCAGGCATAATTATCAGTACTACCGGTCGATATACTCAGACTCCTCCATCCCCCTGGATCACCCCCATACTTCACACTAAATTAGATAATATGTTTGCTCTTGTCCAATCCTCTCAGATATGGATAAACATGCACTTGGGTAAGCCCCTTACTAAAGAGAAGATAGTCTCCATGATAAGGCAGATAAAGCATAATAAAGCTCCTGGAAGTGATGGCATTCTATCTGGAGTCTTCAAGCACCTCACAATCCCCCCCTCCCTGACATTCAAGTTACTTAGGCAAGCATCCCAGGCAGTTTCTGAATCATAGTCTTGTTCTTCCAACTTGAAGGTGTTTCCTGATAGTACGTCTATTGAAACTCAGGAAAGACCCAACTCATCCTGGTAGCTATAGATCTGTTTCACTGTTAAATGTTGACAGCAAAATATATATGGCAACATGGACAAATCATCTAATGCCATTGCTTCATAAACTGATTCGCCCAAAGCCAGTGGGCTTTGTTAGAGGGAGAGCCACCTGGCATAACATCTTTTGGAATGCATAATGGCTTGAGAATGGCTGTTATTCCACTTTTCTGCTAGCCGTATTATCTGTAGATGCAGAAAAAGCATTTGTCAATATCAACTGAGCATACCTATTTATGACACTAGACTTATTTCACCTCACTAATTCATTTATGACAGTAAAAATATCTACCAAGGTTCTAAGACCATTGTACATATCCAGGCCATATATATATATATATATATATATACAAACACATATCACAATCCCTGACCAAAACAAAATGGGTTCAGCAAGTGTGACCCCTAACTCCATTACTTTTTGTGCTAGCATTAGAAACAATAGTCGCAGCAAGTCCACAGAGATAGGAAATCCACCATATACTTGTCCCAGTGAACTCGCTGTTTGTGGATAATCTGTTAATTTTTTCTTTTAACCCTGAGATTTTATTACCAATATGCTGGGGGTCCTGCAGTAATTTTATTTGGGATGCAAGCTTAATCCCTAAAAATATATATTTATATCTGCAAACTTCACATTCCTGTAGATATGAAGGATACTTATAATTTTACCTTTAATCTTTCAGCATTTAAATACTTAGGCATTTAACTAGCAAAGGGTGCAGCCAAAACTTGAAATTTTATCTTATATACAAAACCTCTTAGCAGACTACCTTCAAGTGTGGATAAAATGAAATTTAACACTGGAAATAAGGATGTTATTAGTCAAAATTATTATTTAACTGAAAATATGTTTGCAGACTGATGTGGACTACATAATGGACAATTTGTAGATGGAACAAACAGATATTGTCCATTCATATGGCACCCTTATTCTGCGAGGGGAGCCAGTAGTTTGTACTACACAAGTAGACAGCAGGGTGGACTTTGTATACTGACATTGGCCGTAGCCTGTACGGTATCAATAATCAGCTACATTGTATTCCTCTTTAGTACCTGTAGTCAAGATCTTTGAGCCTCTAGATCACCCCTTCTTTAGTTGTAGTGACGTGCCATTGTCACCAAAATTAATCGAATGGCACTGCTGGCAGCATTAATGTTTGGCTCTGTTAAGAACCTATCATCAATCAATATCTCTCAATGTTTCATACATGAGTGGCCTTTTATTAAGCTAGTTGATGAGTCAAATACATTTGCAGTTCTCGTCTCCATTAAATGTAATGCCGGGGATTAGCTTGTTGCAGCAATCATTTCTGCTGAAAAATGGATGGGACAGGGTGTTTATTTTTTCTTATCCGTTATTTGAGGGTGGAACCATGATGCTCTTTAATTATTTGGTGTCAGGATTCTAGATACCTCAGGCCTCTCATTTCTGTTATCTTCAAACAGCATCCTTAGTTAGAAGTAGAATATCTGCCAAAAACTTATTGTCCGTTATTTCCACTCCGTTATATCAATTCATCACAAATCTTTACTCCCCACAGAGATTAGACTTGAGATTTTTTTATCTGTTCTTAGTTATGCAGATTGCAATACATCCCTAGCAATTCTATGGTAGATTTATATATAAAAGTATATGGGATTCATTTATCAACTACCCAATTAGAGCTCATAATAACATTGCCTTTTCATGTTACCTCTTCACCCAAATAGCAACCTTCTCCCAACAACAAATCCGCAATGTTGGAAATGGGGGATTGGGGTTGTAGTGGCCACTTAAGTACATATTATTTTGGAGTGCCTATTGTCCAGTCATTCTGGGATGTAGAGCGAACTTTGGTTTGCCCCCCCCCCCATACACACACACACAAGGTACAGCTAATTCTTTATGTATTTGACCCATTTTAAGCAAAGCCCATATACTGTGCATTATGTTTCTACCAATGAAAATGCCAATTGCTCACCATTGGACCCCCTCCCCCTATTTTCTTAATATGGCAGCTAATAAAGCAAATTTACCATAAGGAATTTAGGGTGTCAAAAATAAATGGACATAATTCCTAGGCAGATGGCCCCTGCTAAATGCTGTGATGCACACCCCATTATCTGAATACTGAATATTGTCAAGCAGTCTGGGTCAACATAAAATAATCTCACATTGATATGCGGGGACTAATTTCAGACTTACTACCTCTCGCCCTATGGTATGTTAAGCCTTATATAGAATGTCAACACAAGATTATCCCCACCTTAATTCTTTCAGAATTTGCAGGTGTCTGTACCTCTCTTTCTCCTCATTTCTTTGTCTTGGTCTCGTTTTTCTTTTTTTGAATATCGATGAGTTATATTGGGATAGTTAAACAGACTTAAGAACCCTTGTCTTTACAGTGTTTGCTATTTTGGATGTATTGTATGCATGGTTGCACAAAGTTTAACTTCCACTAAAGTCTTGATGATCCAGAGCTATAGGATCAAATTTCTTTCAGATATCTAGTGAAGGGCTTGTACATTGAATGTTAGGAGCTAACTAACATTATACATTCCTTTGTTAAATTAGTTTGAGAAATGTATGTTTACTTAGCCCATTTCTTTTTCAAAATGGTTTTCAAGTGTACAGTTAAATATTATCCTTGCCATTCAATTTCTGTTAACATTATGAAATATGCTACTCAAATTAAACTTTGAAATAGATTGATCTATTACATTTTTTCAATATCTTTTTTATTAGTATACATTTTTGAACAATAAAAGTGTGAAACTTTAATGGCTGTCACTATAATCCTATGTGATTTGACAGAAAATTAAATATTTTATGAATGACAGGGCAAACATTTGAGGTATTCTGCAAAATTATGGACAGCCATGAACTATTCAGGGTAGTATTTCTGATTACAGTGACGCATTATTTTGCTCTGTGCTATCTGCCAGCAAATGCGCCCTCTATAAAACATTTAGCTACATTTCTTTCAATAGCGGTGCAACTAGAATTAGTATCTGGCTGGTTACTTCCTTTCAGGATGATTTATAATGTTTCAGTTACTAAAAATCAAAACATATTCACTTGTTACAGCCATACTTCTTCAATTATAGATACATACTGCTGTTAATCCCATGCCTAATACTAAAACTGATCTTTATACACATTCCAATATTTGCAATCAAGTTTTACAGCATTATACCAATAGGCAATTTAAAATACTGATTTATGCATATCTGCAAACAAATGCCAAGATCAGTTATTTTTAAAGTGATGATTTAAGGCAGTGCCACCTTCTTGATTTTGTGTAGTGCTCTTGTTTATAACTCTTTATTTCGGAAAGCAATAAAATCCACCTCTGCCTTTGTCCCATGCCTCATTACACACCTACATTCTGGTTTGGCATTTATTATGTTTAATTACATTTAGTTGCTCTAAGAGGTTGCCTACAATGTGTAATTTGCATTAATTTGCATCTGGCTAGTGTATTTTTATTCCTTTCTTATGTGGTACCTTGCCAGCTGAAAAGGTTTCCACGTTTTAACATGCAGCAGTCATTTCCTTTAATGTTCAAGGCTGCACTTGCAAATAAACAATTTCCCTGCTTAGCATAGGAAAAAACTGAATTTAAATAGAATAAAGTAAATAAGCAAAAATCACAAAAGGCTAAACTTTCTTAGAAGTACCATTGGGAAAATTAACTTACAGTAGAGCTCATCCATTAAATAAATGCAGATGCAATTATTTATATAGGTGAAGCAGAGCATATTGTATTAAGCTGCAATCTAGTTAGGGAAAAACAAGCTACAATCTTCAGAATAAAATAGACTTACTGTTAAGGTTGAATAGACCACAGTCACTTATAAAAAAAAAAAGATTAGTGAACCATTAATGGAAACAACACAAAACTTTAAATTAAATGTTTATCTTTTCTATAATGAGAATTGAGGTTGAAGGAGCACAAACAATTTATATGTTCTCCTTATCACAGCCACCAAAGTCAAACTAGTAATAAGAAAAGAAAGTATCACTAAACTAGCGTAAAGGTCACACTTACAGTTGCAGATGCAATGTTACCCAGACAAAGTAATATGATAGAAAGGGAAATTTGTATTCTTACTCAAAATTAGGTTTCTACAAAGACTGCGGTGGTGGTGGTGCTGCGGTAGCATTGTCGCCTCATAGCAAGACGTTGTCCCGTTCGATTCTCAGCTAAAGCGTCTTCTGTGTGGAGGCATACGTGAATGGGGCGTGTCTTCGTTGAAGGTTGTGCATCAGGGCTGGTAACCCGGTACGTAAAAATCCACTGCCACTCATTAGCGGACCGGAGTTCCACTGTGGCGACCCCTAACCAGGAAAAGCCGAAAGACACAAACTAAAACTCAAAATTAGGTTTCTACACTGAAAGACGGAACGTTAAATGAGCAAATATAGAATGACCAGAAGCAAAATGATCAAATGTGCTTTGAATATAACTTAACAACAATAAAATATTATAAACGCTGTATAGTCAATCCTATCATCTCCCATGTGTAGGGGACTATGTCCACCTCACATCCTAGTTACTAAATATGTCCTACTTCTGAGTTATTACAGCCATGGAATGTAGTCAGAATGCTTAAGGTTTTGAGCCAGGCCAAGTATTTTTGTTCAAGTCTGAGGGTACATGACCTCAGAGTGAGACTGCGGTGTGAGATGAGTCTACATTCATGCAGACATTATGATGGATATTTTATACTGGCTGATTGTATTTTAAAGAACTCTAGTTAAAGACAGCAAAATTAACTTTCAGGAAGGACAAGGGTTTGATCAGATGGTAATACATTCCCTGTTCTCAGAAAACTAATTTGTTATAAATCAATTGCTATGGCTAAACTATGTAATAATATAATTCCAGTATAGTAATTACATCCTTTTAAAATGCATTCTAGGCTCATAAACATTGGTGTATTTTAAAAATATGTATCAGATGCCTTTTCTAGAGCAGAGCAATTAGAGATGGTACCCATGAGGGTGAGATAGTTAAAATCCTTTTCAGACACTCACAATCTTTGCCACAAGACAAAGATAAATATATTCAATGTTACAGTGCACAAAAACACTTGGTAATCATGCTGATGAAAGTTTTTGAAAAGCATGTGTAAAGCAGTACAATGCATGGACTATACAGGAGTAGAAAATATAAAAGGAAAGCATTAATGAATTAATTGTTGAGATATTTAAAGCATGTATATATCCTAAGTGATAAAAGAAGGCAGGAATGTATTTTTTAATACAGCATTACTACATTTTGAGCAGTAGTAGTAGTAGTATGTGATAATATAGCAATAGCCCACGCCTGGGTGTGGGTAATGCGGGATTTACCCACGGTTGGCATGGTTTGGTCCCGAGGGCGAAGCCCGAGGGACCAAACAAAGACAACTGTGGGTAAATCCCGCATTACCCACACCCAGAAGTGGGTTATTGCTATTATACTATGACATTATTTAAGAAAATAAATAATTACTTTTCTTAAATAATGGCATTGTATAATGCCTCTTTGCTGCCCTTCCGCAGCTGTCTGGTATCCGCGGCAGTTCTAATGTACTGCGCATGCCTACGCAGTACATCAGAGCTGTGGCCAAAAGCAACGGAGAAAGCAAGATCTCCGTTGCTTTTTACTGTTTCGCTATGTTAAATGGGTTTAACATAGCGAGGCAGCTTTAAAATAAGCAACGGAGATCTCCATTGCTTATTTTAAAGCTGTCTCGCTATGTTAAACCCATTTAACATAGCGAGACAGGTTTAAAAAAAAAATAGCACTGGAGAAAGCAAGATCTCCGTTGCTTTTTTTAAACCTGTCTCGCTATGTTAAACTCCTTTAACATAGCGAGACAGTGTTTTTAAAAAGACTTATACTAATGGAAAAAGTCCGGGCGACCGGACCTTTTTCCATTAGTATAAGTCGATTTACAATGTGCACGCTGGCCAATCAGCGTGCACGTTTTGGAATATTAATGGGGGGTCATGGTATAATCATAATTAGTTGTTGTCAGTGAAATATGTGAATGTTCATTTGTTTTCAAGATAAAGTTTGAGTTGGTTGTAAACCTGTTGGAAGTTACAAAAAACAACTCCTACAACACCAGTGCTCTAAATTATAACTACTTAAAAGGAAGAACATGCAAGGAGCCAATCTGTAAATCACCAAAGTATCCATTGTTTAGTGCTCCACAGTACATATATGGATGTGATGACAGTTTATACATAAATTAATGATGCCGTTAAAATCACATGACTAAATGAGTCACTAAAATATTTTAGACAAAAGCACTATTATTAATTAATAGTGAAGTAGCAGACTAGTAAAACTGCTTTGCCGATAATTACCTTTCAGAATGACACCAAATCAGATAATAGATTTTCACTGTCACTCAGTAAATGGAAACACTCCATATAGTTTCATTCATGATATCAAACATCTGTAACTCATGCAGAAGCAAATGAATAACAAATATGAAAACAGTAATTTGTGGGAGGTCAGGCTATAGTAGGGGGTGGGAAATTGTCATTACCTCAAAGTTGTGCAATCTTACAGTTTTATATATAATTAGTAGGGGTATGTGGGTGCAGGGGTACTTGCTCCTCTTCAAAAACTAAAAAAAAAAAATAAATAAATAAATAAAAAAGAAAGAAAACATTTTCTATTTGTCCAGTGTTTTGAGTTTCAATCTTCTGGGCTGGATCTTTTGATATTTGATTTTTTTTTGTTCAATATTTCAAAGTGCATGTCAATAAATATAGAGGATACAAGTTAATTCCAGCAAAGCTGTGCTTACATCTAACTGACAATTTGCATCAAAATACAAAAGAAATAGAGTACGTTTCTACATCAAGTAATGAATAGAGCTGAACAGTGTAATTATTTAAATGCTTTACCTTCTGGTCTTTCCACACTATAATATACGACTGTTTGACAAATTGTTTTAAATTTACAATGCAATTCTCTACTCATAAGATAGAATTCTTAGATATATTCATTGAGAGACTGCCCAATGGATTCATAAATACTGGTGTACATCGCAAAGCTTGTTATAGCAATTCTTTACTGCTGAGATCGAGCATGCACCCACCCTTTGTTTTCAAGAATGTTATGAAAGGCCAAGCAATCAGTGCATCTAGGTTGAATCCCACTAATGAAGGATTTATGTCAGAAATGGATGACCTGAAGGGAAGGTTGACAGACAGAGGATATAACATAAATGAAGTAAATGCATACTTGGAAGAAGCCAATGTATTACGTTCATCAGTAGCTACATCATATTTTGGACCCCATAATGCCAATGAGATCAGCAAAGAGAATAGCTTTGATAGGCATGTTAAATTTACAACCCCCTTCTCTGCGGATTATTCCCAGATTAGGGGAATTGTTATAAAGCATTGGGACACCAAAGAGAATAGCTTTGATAGGCATGTTAAATTTACAACCCCCTTCTCTGCGGATTATTCCCAGATTAGGGGAATTGTTATAAAGCATTGGGACACCAAAGAGAATAGCTTTGATAGGTATGTTAAATTTACAACACCCTTCTCTTCGGATTATTCCGAGATTAGGGGAATTGTTATAAAGCATTGGGACATCTTGCAGGTTGATAGTGACCTGAAAGAGATAGTGGGTGATAGACCACGCTTTCTATTTAGGAATAAAAAGAATCTGAAGAGAATATTATGTTCTACCAAATCTGAAATGGGCCCCAAGAGAGATGGATACACCAAGCCCTGTGGCCATTGTAATTTTTGTTCCTCCATTGATACCAACACCACGTTCTTTCATCCTGATTTAAAAACCATATTTAGAACCAATGCAGATGCTGATTGTATGAGCATCAATGTGGTGTATTTAGCAGTATGCCAGGCATGCCTGTCTTTTTATGTGGGTAAGACCAATCGTACATTTAGAGACAGGATACGTGAGCATTTATATCACATTAGGAAAAGATCGAGCCACAATGCATTGGCTAAGCATATTACTTTATTTGGGGAATCGCACAGTTTCTTGTTCAGAATTCTTGAAGTTGTGATTCCCAATAAAAGGGGTGGAGATATCAGGACCCTTACAGAAAGTAAGGAAAGTGAATGGATAGTTCTTTTAAGAGCTGATAAAGGGTCTGGGCTTAATGAAATAGCATCCATAAAACCTAAACTAAGACAGCGTAGGAATGTGAGATGATTCTTATGTCTTATACACTATAACACAAGTCTGTATCTATAAGAGTGCATGCATATATGAGATGTTTAGGTATGCATATCCACATTTTGCACACACTGAGCACAGTTGTTGTATATATATTTTTGTATAGCTTCCATATGTATACACAATTTTCTAAGTATAGTTTTTATAAAGTTCATTAAATGGATTATTCCATCTAATAAGTTTTTAAAAAGTGTTTTAGGATAATTTTGCTCTTTTATATACATCATTTCTCCTTTAAATTGTAATGATGTTAATTGTTTAATTGACTTACTTGCTATATATGTATGATCCTACTTCAGTCATTTTGAGAAGGATCTGAGGAAGCTATTCGTAGTGAAAGCGCTTATCCAAAGTTTGTTTCTGGAACAATAAATTCATGGAGTTTTAACGTTTGTGGATCGTTTGTACTTTGTGACAGTTTCATCTCAGAGTTTGTTATAGCTCGCTTCGCACCATCCCATATGTTTTTTGAGTGATCTATTTATTTATGGTAAATGTACACAGCTGTACTTTCTACCAGCTTTGAACATTAAGACCAGGATATATATATATATATATATATATATATATATATATATATATATAATTACTTTGTGTGAAAGAAAATTAAAATTGCATTTCTTTATTTCTTTACTGATGATTTTTGTTTATATCTTTACATTATAATGCTGTCTTTCAGCATTTGCATTTCTATGCCAGTTGCAATACACTTCTAAAATGATTTATTCTTTTCATTCATTAGTGATTGAAGTAACCCCTCAAAGAACCTCTAGTTCTTTTGCAGTAATTCTTCATGTTGTTTCAGTAAATATGCTGTAATCAACATCTCTTCTATGTGTAGTTCTTTACTTATAGGATCACAGGATCATAGGAAGTTACTAGGCTATTGGCTTGAGGCCCTTATAAGCCTAGCCAAGAGTTTAGCCCATGTTTAGAAAAGTCAGCACCCAGAGCCCCTGTCCAGCAGGGACACAGGTGGAATCCCAGGGGTGTATTTTCTGTTTCCCATCCAGTTATCCAGGTTACACTTAAAAAGGGATAATGAGGTACTCTGCTTGACATGGAGAAGGAGTCTATTCCACAAAACGTGGAGTCTCTGGGACACAAATCTGTCCCGCCAACAAGTCCTATTGATATCACAGACCAGGTTGAGGTCGCCCGTTCAGGTTACTCAAGTGGAGCTTGACTTGCAAATATGCAGCATTCCCATCAACGCGGGGTCTGAGATTGTTTTGTATGCCAGACAAAGGTCACCTCTGAGGAGTCCATATGAAACTGAGTATAGAGGGACAGGGGACCCTGTGTAGGGTAGATGTTTGAGGCCCTGGATACTCCTGGTGAGGAACCTTTGTTGTCTCTCCAGCTGCTGCATGTGCTTTGCGAGGTACATGTCAAAGGGGGCATTGTACTCAATATTTGGCTTTCTAAGGGAAGAATACTGGGATGTTATGACCTCCTTGTCCATGGATATCCTTACTGATGAGGTGGGCCATGTAGAAAGCTTTTGTACAATGGAAGCAACATGGTGGTTAAAAGTCAGGTTACTGTCTACCAGGGTACCTAAATCCCTCACAACTGACTGCATGCTTAGGACATTGTTATTAATGTGATATTTGGGGACATCACTCTCCCCAAAGGGAATTATGATGCATTTTTTGGCATGGTTTATATGTCAGTTTGAGATCATACTCTTATATTAAGTAACGCCATAATCTTGGAAGTAACTTGAATAGGGACTTTCTCAGTATGATTTGCAAATCTCTGACATTTCTTTCCACCTGAACTTCTTTTTGTGCAACATATTTATGGAATTTTTCTGTACAGTATTGCTAACAGTTTCATTTATATATGAGCATATCTAATTTTCACATGTAGAAATCCTCTATGCCCAAAGGTGACTGGCCTGTGCTTATATACATACCTCTCAACTGTCCAGATTTACAGAATATCAGGAATTTTGCATCATACTTTGTTCTCAAAAAAGTTTTTTTTTTCTGAAAAATCGTTGAGGACTGAAGTTTTTAAATAATGACAGGCATTTGAGTTTCAGACGTCATATCCTTCAGAAAATGCATGCCAGTGTGAAATCTATTATTCTAGCAACTTTCTAAGAGCAATATTTAAAACCTGTCCCTATTTTCGGAACTTTGTCCCCCATTATTTTTGCTTTTGTCCAGAGTTATTGTGCTAAGAGGTTGAGAGGTATGCACATATAGGATCACTGCTCCTATACCATTCTTTCCATGATATACTTGCAAAATAAATGTGTTACTCACATTGTAGTATTTTTATTTCATAACATCTGTAACTAATTTCTGGTGGATTTTAGAACACATTTTTCAGTCATACCTCTAGTCCTTATTTTGACAGGTTTCTTAGAAGCATTGCTGTTTCAGATGTATTGGGTACAAGGTCTGCAAGATCCAGCAACATTTCTAGAGGCCTCTTTGATACCTGCTTATCTTTTGGCTTTGACATTTGTACAATACCTCATTTTTTCAGGATTAGTTTTCAGTCCCTCTTGGTTAGACTATGACGGATATTTAAGACTTACCACTTTGAGTCTACACTCACTCATAATTAACTTGAAATTATATTGTTTTAATATATCTTACAGATTTGCTAGTGTTTTGTACTGTTTTTATGTGTGCCCTAATATAGCAGGTGTTATGTTTGCAATACCTATAAAATAGTCAGATACTGGAACATCACCAAGCTGAAACAATGCCAACAAAGTCTAAGGAAGCCCGTACATTGATAATGCTTTATTAAATATACCCATCTTGAAGATATCCTCATCTAGTTGAATATTTAAAAAAAACATTTACAAAGAGCACTGAGAAAAAAATAACATTTGGCATTATTGAAATTACTTGTTTTTGTCGTCCCTTCCAATGAACCTCTTCTGAGTTTGTACTCTTACTTCAAATGGGGGTGGCCAGAGCCTTTTTCAAAAACAAATGATGTTAACACCTCAAATAAATGTTCACATTTCTGGTACCATAAGTGTTACTAAAATACTGTAAATAAACCATTCAGCACAGAGTATTGCTTGGAGTGGTGGTATTGAGTCAACCCTAGGTCTTAAACTAGATTTCAACATTAAAGAGATTTAGTAATAGTTTGCATTAGATGGCTTTCAAGGTATCCTTTCTTCCAGGGCAGGTGTTGATTCTGCAAATTAGAAGGAATTGATGCAGCATTCACATGTCACAAGCAGTGCAAGAAAACAATGATGTAAATTTTCAAAATGCAATGGAAAAGAACATTAATAGTATACACAGTACAACATTAGGGTTTACAACTTTTTTAAAGTTTATTTTAATATTTTTTAATGTTTTTTGTACAGATAGGTTCGTTAGATAGATTATTTTAAATCTAACATATTTTATTTTTAATAAATATTCACTAATTTAAGTATTTTAGAATAGTATATGTAGAAATTTCAGAAGCCTGATTGATTCAAGTTTTTTTGGAGTGGATTTTGGTACTATATGACTTTAAGGTTATTTAATCAAGTGAATTTAATTGAATTATTGGTTTTGTTCATTTTGTATAAAAAGATTGTGTACCAGTGACTCTGTTATCTGAAGAAGTCTGCCCTGAGCAGACGAAAGCGCTCATTTGTAACGTTGTACAATAAAGGAGAATTGTATTCCAGTGGAACAGAAGATTTTTTTCTTGGTGTTCAGTTGCTTGTTTTTTTTTTTTTTTTTTTTAAACTAGATTTTGCAAGCTACAGTAAACACTAAGTATTATTTTTGTAATGTTATGTAAGCAGCTTACAGTATCTCATTCAACCAAGACCCAAACTATCAACAGCATTTGTGAGCTATTGTATGAGCCTGAGCAATTCTGTGTCACTTGATTGTTAAGATATTTAAACAAACATGAAAATTATTACAATACAAATAAGCAGTATACATATAAAAATAAACATGTCTAGATACACTAGATAGATGTCAAATAACATTTTAGTTGCATTTGCCATTATGCAAGCTTTAAGATGAAAACTTTTAATAACTTGTTTGTAGCATGGTTTTGGAATTATTAATGCAAATATGAACAAGGAATATTTGACACCTAGAGGCATCACTAGAATGTAACTTCAGAAACTTCTGGAGTTGTCAATAGATTGTTATGAGTAAACTGTATACAGTAAGTACATGCATTTATAAAGAAGAAATGTCTAATAAACTGTGAAGTCTTTCTTGACTAACAGTAATCTCTAGATTTATTTTTGTGTACTGCTATTTTGTTTTTTGCCTCCTTAGGAAAATTTAGTTAAATACATACATACAAACATACAGGAATACAGTACACTCCACTTGTTCAGATTTTTATGCTAATCTACTTACAGTACAATTAAATTAAATGTTTGGATCCATAGCTTTCTGTTATTAACAAAATGCCCTTTTTTAGCATAAGTATGTGTGTGTGCGTGTGTGTGTGTAAGTTCTATTTCTGTAGTTGTAAATAAAGGGACTATGGACATCAGATAAATGTCTTTGTTTCTGAAGATATGTTTCTTAAGTTCTGGTAGATATTTCACCCAGTGTGACACCATGTCATATCAGAGAGCTTAACTATCATGTAGAGATAGTAAACTCCATGAGGTCTACATTGAAAATTGAAATCTCTGAAACTTCTATGTACCACATGGCATGGAGATCCCATTTCATACTGAAAACTGTAACCATCTCTTTTTCATTTAAGAATGTGTGTGTGTGTGTGTGTGTGTGTGTGTGTGTGTGTGTGTGTGTGTGTGTGTGTGTGTGTATGTACATATATATATATATATATATATAGAGAGAGAGAGAAAACATCTGACACAAAAAATTTTGAACTTGACACAATGTTTTCAAATGTAAGAAAACAATTTGTCCTTGAAAGGTTGAATATTGTTTTCACAATATGTCTTTAGTAAATTGTAAAACGGAAGTGTATATTCAACCAAGAAGGGACAAAGCAAACAAGACTTTTCACTTCAAAAGAATAGTTTCTCCCCTCACAGAAGAAACTTTGTACTGAAACTTGTCAATTTTATTTCTTGGCATGTGATATAGATGAATTGTAATATGAGGGAGCTGTTTACACAAGGATGCCCATTTTGTGAGAGCAATAGGACATGTGAATATAATTAGACAATGGTCAATATATATGTATTAGAGTCATTCCAAAGGCTTTTCGTTAAAAGATATTTGATATACCATCATGAATGCAAGGAGTGATTAAAAACTTTAGGCATATATTCTATGTAGTGGCCTGATAATGATGAATAAAAATAGTTTGTGACACAAATTTTCAGACTTTCTAAAACACTGAATATTCTCATCATAGCAAAAACACAAGTAGTAAAAAGTACATTACTGACAGCTGCAACATTGAGGTAAGCATTGCTATATTGTGGACATTAGGAGTTCCATCAATGACTAGAATAATTTGCCATTACATAAAGAAAAAGACAAAATCTACCATTCTGGCTCAAGGTGTAAATGTGGTGCATATGGAAAAAGAGCAGAGGTAATGTAGGGTTTAAGTCTAGTTTAAAGATAAAAATTTTTGGAGGGGGTTTGGCATAAAGGTTCAGGCTTTTTACCCCACAGATGCAATATACTGGGTTTGATTCTGATCGCTGGTGATTGGCTAGACTTGTAATAGTCTGTAGCCTGATAGCCTAGCATTTAACTAATAACCTGTAACCATTCGCTGCTTAAAAAAAAAACTTGAGCTGTTCTGGGACGTACATAAACTGGAAATAAGGAGCTTATGTTATGAGGTCCTAGATGACTCTGCCACAAGTGTGCAGCATAACCACAATGAAATACTAAACTATGCGGTCAGATTACTGTTGACGCAAAGTACATATACTTGGTTTAAAAATACTGTTTTCCTTCTCAGTTACATAACTTCAAATTCTGTGGAAATGCACGACTACTAATATCTATTTTTCTAATAGAATGTTAAAAATACTCAGTTATTCCCTGGTATAACATAAGAAATGAGACCAAGGCATTAGAAATCATTTCAGTTCTGCAGAGCATACATACTTTTATAAAATGGTTATATTTCTAACATTTTCTGCATTAATTGCTCTAATTATTGAGACATTCTGTACTTGTTGCCATTTTCATTTTTATACAAAGGAACATTTCCTGGAAAGATCTAAAAATTAAAACGTTCCATTGTTTGTGTTGAAAAATTTAATTCCATAACCTACTCTGTATATGCAATTGATATTGCAAATTATTAAGGACAGTAGCAGACAGAGCGTCATTCAGTTCATAACCTGCTAAGCTTGGCTTTACTGGAGCTTATAACAAATGTTTGTGGCAAACTTACTGGTGTATAAACATCAGTCATGGCACACAGAAGACTTTAAAAAGTTATGGTTATAAAACAGATGCAATATTCTCAGGTAAATGTGTACATTAAGTACTTGTAGTCTAAACCAGAATTTTTAAAATATGCAAGCAATACACTTTAATTTATATTTAGGTTACATATTTTGGATAAGATTTACAAAACAGATTCTTAACATGGAAATGTGCAGTACCCCCTACACTTAGACAAAATACTTTATAGTCAGAACCATACCTCTCAAGTGTACCTCATTATGAGGAACGTACCTCATTTGGGGTCTTAAAAACTTCATGTTCCTCAAAGTTCCTCAGTTTCCACTTTGAAAGACACTGTCACACATTCAGTTTTAGGAATTTTTTAAGTGAAATCCATGTTAAATAGAAGTGAATCATATTAATTCATTAAATGATCTTCTTTATAAGTAAAACCAGCATATTGTAACCATCCTATGGCCTTTCTAATTGAAGTTGTTAGTAAGCCGTTAGTATGTGTTCCACATTTTGCCCATTTGTTCCACATTATGAAGGGCGAGTGTTCCTCATTTTGGAGATGGAAGGTTGAGAGCTATGGTCAGTACTGTGGCTAAAGCGGCATAAAGTGTTACAAAATTGTTTCCATGTGCAAGGGTCGCCCATCAAATGCCACCTCAAAGATGCCATTGTAAAACTAATTAGAGTCCTGTTTTACTCACAGAGGTGATAATTTACAGCTATGACATTCTACTAAGCTCTGCTTTGCCTATGTTTTGAATTGCTGGCAATAAGTATGTGTTTGAAAACCTAACATCCCTCTTGAAATGAAAACACTATAAATATTCCCATTCAAATTACCCACAAGATTTGGTATATCATATCGGCTTGCAAAAACTTGCTTTCATATTAATTCTCAATTAATATAATTGTATCATTTTCTTGTGGTTGAGAGAGAAAGATGCAATATGTACGTGTATGTTACTTGTATGCATGATATTAAGTTCTTACTGTATTCTCTATAAAGTGGAAAGGTAGTTCTGCTTGCACACCAATAACAGAGGATACTTTGTGTCTTGCAAATTTCTTTGCAAACCATTTTCAAAATAAGTTCTATCTTCATGTGGAAAGTGACTTTCTGTAAGTTATGCTGTCAAGTGCAAATCTAAATATGGTACAGATGTTCTTCATTCCACATTGCTGCAGTCCTAACTATTGGGTAGTCCGCTGTCCAGTCGGCCCGAATACCAAAGTATATGGCTGACGTCGGTCAGGGCGCATTAGACTGACGTCAGTACGTCAGGGTACTAATGCGCATGACCGACGTCATATCCTCAGTCTTTTTTGCCGCATGGTCCGATGCAGAAGCAATTTTGCGAGTGCAGGTTGGCGTTCTGAAAGTTTCTGAAGTCAGAGTTTCAGACCGAATCAAAGTTGGCTAAGTACCCCGTTGGGGAATATTTTGGTTTTTTTTTGCCTCAGTATTTAACCGGATGTCAGAAAAAGTGAATAACTGTATTTCTTGTGGGAAACAGATACCTCATAGGGATTACCATACTTTGTGTATACCTTGTTTAGGGCCTGAGCACAACGTTGTTGGATGCCGCTCTTGTGCTAGATTTAACAAACGCACTATTAAGAGAAGGTTAGACTGTGCCAGGTTAGTTTTGGGAAGCGTTGTAATTATAAAATGCCGCCGGAGGCTCCGCCCGCTTCGCCAAAAGCGCAAGGACAAAGGCGCAAGGCGTAGAGAGGGAGAACCGACAGTCCCAGACGTCGGATCTTTAGAAGGCTCAGTGGAGCCGGAGGTTTTGCCAGGTGTTTCTTTGGAGTCTCAGGGAGAGACTTTACTGTTACAGGATGTATCCTCGCAGGAAGTAGGCCAGGCTGAGGGGCTTCTCAGGTGGCTGTTCTTCCCTCTCTTCCTAAGGTGGTTAGAGCCTCCCCTTCTGTTTCCAAGGCTTCTTTGAGAGGCAGGCCAAGTTTAGCTTCAGTGGGGGTTTCTCCTAGTGCTTCAGGGTCTTTGCCTAAGAAACATGTGCTTAAAATGGCAGAGGATTTGATTACTATGATTAGAGGTTCTATGCCCCCTCCTGATAAGAGGCCTAGGGTGGAACCTGAGTTTGAGAGTTTTGAGCAATGTTCGGAGGCTTCTGAGTCTTGGCTGAAGACTTGCAGGAGTATCCTCCTTATTCTGATTCTGATGTGGATGATTCTACTCCTTCAGCTTCTCCTCCTGAGGATTTTTCATTTTCAGAGACTCTGCATTCCATGAGAGAGCATTTTAAATGGGAAGGTCAAGATTTCTCTGATTCCAGGAAGAGGCTTAGGGAATTCTTGTTTTTACCCCAGCATAGGCCTTTAGCTATACCTCCTGTTCTGAATGTGGTGGAAGATGTTTTTGCAGAAGCTTCCCTCAATCCTGATTCTTTGCCTCCTGCCCCAGTTAAACCGGATAGGTACTATAGGGTGCCTGAAGCTCATAAGTATCTTTTTAAGAGTCCTAGGGCAGACCCGGAAACTGTCTCTCAGGGGCCTAAAGGTGTGAAGGCCTCTGTTGTTAAAAATCCTGTTCCTCCTGATAAAGAGGCAAGGGCTTTGGATAGATGGGGAAAGAAAGTGTATACTTCTTCCACTTTAGCCATGAGGGCGTTGAATTGTCAGTTTCACATGTTAAAATATCAGAATTATCTCCTTTCACAATTGAAATCTAAGGTGGATGCTCTGGCAGAAGGTATTGAGTGTAAAGAGTTGCAGGATTTAGTTCATGTGTCTGAACAGGTGGGTAAACATTCCTTGCAATGTGGTTTTGATGCTGTGCAGGCCTCCTCGAGGGTGGCTGCCACTGGTTCTGTTCTTCGTAGGCATGCCTGGTTGAGAGATCAGAATTTAGCTGAGCATGTTAAAACAAGGATTTTGGATGCTCCTTTGCAGTCTGATGTGTTGTTTGGTTCGCCTGTGGAAGCAGTCTTAAAGAAAATGGAGGACAAGGCTAAGTCTATGCAAACTGTTAAGGATTTTTTGCAGGTGCAGCCTCCGAAGTTTAGTAGAAATTGGCCTACTAAGGGATGGACTTATCCTGCTTATGATTCCCAGTCTAGGGGTAGGTCTAGACGTGGTAGGGGCAGAGCTCAAGGTTCTTTTAGGCCTAGGACAGGGAGTTCCCCTGCTCAGACTTCTAGTGAGGGTAGGGGTCAGTCCTTTCGTAAGCAGACCCAATGACCTGCCTTTTCAGCTGCCAGTACATTCTCGCCTGGCAGCACCTTTGGGAGGAAGGCTGTCTCTTTTCAAAGAAAATTGGGATTTAATTACCCAAGACAGATGGGTTCTGGATATCATTCACCACGGTTACAGGTTTTATTTCCATACCTTGCCTCCTTTCAAAGGCATGCCAGACATTCCTCCTCTACAAAGACAAGAGGCTCACAAGCAAATTTCTCTGTTGCTCCACATAGGGGCCATTCAGCCAGTTCCTGTGCCAGAAAGGGGCCTAGGATTTTATTCTCGCCTGTTCCTAGTACCGAAGAAGGGGAACACGTGGAGGCCAATTTTGGATTTATCTATCCTCAACACTTATCTGGACATTCCCAAGTTCAAAATGTTGACGTTACAACAGCTTTTACCTCTGCTGGGCAAAGATCACTGGATGGTAACTTTAGATCTCAAGGAAGCTTACCTTCATGTGCCTATAAGAAGTTGCAGGAAGTATCTGCGTTTTCGAGCTGGAAATTCTCATTATCAGCTCTCTGCATTGCCCTTTGGCTTATCCACTGCGCCCAGAGTATTCACAAAGGTTCTGGCTCCAGTGATAGCTTACTTCAGGCTAAAAGGAATTCAAATCTATCCTTACTTGGACGACTGCCTGATTCTAGCTCAAGAAAAGGAAGACCTTCTACAGCATTTGGATTATGTCATAGCAGTGCTAAGATGCCTAGGGTATTCTGTGAACGAAATAAAGTCCAGTCTAGTACCCTCTCAAGACATGTGCTTTCTGGGTGTGAGACTGAATACAGCAGCCCAGATGGCCTTTTTAACCCCGGACAAACAAAAGAATCTTTCCAGTTACTTCCATCATCTATCTCTTCAGTCCGGGCTGACTGCAAGGACAGTCCTTCAAGCCTTAGGGTTCATGGCATCTTGTATTCTGGTGCTTCCCAATGCCAAACTGCATATGAGGAAGCTGCAATGGTATCTCAAAATGTATGGACACAGCACTGCCAGGATTTGGACACTGTCATTCAAATAATACCTTGCATTCAAAAGGAATTTTTGTGGTGGGCTCAGGAATGTCACCTAAACAAGGGACTCTCTGTGACCCGGCCAGAGGCGAGTCAGATTCTAACGACAGATGCCTCAGACATTGCTTGGGGAGCTCATCTAAATGGAAAGTGGATACAAGACAAGTGGCCTGCCAGACTACAGCATCTACATATCAACATGAAAGAGATGTTAGCAGTCCAGTTTGCATTAATGGCTTTCAAGGAGTTACTTCTTCCAGGGCAGGTGTTGATTCTAACAGACAACACAACTGTCATGTGGTACATCAACAAACAAGGGGAACACATTCTTACCCATTGTGCAGGCAAGCAATGATTTTATGGGAGACTGCGCTCAGCTTGCAACTAACTCTTCAGGCAAGGTTTCTGCCGGAGCACAGAACTCCTTAGCAGATGTGTTAAGCAGACAAATCATGGATCCCCACGAGTGGAAACTGGATCTTCATGTATTTCAAAAATTGACAGTGTCATGGGGAACTCCAGACATAGATCTGTTCGCTTCTCCACTAAACCACCAGCTGCCAAAGTTTTGCACAAAGAGGTTTCATCACACAACTTGGAAAGTGGATGCTCTTTCTTTCAGTTGGAAAAATCTTCATGTGTATGCTTTTCCACCTCTGCCTCTTCTCCCAAAGGTGCTTCTAAAGGTCAGACAAGACAAGCCAAGGATGATTTTAATAGCTCCAGATTGGCCTCGGCAGCACTGGTACCCATTACTGAGGAGTCTGGTAAGGAAGCCTCCATGGCCTTTACCCTTGATTCCACACCTGTTGTCTCAGAGGGACGGTCACCTGCTCAATGTCAAGCTTCAATCTCTTCATCTAACAGCCTGGCATATTCTGTTTTGAAAGACAGCAGGTCTCAACTTCCTCAACAAGTTTTAAATGTGATTATGGAAGCCAGAAGACCTAGTACAAGGAAAGTGTACGCAGAAAAATGGAAGAGATTTTTATTTTGGAGTGCAGCAAACAATTTGGAGATTTCTGAGCCTAATTTGAGTGTGGCTCTTCAATATCTTACTGAGCTATTGGACAAAGGTTTGTCTTTCTCTTCCATTAAGATTCATGCTGCAGCAATTTCAGCTCACTATGATTGTGACCCACCATTGTTTTCGCATCCTTTGTTCAAGCAATTTCTTAGAGGGGCAAAGAATATAAGACCCCCACGTAGAGCTCCTACTCCTGCTTGGGATCTCAATTTTGTGTTGGAGAAACTTACTCTACAACCTTTTGAGCCTGCGGCTACTGCTGAATTGAAATACTTGTCATGGAAGACTGCTTTTTTGTTGGCCATTACTTCTGCAAGAAGGGTTTCTGAGTTGCAGGCCCTTATGGCGGTAGAGCCTTTTTTTGATTTTTCATAAGGATAGGGTATCTTTACGTACTAATCCTTCCTTTATGCCTAAGGTGGTTTCTAGTGTGGCTTTAAACCAAACTATTCATTTGCCTACTTTTTATGCAGATCCCCAAAATAAAGGGGAAAAGATTTTGCACACTTTAGATGTACACAGGCAATTGCGTTATTATTTGAGCAGGACTAAGGATTTTAGGCAGTCTCAGCAGTTGTTTGTTTCTTTTGCTTTGGGTTCGCAGGGCAAGCCTGTGTCAAAACAAACTATTTCTAGGTGGATTGGGTTTTGCATTGCATTTTGTTATTCCCATCATGGCAAGGAGATTCCAGCTGGAATTAGGCCTCATTCCACTAGGGCTACTGCCACTTCTACAGCATTTCTAAGGGGGTGGCCACTAAGGATATTTTGGAGGCAGCTACTTGGAGTTCAGTGCATACTTTCTCTAAGCATTATCACCTTCCTCTCTACTCTAAGTCTAGGGCTGGTTTTGCCACAGCTATTTTGCAAGGCATGTTGTCAGTTCCTGCTTCCTTATGATTTGCCAGCCTCCCTTACCTCTGCTTTGGGATTCTACCCAATAGTTAGGACTGCAGCAATGTGGAATGAAGAACATAGTACAGTTTTGTACCTACCATAAATGTAGATGTTCGAGGATCCACATTGCTGCAGTCCAATTTACCCTCCCTCCTTCCCCTCTGTGTTTAAGGGTGGTTGTGTAGGTGAGGTTATATTCTGGTAATTTTGTATATATTGTACATATTTTTGGTGCAGATATGTTTGGAATTTTTAGTTTTGGCCTTAGCTTTTCGGGGTCTTCTGACATCTGGGGCAAGAAAAGACTGAGGATATGACGTCGGTCATGCGCATTAGTACCCTGACGTACTGACGTCAGTCTAATGCGCCCTGACCGACGTCAGCCATATACTTTGGTATTCGGGCCGACTGGACAGCGGACTACCCAATAGTTAGGACTGCAGCAATGTGGATCCTCGAACATCTACATTTATGGTAGGTACAAAACTGTACTTTATGTGGAAAACTGTAATTATGCTAAGATAGGAATACAGATAAACGTTGTATACTTTTTATCATTGTATATGCCATTTCTCATACTGCAATAATTTTCCTTACAAGATATTAGGAGTCACTGTGTTCTTCATAATAAAGTTTAATAAGAAAATAATGCTCTCAAAGGTCGTTAAAAGCATATTCACTGCTTTAGAGTGCTGTTTATTAGAAGGCATTATAACTTAAGTGATTGATTTTTATTTCTGTTTTCATTTTAGGCAGTCGATGATGATTCTCCCCCCAATAACCAGATCACATACAGTATTGCGGGAGCATCACTCTTCCGCAGTTCCTTTGATATTGGCATTTCAGATGGCTTTGGAGGTAAGCCATCTCTTTTTTTTATAAGAACACATGAGTTAAGCTTTTTTCAAAATGAGGTTCATTCATTGAGATTTTTTTCACAAACTTACTACTGGTGACTTGTTGAACACTGGTAGAGTAATTCTGTTAAGTGAATGTTAGCAAGTATGACCATTTCAAACGGAAGCATGTACACTTTTTGGAAGTCCCCAGGATTTATAATTTATGATATAGCAGTATTTTATACATTTTACTGACACCATATACTGGGCAGCATGCATTAAATAAACCTGCACTGTTAGTCCCTACTGGAATTAATGTTGTTTTGGACTGAGACAAATTATATATAGTCCTACAAAGCCATTTGGGATACATTATTGAAGGATGTAGCATTAGTAACAGAATTCACCTGAAGAAATGACTAATGAGCACAATGTCTGGCTTTTGTTCTTAATCTGCATCATCTCTGAAGGACTTCAGTAGATGAGGACCGACATTTATTACGTATTTACTAAGTTGTGTAGTGTTTGGAGGAAATGCTTACATATCAACAGAATTTCAACAAGAATATAAGGGTAACTGATTCAGCAGACTCATATTATATTTCTGTTGTGCTAAAGTCATCAAGCCACACCTCTTGTTTTACAATATCTGAATCTGTTTTTTAACTATTGGTATTGAGGCTGGGTCTGTCTTTGAGCAGCTACCTGAACATGTCAAAGCAAGTCAAGATAAGAGTAGCTACAGCCCTGGGCAAGAATGCAGATATGTTTGGGTCGGAGGAAAGGGGACAGTGCCTGCATTTTGACCATAGATCCAAGTGTGTGTAATTGTGTGTGGGTGTCTGAGTATCCCTGAAAAAATACTCAGGAATTAGTAGACTCAACAGCTATTCCCAGTGAAAACAGGTTTGAGTTTCTGAGGGATGCAGAACAAAAAGCACTAAAGGAAACATAACATTGTGTGGGCTTCCCACTTAATGCAACAATGAAGCTCACCCCTTGCTGGAGGACTACACCATAGTTAAAAGCGTGGACTACTACTTTGGGGCTGAAACAGTAAAGAATGCAACTGATATTGGTGGTATGCAGAAAACAGATAAGGGGCAAGTGTTAAAGACATGTGGCCTTCTAAATGAAAGGGTTACTGCTTTATCATTTCATTTCCTCTCCAATGTGCAAATGGCAGTGACTTCACAGACTGCTTAGTCTGTTTCTATAAGATGCTAAGAAACACCATTTCAAGAATGTTATTTGCTTTTGCTTTTCTGGCTGGTTTATCTGTTACACTACTTTTGAGATGCGTATATATATATATATATATATATATATATTTGTAAAAGGGCATGCAGTCTGTTACTACTATCACATTAAAAAACATTGGACTAAACTCAAAACTGAAAAGGAATCTTTTTTTCCAGCAGTTTTCTAAAAATAATCCAGTGCTGACATTGTGTGTACACAGGAACAAATATTGATAGAAATTCACAAGAGATGTTTAAATGTTATTATAACTAAGACCGAAGTTAGTGATTTTTTCTAAACCAGTTAAGCTTCAAAAATGGACAAATCTAGTTGTAAAGCACAAAACCAAAAAAAAAAAACTCGTTGTTTAATACTTAATAAAAAAAATAAAATTCTCATTCAGTAAGCACGTTTGTTAATAACTAGGCTATAACTAGACTTCTTCGGACTGAATGAAAAAACACACCAAAGCATTTTATACACAGCATATTTAACAACATTTGCATAATTACTTTGCAACAATTGACTCAGAACTGCCTGCTTACATACTTCAGTTTCTTTCTTTTTAAATAAATCTTAACATTTTCTTTATCATTTAAACCTGGAAGATTGCTGGCATCCAATGAATGTATCCAGCAATATTCTCTCCAGTCCAGTTCCTCCTCTCCATCTATTCTATTATTAAAACCAGGCACAAAATCTAATACTAAACACCTAGGTGAACCACTACCCTCTGTTGCACTATAATGTTTCCCCCAGGCATTTATTCATATCAACTTTGTTTATAGCATATAAATGTTCACATATTCTTTTATATAACTCTCTTGTAATTCTATCTATATAATAAGCATGACAAGAAGAGCAAACAGATAAATACACGATAAATCTTGAATTACACGTATACAGATCCCTGACCGAAACTTTAACATTGTTTATATATATTTATTTCTCATTTACCATCAAAAACTTGCAATAATTATAATCTAAACAGCTAAACATTCCCTTTTTAACTTCATCTCTTTTCTTACATTTTAACTTGCTTTGAAAAATATTCTATAAATTGTCCCCCTTTTATTTATAAATACCAGTTTTAACTTCAAAAAGTTTTCTTTTATAATATCCTTAATTTGTTTCCCATTTAAGGAATATTAAACTACCATTCTTATTTCATGATTTTTTTCAATTTATGCTAAACTTCAGTCTTCTAGCGAACAGCCAGCATGGCTTTTGCCCAAATCACAGCACTACCACAGCCCTAATCAGTTTCAGAATGAAGGTAGCCTTGTGCTCTCTGTCTTTCTAGACCTACCCAAAGCTTTTGATAGTGTCTCTCGTAATAAACTCTTAACAGAATAATGCCTGGGGCCTCCTCTGAAATCTAAGCTACTCCACTCTTACCTGGTTGCAAAATTTACTTATCAGGACATATGCAAGTTGACAAGTGGCAAATAACCCATCTTCTCTCCATCCTTGGTCCCCTTCTCCTCAACCTATTCACTAACAGTTCATACTGCTACCATACATGCTTCCCTCATACAATATGCTGATGACTCAGTCCTAATCTGTTTTGCCCCTACAGTCCAAGAACTCCAAAAAATAACACAGGAATCCTTCTCAGCACTTGAAACATGGCTATCAGGTGTACAGCTCATGTTAAACCCAAACTAAAGTACACCTAGGCTTTTCCACCCCACCAAAGGCTGAGATGCAACTCTTCCTTTTAAAACAATATCTAGTAACAATACCCCTATTGCACCAGTCCACCAAACTAAACTTCTAGGAGTCATAAGTCATCAAAACATGAAGCTTAGCCTGCCTATTACCCAACCAATAAAAAAGTTCACAAAACATTGGAAACCATATACAGAAGGAAAAATTACCTTGCTAATAGCACCAAAATCACTCTTGCCGGAACTCACCTTGTTTCCACACTTCTCTATGCATCACCCATACTCATCAATCTCAATAAATCAGACTTGGCCAAAATAGACAAATGCTACAACAAAATAGCAAAGTCTGCAACAGATTCAACCTTTAATACCCATCACTGCTAGTCCTCAAATGACTATCATGGCTAGAACTACCCAACCTGCTCAGACTTAACCAACTTATTTTAGCCCACCAAATAAGCTACCAAACTGAGAAAAACCCAGCTCTACAAGGCCTATTAAACCAATGCCTTTACCAAAGGTCACTACGATCTAATAGCAAATCATTAATGGCCATTGTTTAAAGTAAAAAATAGTGCAGGTGACTCTCTTTACTCCAGCTATATAGCAAAAATCTGGAACACCATGCCACTTAACATCAGAACTACAGCCAACAAATCCATTTTCAAAAACCTCTTTAAATCCTATTTAGCTAGCTTATGGATATGTAACTGCACCGATGCAGGCTAACCTTCCTACACTACCTTTTATAGCACTGCATCCTGTATAAATAAGTAAATCTAAAATGCTACACATATAATGATACCACCTACACCCCATAACAAAAGCATTTTTTTCGTTAGGAAGCCTTGACAGTCTTTATAACTAGCTACACTACATAGAGGTATATAGGTCCCACACTACATTTACTAGTATTGTTTCTAAATGCACCCCAATATCTCCACTATTTTTCCATCTCACTTAAACACTTTGACTTCCAGATAGTACCTCAATTCACAGAATAATGTTTAGTACTATATACTCAAATCACATAGTTAACAAAGAATAATGTTACATAGTACTATATACTCAAGTCACATGTAGTATCTATTGAAATAGTATTATATACTCAAGTCACATGGTTACCAAAGAATAATGTTACATAGTATTATATACCCAAGTAACATGGTTACAAAAGAAGCAGACTACTCAACAATGTCTTATATTTCACTTAAGAATCCAATGTTTACAACTGAATTGTGTGCAGCTACAATGTAATTCAAGCTATGTTTTATAGATCTCACTAAAGCATCCAATGGTAATGTGTTTTAAAAATGAATTTTCCTCTTCTCCTTTTTGAACCTGTGTATAACTACAACATCTTTTATGAAATGTTCTCTCAGTTTCTACTTTTGATTGTCACTTTCTGTATTTGCAGTTCTCCTTACTTTCATGTTATGTACTGTCTTACATATGTGTGTTACTTGTATTATTGTTAATAGAGCTTTTCTCCCTGGGCCTCCTCTGAAAACGGGCAGCCTGCCCAGTCAGACTTTCCTGGTAAACAAATGTAAAGTAAATAAATAAAATAATTGCTATTAGTCTCATTATGATTATCATTCTTAATAGCTCGATAACGTCTTACTTCTTCAAACTTATTTTTTATTAATTCTTTTGGGTAGCCCCTTGAAACTAACTTGGAACACAATAAAATCCCTTCTTTGAGAAATAGGTTCATAGGTGTTTACTAGGCTAATGACCACAAGGGCCTTTTTAAGCCTAGCCATGCATCCCAAATCTCTGACAAGTTCTGATACCCTTGATGACTTATCAAGGTGTTCTAGATTTTGGCTATATGGCTGATGAGTGTAAGTATGGGTCTGGGAGATCAGTCATTTACAGGTTGCCTGTTTGCATCAGAAACATAAGTGCCAAACCAGGGATGAATTTCCAGTTTCCAATCCAATTGTCCAAGTTGCACTTGAATTGGGTTAGGGAGGAACTCTGCTTCATATGGATAGGGAGCCTGTTCCATAGATAGGCTTTTCTCTGGAATACATACCTATCTCTCCAGCAGATCCTATTTATATCACAGGCAAGGTTTAAGTCTTTAGAATGGGTAATTCTCGAACTGTTTGTTTTGTGGATATGTAGGAGGCCCATCAGAGTGGGGTCTGACTGTGCTCTGTATGCCAGGCATAGATCTCCCCTCAAAAGCCTGTAGGAAACAAAATACAGGTATAGGCCCTTGAGGTGATCTGCACAAGACATATTACGTATACCCTGTTGTTTTAGGGAGGAACGTCTGTGGGTGTTCCAGTTGTTGGATATGCCTGGTTAGGTACATACCAAAGGGGCACTGTACTCAATGATAGGTCTGATGAATGCTGAATACAGTGGAACAGTGACTTCCTTGGACTTGGATGCCGTACTTTTGTTTATAAGTTGTGCAGCATAGATTGATTTCCCCTTATAACTCCCACACAACATGGATTCAGACCAAACCAGAGATGATTGAACAATCATCTGTTCTCTAACTCAAGATGCCTTCTCTACCACTGAGCAATGGATGCTAAGTAACCATCTAGCTCTTAATGCTTCCAAGACCAAACTAATGATTATTTACTCCTTCTAAAGTTACTCCTTTTGATATGAATACATTCTCAATCACTAGTCAGAACAACTCACCTCTAGAACTAGTGTCCAAATTGACAACCAACTTAAATATAACACCCACCTACAACTAAATATCAAAACCCATCAAAACTAGGCATGCTTTACAGACAGAATCCCTACCTCACTCCTGCCACTAAAATCACTCTCTACTTCCTTCCTTATCCCTCCCTTCTATGGTGCACCACTCCTAACTAATCTTCAGTCCTCTTTAAAAACAGCTTTCCTGCTGCTATAACAAAATCGCCACTAGCCATAAGTCCTCCACCCATCATTGTTCCTCCCTCCAGAAACTTCAATGGCTAGAACTTCCAAATCAACTAACCTACACCCAACTAACTCTGTCCATCCCTTTCATCAGCCTTTAAAATGCACCAACCCAATAGAGTATTAAGGTCAAACAATCAAAACCTACTAGAAGTGCATAAACCTACACATCCCCAGGCAAAACCTTCTATCCTTCAGCCTAGCTCGACACTGGAACTCCCTACCACCATCCATTCGCACCACCATTAACCACTCTACCTTCAAAAATCTCTTCACTCACATCTAACATCACAGTGGGAATCTTCCTATATAATTGTATAGAATGGACTAGACAAGCTTTTAGTTTACTTCCACTATGCAACATCCTTGCCTTTCCACAGTGTGAATGATTCCTCTAATTGCTTTATTTGCTGTAGTATTGTTGTATATCCTTATCAATCTGTATTAATTGTTGTATTTGGACTATTTTATTTTAAATATTTTCCTTTCTCATTTGTATAACTATCATTACTACCTGCTGTACCTATATTGCTACTGTTTCATGTATATTTTTGCCTGTTTTGGAGCTTTTCTCCCCAGGACTCCATTGAAAACGGGTTCTTTATGGCCCAATGGACTATCCTGGTAAACCAACTGCAATAAATAAATAAATAAATAAATAACCACTGTAGACAAGTGATGATCAAAGGCTAGATTAATATCTATGTTTGTTTCTACATCCTGACTACTGGGTCAACATTAAAGGGGTGTGTTGTCAATGCGATAATTACCAGGGATGGATGACTTCCCAAAGGTTGCTATTATTCATTTCTTGGCATTTAGTTTTAGTCCATGACTCTGACACCTGTTGTTTGTCTGCGTCAGCCCCTCCTGGAGAACATTTGTGTCAGTGTGAGATTCATTGACAGCTCCTAATTTGCAATCATCTGCAAATTTAGTCAGCCAGAGACCACTGATATTGGCCTTGACTTATGAGAAGTAAATGCTAAAAAGGAGTGGTCCATGGAATGATCCCTGAGGGATTCCAATTTGACTGGCCTCTTGTTAGAGGTGAACTCCCCAATTCTAACTTCCTGGGTCCTGTCTGTGAGCCAGTTGCACTGGGTGACATACAGGTTTGTACCTACCTCTAGAGTTTGTCAACAATGCCCGAGTTGAAGTATTGTGTCAGATACCTTGGCCAAGTCAAGGTAGGCAGTGTGAACCATTTTGCCCTTGTCTGTTGCTTTGTTGACCTTCTCAAAGAAGTCCACCATGTTGAGTAGGCATGATCTGCCCTTGTCAAAACCAAAATGTGTTGTGTCCAGTGTCTGGAGGTTTACTATATCTCTGTTAATCATCTCCATGATAATTCTTTCCATGGCTGTATATATGACTAGTGAGACTTATGGGTCTGTAGTTTCCAGGGTCTGTAGATGGCCCACCTTTGTGTAGAGGGATGACTGTTGCCTTTCTCCATTCATGAGGCATAAAGCCTGTTTAGAGGCTACAGTTAAATAGTAATTCCAGAGACCCTGATAGGTCATGTTTCATGCTATTTAGAAGGAATCCTGGGATATCATCTGGGCCAGTTGATGCAGTGTTCTTGGTCTTAGAGTGAGCATTAAGGACCTGTTCCCTAGTGATAGCAGGGGAGTTATATTTGATGACATTTCCCGAGGGAAGGTTGAGGTAGAGAGTGGAGTAAAGCTGGAGCTGAATTTATCAGCCAGGAGGTTTGCTGTATCTTCTGGCTCAGTATAGCTCAGATAAACCATCATGATCAGCCAGGTCACTATTTTTTTTCAACTGCCCTTTAACTATTGTTTTTTAATACTAATGGTGTACATAGTTCCATATTCTAGATGAATATCATTTTGTACCTCCTTTTTATATATGTTAGTACTTATCCTTTTTATACACTTCTACATCTACAATGCACAGCTTTTTAAGATCATAAAAAGAAGGAAAACCTAACTGCAGCTATTGTTCTCATACTGAATAAAACATGCTAAATAATCTAGACTTCCCCACCAAATTAGAAAGAGGTCATCAATGAAACGTTCATAGAATATGACATTTTTATAAAAATCATGAATAATAAATTATTTCTCCCATGCAATCATAAAAGCATTTGCATAACTGGGAGCCATGGCTCCTCCCACAGCTACCCCATTGGTTTGCTAAAAGAAAGCAGCATTAAACTAAAAAAAATTCTATGTCAAAATAACCTCAAGCAACTCTAAAACAAGCATGATCATTTCACTGGAAAACAGCTTTGAACTTAATATTTTCATTCAAACAAAATCAGTGCCCTATATCAGTATATATCATAGTAAACAGCAATTTAATATCCATTGTTACCAATATAATCTCTCTAAATGCAAAGGTATCACGAATGAACATCAGACTTTTTTCAACTACCTTTTGCAACTGCTTGTCTACAAAAACAGCCATGGCTTCCATCTTATTCCCCCCACTTGCCACAACTGGCCTTAAGGGAGGGTCATTTAATGTACTTTAGGCAGACCAAAGATTTTACTTACTTTGGAATTTTCTTTCCAGAAGAAATTAACTTTTTTTGTCCCAATTCTCCCTTCACATATCCACTCTTCAATCAAGGCATTAATAAATCTATAAGATTTCTGAATTATATGAAGATTGACTTTTTTATAATAATTTTCATCCTGTAGAATTTCATCCATCTTACTAATATAGCTGAATTTGCCGAAAACCACTAGGGCATTTCCCTTATTAGCTTTTGCAATTAAAATACTATCTTAATTTTTTTAACTTCATTAATGCTAAACATTCAATTTTAGTTGAATTAAAAAACTGTTTTTGGTTTATTAACCAACAGTTCTCTTAATTGCCTTTCTGTAACTGCTAGAAATGCCTCCAGTTCTAGCCTCAATGGAAGATTATAACAACTAGGTTTCACAAAGTCTTATTCACTTCTTAGATTTTGTTCAAATATAAATTTTAAGTTCATTCATCTTGAATAGTTTCTTAAACCGTTTGTTCTTTTCTTGCTTCCCCATGGCAGAAGGTGCTGTTATTTACGCCCATGTATATTCGGCAGTTCCTGTATCTTGATAAACTCTCACTGGCTGAAAATAATGCTGCCTTTCATCTTTATTTTGAGTCTCTCTCCAATTCTTTGTATCATAACCATTGCTATAGTTTAACTTCCTAGTTTCTTTCTCTGCAAGACTTTCTGATCTTCTGACTTCCATAGAAGCCTCTGAGGAAGTAATAAAAACCTGTTTGCAATCCACTGGATTCAGATCATTTATAACCTTGGCTTCTGTTGCTTGGATAGCTGCATAGACCATGCCCCTCTCGTAATCAGCCCAATCTCTCTCAAACTTTTTCAACTTTCTTTTCCACAAAATATAATTTTCTTTAATTAATCTGTCTTGAATAAGGCAAAATTTCACCTCAGAGTTCTAATGGCAGTATCTTCTTTCAGTCTAACATAGCTTGACTTAATGGATTCATTTATTCCATGTACCCTTCGCTTATAATGAACTATCAGTATAGCCATGTACTGCATGCCAGTTTTTTTTTTTAGTTCAATCCAGCAGAAAGGATGAGTGATTTTATAGTTTATTTTTACTTTATATATTCAGATTTTTTTTGTATATATTGCTCTTTAAGTGCTTTGGCTTTTCTTATGAGAAATAGGCTGACAATTCTAATTAACTCAGAACTTTTGGTTAAGAGGACCCAGCCTTTTCATCCAACTTAAATCCATCCAATGTGGATGGGCCTCCTCAAGTCTGCTGCAGTACAGATCCCACCAGGGCAGGAACTCGGATATTTGGGGTCAGCTGAATGTTCACGATCCATTAGATGTGATTGTTTTCAGTTTTTAAAAATGCCTTTGATTTGATTGTATGGTAATACCTGTGGACGATGTTGAACACCTTGGATTCCCATCAGTCTTTGTCAGCACTATAAAGATTATTTATAATTCTCTCCGAGCATTAATAATACCTAATAACTTATAGTCTCAATCAGTATTTGGAAAAAGTACCAGGCAAAGGATTACCACTGTCCTTACTTCTTGCTGTTGAAGCATTAGCTCAACCAATAAGGAGCCAAACCTGCATAACAGGCTGGAACTTTCTCACTAACCAACTCTGATAGTTGGTGTGTACTGATGACTGTTTACTTCTCACGGAAAACCCAACAGAGTACATCCCAGTATTCATAATTAAGAGACAACAGCAATAAAAAGTGTTTCTCCATTACTGCCCAAGTGAATCCTTCCATAATATCAATGTGTTGCTCCCTTCAAATGCTATGCAGGATCGCCTAAATTCCCGAAAGTGTGGTTATATACTTCAATGTCTAAATTTATACATTTCAGTTTTCAGCCATTGTGATGTGTGATTTATTTATACTAGTCCTCATCTGGAAGAAATTAGGGCTATGTCTAGAGGGTAGGGTGACTGCTATAAGATTCTTTACATCTGAAATCTTATAGATACTGAGGGCATGTGCCAGTTCCTCCTGTGTGTCACAATATAGGCATTCAAGAGCTGGAATCCCAGTTTCTATGAAATGTTATACAGTAGAAACTGCCAAGTCAGTTGCAACTTGTTATATTGGGGAAGGGCAGAGGTGGGCACTCATATCTGAATATAAATATGACACTGCTCTTGCAGTTCATAAGGTGCTGACCACTGTATAGAACTTTCGCTTTTGTGCAGATGATTCTGGAAGTATATATATTTGGAGGGGATACTCACCTAGCATTAGAGTGATATTGAAGACGTCTGTCTTAACACTTGAAATCTTGTCATAGCTTAGCTTCCACGTATGCTGCTTGGAAGCATTTTAAGAAGTGCATCCCTTCATCATCGCTGTTCTGGAAGCTGCTTGACTCCACAGCATACAAGGATGGAGGCCTGATTGTGACCCAGGTGACTGGGGTTTGATAAGCAGTCCCAACACATGCTCTTAATGACAGAGAAGATGGTGAAGAAAGAGGTTTTCAGCAACCTGATAACATTTTTCAAATCTACTGAAATTCTACCTTTATTAACTGGCTTCTATCACATCAAGACCTATTTAACATTATGTTTAGACAACTGTGTAGCTTGGCACTGTTGTGGGTTGAGGTATGGAACATGCTACTCAGCACAGATGGATTTGATCTAATATTGCTGCCTTGAGAATACTTTTACAAAGAGCGTTTATTCTGGTAATTTCTGCACTTGTGGGATTCATGTTTAAAATTGCCTGCTTGTACACATTTATAATACTGGTTACTATGGCATGCAATTTTTGAAGTGTACAAGTTGGCACTCTTTTTGGTTGATCTGTGAATATATGCACACTCTTCCCAGGCATTCTAATCTGTAATCAGAGGGATTAACTATGTTTCTTCAACATTTGTTTACATCGGCTGGTAAAAAGCCAGCATAGCTGATCAAAAATCAGTCTTTTGTGAGATGATACAGAAGTGTCCCGATTGGTAAATTTGCCCTTCCTCACTGTAGTACATTTACAGAGTAGATATATATAATTAGGGTTACAGGGTCCACAGGGGGACCTGCTCCCCTGCAAAAAAAAAAAAAGAATTAGTTTGGTTTTCGTTTTGAACATTTGATGACCAATGTTAGAAGTTAGAATTTTTTTTTTTTTTTTTGACATGTCACTGGAATTTCAAATATCCACTCTGTGGTTCAGTATCTGCAGTATCACAAAGCTGTGCATTGTGGTGAGTGATTTTTATGTGTTGACCATATCTTCAGCTAGGACACAACATCAGGTACAGTCTTGTTTTTAGCCAAGGAAAACAAACAAATCTTGAATCTGCTCATATTAGGTAAGATCTGTGTGCTTTATATCACAGTTACTTGAATTTGTACATTAACTAGGAAAAACAAATCACTCATAATAATAGGTTCATTGTTCTTTAATAAGCATTTCTTGAATTTGTGGCTCTTTCTTTTCACAGCTTTGCTTGTGCCACTTTCCTTTCCTGATCTTACCTTATGGCACTAAAAACAAGTTGGCTGTCCGGAAACTATTGTATTAGTCTGTATAAATTGTACCCATAATTATGGCTGATGTGCTTTGCACTGTTTCTCACTACTTATATTAAATTGCATTATTATATTAAATTACCTATATCCACAATTTAGTGATATTGCCTCATTATTAATGCACATTTTCTTATTGCTATATTGCACTGTTGTCATACTAGTTAAGCTAAATATCACACTAATAAAAAAACACAATCATTACTGTTGCACTATTGCTCACTGACGTTGCCTCCACTGAGCTCAGTTATGACAGTAAAGGTTGAAGTCTAATAATTTGAAGACATCGTTACACTGTAATTTTGGCTACGCTGTACTCCATCTTGGCACTGTCGAATTGTCATCCATTACTACTCCAAGCCAAGGTAATAGTGCACTGTAACACAGTTAACTCCTTGCTAATGCTAGATAAGATAGAAAGCAAACTAAATTAAATTACTTCTTCTTCTTCTTTCGGCTTTTCCCGGTTAGGGGTCGCCACAGCGGATCACCTGTCCGCTCATGATTGCAGTGGAGTTTTACAGTGTCGAGTTGCCAGCCCGGTGCCCAACCTTCCATAGAAGGCACGCACACACACACACACGCACTCAGACCTAGGGCCAATTTAGAGTGTCCAATCCACCTGCAGCATGCCTTTGGGGTGTGGGAGGAAACCGGAGCACCCGGAGGAAACCCACGTGAGCACAGGGAGGACATGCAGACTCCGCACAGAAGGCACATCAGCCGAGGATCGAACCAGAGAACCTCTTGCTGTGAAGCGACAATGCTAACCACTGCACCACCGTGGCCGCCCAAAACTAAATTAAATTACTAATGTCACCAATTTCACTATTGTTCCTTGCTGATACTAGCTAAAATGGGCAACATGTTAAATTAAATTACTAATACGTTATTGATTGCATCATTGCTAGTATTAGCTATTGCTGATTACTTACGATTCCATGTTAACTGATTGTATTACGTATCATTGCTGCTGTTCACGGTTATTTGTTTTGAATCTCTACTGCTGCTGCTGTTTCACTGATGATATTGATTAAGATGATCTTATTTGCTTGTACTACACTTGAAATGATTGATTGCATTTTTACAATTCACTCATTGCACTGTTAGTTGTCACTGCTGCCAATGATGGTCATTACTACTTATTCTACCTTCACTACACTTGCAGTTCATCATCATCAGCCCCCTTTTTCCAATTTTTTTACATTGGTCAAAGTATCGTGTTAACTCTTGCCAGCTCTCTTCAGTGTCACACTCCTGCCTTCTTCAACACTCATGCCTGATTGTCACAGATCTTCTTTCACACAATCCATCCACCTGTTTGCTGGATGTCCTCGCGTCTTACCTACTTACTGTCTATCCCAAATCTTCCTCACCAGATTGTCTTCTGCTTTTCTGCATGTCTCCAAACCACCATAATCTCTTCTCTCTGATCTTTTCTGTAATTGGAGCTACTTTGGCTTCTGCTCTTATGTCCTCATTTCTTCGTCTGTCCCACAGTGTGCATCCTACCACCCATCTCAGGCACTTCATCTCCATCACCTCTAGCTTCTTCAACTCCTCTGCCTTTACTGTCAAGGTTTCTGTACCATACAGTAGTACTGGTCACACCACTGTCTTGTACACCTTACTTTTCAGCTTCTTTGGCATTCTTCTGTCATAGACTACACCTGACAATCTATGCCAGATGGCTGCAGCCCCACTGATTCTAGCTTTAACCTCTTCATTCAGACTTCGCTTCTCCTCAACCACCCCTCCCAGATACATGAAGCTATTTACCTGTTCCACTGTCTTCCCTTCTATCTGTATTCTCACCTTCTTCTGATTTACCCAGTTTACTGCCATTACCACTGTATTATCTGTGCTTAGTTTCATCCCATTTGCCTTCAGTTTTGCATTCCATTCCCCCATACTTTGCTGAGGTTATAGCTCAGAGTCTGCCTGTACTGCCACATCATCTGCATACAGCAACTTTTGTTGATCTGTCCGCTCCAACCTGTTTGCTAATGTAGTCCATCACCAGTATGAACAGCAGTGGGCTCAGACTTGAACCCTGGTGTACACCCACTCCCACTGGGAACCCCTCTGTGAGGCTGAACACTGTTCGTACTTGAGTCATTGGGACCTTGTACATTGCCTGCACTAATTCTACTAATGTTTCTGGGACTTCAAACCACCGCAGTACTGCCCAGATCAGGTTTCTTGGGACCTTGTCATATGCTTTCTCCAAGTCTAGGAATGGCCAGTTTGACTCGCTCCTCATCTCTAGCCTCTTCTCAAGTATCTGTCTCACAGCAAACATCGGGTCAATTGTGCTGCATCCTGATCTGAATCCGAACTGCTCATCTCCCATCTTACATTCTATTACTCTGTGTATCCGTTCATCAATCACCCTTTCCAGAACAGTCATGTAATGTGATAGGAGTTTGATGCCTCTGTACTGCCCACAGTTGTGGATGTCCCCTTTGTTCTTGTACACTGGCATGAGTATGCTTATTTTCCAGTCATTTGGGATATGCCTTTCTCTCTACACTGCTAATAGTACCCTCAGGAGCTATTTCTCCCCTCTCTCACTCACCATCTTTATCACATCTGCTGTGACCTCATTGGAGCCTGCTGCTTTCCCTGACTTGATTTTCCTTAGTGATGTTCTTACTTCTTCAAAGGTCGGCTCCTGCTCTTCTCTCATCATAAACTGTTTCTGGGGCAGAACAGTTTATGTGTTTTTTTTTCCTTCATTCAGAAGCTGCTGGAAATGCTCCTTCCATCTGTCTTTGATGTGCTGTGGACTGGTGAGCAGGTTGTTGCTAGCATCCCTTATTTAGGGTGTCTATCTTTTTTATCTTTCTGTCTTTGCCTTACAACCTGATATAGTCTGTGCCACTTACTCATTTTCCAGAAGTTGCCACAGTGCCTCCAATGGCCCTATTCTTTGCTATTGCAACTTATTTCTTAGCTTCTTTGTTAACCAACCAGTAGTCCTTCCTAGCCTGGTCAGTCTTTTCTATCTCCCACTTCTTCCTGCACTCCTTCGTTCTTTTGATGACTTCCTGGATGTCTGCATTCCACCACCAGCTTTCCTTATGTACCTTATTTCCATACCTGGCTCGGCCACATATCTTTTCTGTAGTCCTAACACATGCTGTTTTTAGGCACTGCCATTTTTGTTCAACTCCACCTATTTCTTCCTCCTCTTGGGATGCTAGAACTCTGAGTAATTCCTTGAACTGTTGTACTTTCTCTCAGTCAACTTCCAGGTCTTCAGCCTGGTCTCTGTTGACCTTAGACCCTTCTCTGACCACTGCTTGCAGCTGATTCTGGCAACTAGTGCTTTATGCTGTGGGCCAACTGTTTCACTGGGGATGACTTTGCAATCATGGATTCTACCCCAATGCCTTTGCCTCATTAGGAAGAAGTCTACCTGAGGTGCATGTTGGCTACTCTTGTATGTGATCTTGTGTCCGTCTCTCCTTCTGAACCCTGTGCCAGCTACTATCAAGCCATTTGATTTACAGAAGTCTAGAATGGCTTCTCCTTCATTATTCCTGTTGCCCCACCCATGTGGACCCAGGCAGTCCTCCTATCCTGTTCTGTCTATCCCGATATGTGCATTCACATCACCCATTATCTACACCAATTCATGTTGTCCTGCTTTATCTAGTAGGTCCTGCAACTGCTGTCTGAATACCCTCTTTTCCTCACTATCACAACCCTGCTGTGGGGCATAGGCTGAGATTACATTGTTGTCTGATTGCCATGAGTCTGTCATTAATTCTGATGACATCCTTCACTGCCTTCTGAAGCCTCTTTCTCACCACACATCCGACACCATTTCTGGCCCATCCCCCTCCAGAGTAGTAGAGTCTGGATCCCAAGCCAAGTGGCTTTGCTGCACGTCCATCTCATCTCTTGGATACATAGGATGTCCAGCCTCCTCCATATTATCATGTCATCAACTTCCAAGCTGTGTCACTGTCAGTGTACCTACATTAAGGCTAGCAATTCTCAGTTTATGTTTGGCAGGTGGATTGGTTTTACATCCAGCACTCACTCAATAGAGCTATCCCAGGTAACCCAGACTGAGCAACTAGGCACTGGCCTGCCAGTAGCTTATTGGCCCAAGGCTGCTGGGCTTTATGGTGGGCACACACTGGCCAATAGGGGCACATATACCTCTCCCAGCATTAGCAAGGGTCCTTGGCATAGGTCAGAGTAGGCTGGTTCCTCAACCCACTTATCACCGGTAACTACCCATGCCCATTTTAGCGACATTAGTAAACATAACCGAATCACCTAGAGCTGTATTTTTACACCGTCTGTGCACAGTCTGTGATCCATCTTCTCTTATCTTGAGGATACTGCACACCACAGTAGATGCCCAAAGCGGGTAGTCTGTACAACTCTTCCCCTATAGGGCACCATGTAGTGCCTGTGCTGCTGCCCACAGCTCCTTTCATTGGTGAGTTTGAGATGGAAACACTCAGGATGTTTTTCAGACATGGGAGAAACCCCATAGAGAGACAAGGAGAACATGCAAACTCCAAACAGGCATTGATCGGAGGTCAGGATTGAACCTTGCACGTTGTGCATGGGAGATAAAGACCTTAACCATTATGCCATCTGGTCTTCCAGGTTACACTTGTAGTTATTGATTGATTTATTTAGTTATTTATATATTGCCATATTACTTACCGATGCTGTATTTGAAGGGATCAGTGAGAACATACTACACTTGAGGTTATTACCATGCACTTATCCAATCTTCAGGATATTGTAACTAAAACTTTAAAGTACTGACATTAGCTTATCTGTTGTTGCTACTACACTTAAATTTATTCATTTGTTACTTTTAGTTTTGGTATACTAGCTTACATGTACTAATGTTACTGTCTACTGTGTCCTGATTCTAGTCTAGCCATATACTACATTCTTACTGTTATCTTAGTCAAATACATTATATCTTTCATTGTTTATATACATTTCAGTAACAGTTTCATAAGATAAAATAAGAATAGGCATTAACCTGTCTTCTTTTATTGCACCTGCTCTGTATAAAAAGTTCTTAGATACTCCTGCTTTAAAGTACGAGCCAAAATGGCATCTAAGTCAGCTATTGCCCCTTCTGTAGCTTACCTGCTGAGGCAGTGTGTCTGATACCTCATGCTTACTGAATACCCTTTATTGCTAGTTCATAAATCTGTAAGAGGTATGTAAGTATTTTTTGAACAGAGGTGCTACCCTGTCACCTGAAATCCCAAATGATATGTACTTAACCACAGCTCAGAATACCTCCACTATAAGCAATTACACCAACTGTCAAAATAATGCTATCTAAGCCTCCTATACAAAGGAAAAGGAAGTCTCGGTATTTACATCACACTACCTACATCTCTGCTTTCACCATTCATATCCACATCCAATATACATGTGTCTGTGGTTCCCAAAGATGTTGGTAGCCAGCATTTAAGGCCTACCGAGAATGCATCCAGCCATGGTAGTGTTTTGTAATCAGTGAGTCTATTGCTAAGTACAGTCGCACCATTAGCATCATGCTAGATGAGAATAGGCTGTTTAACTGTCCTCATGAAACCCTAATCTGTGATACAAAGAGGGTTCTAATATCCTTTCATCCTCTCTTATACAACAGTGATCTGTTAGTGGCACACTAGGGGTTAAATAACCTTGGATGCCCTATACAGAGGGGCATGCCGAGGAATATGATGAATCTTGGTATGCATCTGTCCAAGGCAAGAAAGACAGTGGTCTTGAATGGAATCTTGGCAACACCCAGAATATTACAGAGATTCAAAGACCAGATAATTGTCTTTAATAATTGGTTAGGTAGTTGGTGTCATTCAGAGAGAGAATTCATTGTCTGTCAGCATGGGATAAGATTGCTTGCAAGCCTTCCTGTTCTGCCTTTTCTAATTTCCCCAAATCTTTTGGGTTTCTAATACCATGACAGTAATGGACCCCATTCCTAGGACAAAGTATGATTAAAGTTCTTGAAATTAGTATTATTTCAATCTTTGATGTCAGCCAAACGTGCTCTTTGCAGCACCTGCAATGTGCCCAGTAATGACTCCTGCAATTCGTATGGGGTTACATGGATTGGAAACGTATCTAAATATGATTGTAAATTATTTTTTATAAAACCCACTGCTCCTACTACTATTGAAACTGTCTGGGTATCTTTCTTCCACATTCCTCTCATTTCTGCTTGCAAATCCTGATATTTTATGACTTTGTGTCTCTCTGTACACAGGACACTGTAGTCACTGGGTATGGTGATTTCAATGATCTATGCTAGTTTTGTCTTCTTTTCTTGGACCACTATATCTGGTTTTCTAGCATCTATCTTTGGACTGTTGGTAATGGATGATTCCCATGTGATATAAACTTCAGCATTTTCTATGATGCTTTGTGGTTCATGTTTCCAGTGTTTTTCAGCCACTTTGATACCATAACGTTTGCACAATACCTAGTGCAACAGTCTCGCCACATTATTATGCCTTTTAGTACACAGTTGTCCTGCCATCAGTGTGTCACCACCAGCCACAAGGTGTGTGACTGTTTCCAATTCAGTTTTACAAAACCAGCATTTGTCTGTTTCTTCCACATGTTCAGTGGACTTTGTAAACCAGAGTGTACGTAGCCCACTATCTTGGGCTGCCAATATTAACCTTTCATTTCTTGGTTTGAATTTGCTTCTCCTTAACCATTCCTGCATTTGTTCTTGATAAACATGAGGCTCTTCCAGAGGTTTTCTATACTTGCAACTATATTTGTTTTTTCCACAGTTCTTGCCTTCTCATCTGGTCCTTCACCTTACATTCTTTCATTTGTTTTTTGGCACATTCAGTTGCTGTCTGGTTTTTATCTTCTTCTGGTTTGATTTCCACTCCTGCTTGACATCGATATCCTTCTGCTAAATTAAGCGGAGAAGTTATCTTAGATTTATTCTCTTCATGTTTCAAAACTTTCACTACATTTGGATCTTGTGAAGAAAGTAGATGTGTGTGGAGTCCCACGATTGCAGATCTATACATGTAATCAGTTTCAAGGAGGCCCATCCCTCCTTCTGAACGGGGAATATATAATCTTGGTATACACATGTGATTTATATAAATTATTTGGTGAGCATGAAGCATCCTTTCTTGTTTTAATATCTAGTCTATCCAACACTTTTTGGGGTCAGTCATTCACTCCAAAACTGTACATTAGTACAGGAAGAGCAAATTGATTTATAGCTCAGATATTGTTCCTAGATGTCAATGATGTTTTCAGTATTCATTTTAAGTATTCTAAAGTATTCCTTACTGAGTTTTATTTGCATTTGTTCATGTTTTGCCAGGGATGCTCTGCATATATTTTTGCAGGACTTTTGCATTCTGAATATGACCTTGTTTGGGCCCATAATACCTTTCTTTAAGTAGGCTCTGTGTATGTGACATTCCAGCTCATTAATTTCCATTTTGGAACAAATTAAGATGGCTTTACCCACTGCCAGGAGTATTACAAAATGATAGAACCTAAGGTCGTCTGCAACTTGAATGCATTTGCATATGTTCATATTGAGAGACTGAATTTTACTGCAATTAAAATGCTACCTCTGTTTCTGAATTCAGTAGGTTTAGCCCACCCTGGCTTATGCGGGGAAGTATTGGTATTTACAAGAGTTGCCCCCTCCCCAATCATCTCTTGGCAGATTCTGCATGACCCTCTATTCAACTATTAGCATATATATGGAAAGACACTTAATGCTTTTAACATCTCGGCTATTCCTTTTGTGTGGAATAGTATTAACTATTTTAGCAAGGTCCAGATAAGCAGCATGCACTGTCAGACCTTCATCAACTATACAGTTAACTCCTCAAAGAAATGCTACAGGAGTAAAAAAAAAAAAAAAAAGATCTTCCCTTAAGTGCAAAGTATATTGTTTCACATCAACAGGAGAAGGTTCTCTATATCATTATGGATAAGGTCAGTTATGACTCTTTCAATGATTTTATATAGAATGCTGGTCATGATAGGCTTAGAATTGTCTGAGGTTGTTGTGACTGCTTTCCACCCACGAACTGGTACAACTACAGTCTCTGACCAGAGGTCAGGGATATATCCACTTATTACTATTTTATTCAGCACACTTTCATAGGGGTAGGGTTTCCTTGATTATGTAGATGGAACCTCCATGTAGGGTGTCTAGTCCCACTGACTTGAGTTTTTAATTTTAATTGTAATGGAAGTTATCATAATTACAACTGTATAACGCATGTTCCTCCCCTTCTCTTATTCTGTATGTAACATTAGGAGATGCATTTTAGCTGACTGTGATTTTTGCCGTAGGAACATTTGCTAAGTCCTTCAGTGGAGTGATTACATCATTGTTTATTAGTAGCATGTTATACTGACACCTTTCACATTACAGTTTTCCAGCAAAAATAAAGAATACCCTTAAAAATTATTTCTGCATTTGAGAACAAGCTGAGTTCATATCTTTAAAAGCTTCATCACTCAAAGAAATTAATTTGCTTAATATGGATGTGATTTTATGATGAAAGCAGTGTCTGAATGCTAAGTAGCACCTCTTTTTTGCTGTATATCTTACTAATTTTGTGATTCCATCCATTTTATTGAATTTACTTCTATATTTCTGGCTTAGAATTGTGTGTTTATGAATGCATACATTAATTTATCACATAACTCACTGCTGGTAAGCTGAGCAGATTTATTTGAATCATCGAGAACAGTATCACAGTTTGTCTTGTAAGAATATTTTTTATTGCATCTGAATTTCATCTGGTAAGCTCTAGGAAGGATAACCTATATATGATGCTACTGTTAGTATAAATAAGACAGTGCATGGTCTGTGTTAACTAAGGGGAAATGTATGCACTTGCCACAATATTTATGCGTTTCCACATTTTTTCCTTTTTCTTATATTCTTTCTTTAGTTTTTTGACACCGTCAGCTACTGTTTGATTTTTGACAGTTTGAATTCCATTCCTGCTTGACACCAAATTGGTTCTGCTAAACTAAGCAGATAACTCATCTCAGACTTCTCCTCATGTTTTAAAACTTTCACTATGTTTGGCTGTGGTGAAGTCATCGGATATGTATGCAGTCCGACAACTGCAGATCTATGCATGCAATCAGTTTTGAGGAGGCCCATAGCGCCTTTAAAGTGAGGATTCTGTAATCTTGGTATACAATGATTTTCATATATCATTTGGTAAGTGGGAAACATTTTTTTTTCTTTTCTGTCCAACTGAATACCTTTTGGAGGCCAGTCAATCACCATAAAACTGCAAGTTAGAATAGGAAGAGCAAATGTCAGGGTTGTTTTTAATATCACTGTTAATCTTCTGAAGCATTCCTTACTAAGTTATTCACATTTGTTCATGTTTTCTTGCTGATCCTTGATCAGTTTCCAAATATTTATACACTCCTTCCTGCTCAAGTTCCTTTTTATCACATTCCTGTCCCAGGTTGATATTTTCTTGGTGCTGCAGCTTTCCTGCTTTAAAGGTTGCTTTTGCACATTATTCAAGACCAAATGACATTGTTATATCATCTGGAAAGTTTTTGCCACTTTCAGTTGTGCTTTGAACTCCTTGTCTGATGAATGAAGTCATCCACAAAAAGCAGATGAAAAGTATTTTACCAAGGTTGTTGTCTGTGAGCCAAATTATAATGATGGTCTAATTTGTTACATAAACAGCTCAATGGGTTAAGGGTAAGAGAAAACAGTAACAGTGAAAGAGAATTATCCATACCCCTTTTAGTGTTTATCCTCTGAATACTAATTTGCCCTTTGTGTCATGGTTTACCTTCAAAGTGGTTTGCAGTAATGTAATTGAATATCTTATACTTCTGTAAGCATTCCTGTAACTGTCAATGTGGAATGCTGTCAAATGCCGTTTTTGTAATATATCCATGTCATACTTAGATATTTCCTCTTTTCAAAATTCTCTATTATGGTTGGCAAAAAATGATGATCTGTTCATATGACTTTCTTTTATTATCCTTTTGTTCTATTGCCAAAACTGATTTTGTTTCTAAATAAATAAAAAAGTCTGCTTCATTTCCTGTAAATAGTTTGTATATCATTCAAAAGCAAGTTATCATTCTATAGTTTTTAGCAGAGCTTGTAGGTTCACTCTTATGGAGAAATATTTTTTTTCTGATAGTAACTAGGTTGGTCTCCATTCACGATGTGCATATAAATAATTCTTGCCAGGGTCTAAATCTTCATGAAAACATGTTAATACTTTTAAGCAAAAGTTAGGTACTGAATCTGGTCCTAGCGTTTTTTAGTTAGGAGCTTTTCTGAATTTTTTTCCCAATTTTATGGCTATTACTTCATCCAGTTTCACATCTTCTGCGTTAGAACTCCTTACTGTTTCTTTTCGTTTTACATCTTCTACATTAGAACTCCTTACTGTTTCTTTTCATTTTACATCTTCTACATTAGAACTCCTTACTCTTTCTTTTCATTTTACATCTTCTACATTAGAACTCCTTACTGTTTCTTTTCATTTTACATCTTCTGCATTAGAAATTCTTACTGTTTCTTTTCATTTTACATCTTCTGCATTAGAACTCCTTACTGTTTCTTTTCGTTTTACATCTTCTGCATTAGAACTCCTTACTGTTTCTTTTCGTTTTACATCTTCTGCATTAGAACTCCTTACTGTTTCTTTTCGTTTTACGTCTTCTACATTAGAACTCCTTACTGTTTCTTTTCATTCTACATCTTCTAAATTAGAACTCCTTTCTGTTTCTTTTCATTTTACATCTTCTACATTAGAACCCCTTACCGTATCTTTTGTTTTAGATCTTCTACATTAGAACTCCTTACTGTTTCTTTCTACATCTTCTACATTAGAACTCCTTACTGTTTCTTTTCATTTTGCATCTTCCACATTAGAACCCTTTACTGTTTTTTTTAGTTTTACATCTTCTACATTAGAGCTCCTTACAGTTTTTTTTTGTTTTATATCTTCCACATTAGAGCTTCTTACTGTTTTTTTTTGTTTTAGATCTTCTACATTAGAACTCCTTACTGTTTCTTTTCATTTTACATCTTCTACATTAGAACTCCTTACTGTTTCTATTCATTTTACATCTTCTACATTAGAACTCCTTATTGTTTCTTTTCATTTTACATCTTCTACATAGGTTCATAGGTTCATAGGTTCATACTAGGCTATCTGCCCAAGGGCATTTATAAGCCTAGCCCATAGTTATGTGGCTTTCGCCACCCCTTTAGTTTGAATAAAAACTATGCCTATCATTTTTCTGTGCCTCTGTCAAGCAGTGACACTGAAGTAATCCCTGGGGTATATCTGCGATCTCCCATCCATTGGTCAAGATTCCTCTTGAACAAGGCCAGCGAGGTGCTCTGCCTCACATGTACGGGATTTTGTTCCACAGCATAGGAGTCTCTGGGTGATGAATCTGTCCCTCCAGCACGTTCTATTTTAACCGTGTCAAGGTTTAAGTCTCCCGCCTTGTGGTTCTGAGGATCTAGATTTTTGAGGTGAAGCATATTCATCAAATCTGGTTTGACATGGCCTTATATGTCAGGCACAGGTCACCTCTGAGCAAGCGGTATGAGACTGAATAAAGCTGGAGTTCTTTCAGTCGGCAGCATAAGACATATTTTTGAGACCCTTTATCCTTTTGGTGAGGAACTTTGGGCCTTTCAAGCTGCATCAGGTGTCTGGTCAGATACATTCCGGGCATTGTACTCAATCATAGGTCTAATGAGTGATGAGTACAGGGGGACGATGACCTCCCTTGATCTGGATGTGAATCCCTTCATGATCAGGTGGGCGATATAGAATGTTTTCCTAACTACTTTAGCAACATGAGTGTCAAACGAAAGACTACTGTCAACTTGCGTCCCCAGATCCCTGATGACTTTTTCTGTGCTCAGTGGATTGTCACCTATATGGTAGCTAGGGGTAACCTTGTTTTTCCCGAAGGGTATGACTATGCATTTTTTGGCGTTTAACTTCAGGCCATGGCTCTGGCACCAGTTATCCGTTTCTGTGAGGCCCTTCTGGAGGATATCTGTGTCAGATGTGTTTTCGACTATGGCGCCCAGTTTGCAGTCATTAGAACTCCTTGCTGTTTCTTTTCATTTTACATCTTCTACATTAGAACTCCTTATTGTTTCTTTTCATTTTACATCTTCCACATTAGAACTCCTTACTGTTTCTTTTCTTTTTACATCTTCCACATTAGAACTCTTTACTGTTTCTTTTCGTTTTACATCTTCTACATTAGAACTCCTTACTGTTTCTTTCGTTTTGCATCTTCTGCATTAGAACTCCTTACTGTTTCTTTTCATTTTACATTTTATACATTAGAACTTCTTACTGTTTTTTTTCATTTTACGTCTTCTACATTAGAACTCCTTTCTGTTTCTTTCCGTTTTACATCTTCTACATTAGAACTCCTTACTGTTTCTTTTCGTTTTACATCTTCCACATTAGAACTCCTTACTGTTTTTTTTCGTTTTATATCTTCCACATTAGAACTCCTTACTTTTTCTTTTCGTTTTACATCTTCCACATTAGAACTCCTTACTGTTTTTTTTTACATTTTCTACATTAGAACTCCTTACTGTTTCTTTTTGTTTTACATCTTCCACATTAGAACTCCCTACTGTTTCTTTTCGTTCTACATCTTCTACATGAGAACTTCTTACTTTTTCCTTTTTGTTTTACATCTTCTACATTAGAACTCCTATCTGTTTCTTTTCATTTTACATCTTCTACATTAGAACTCCTTACTGTTTCTTTTCATTTTACATCTTCTACATTAGAACTCCTTACTGTTTCTTTTAGTTTTTCATCTTCTACATTAGAATTCCTTACTGTTTCTTTTCATTTTACATCTTCTCAATTAGAACTCCTTACTGTTTCTTTTCATTTTACATCTTCCACATTAGAACTTATTACTGTTTCTTTTCATTTTACATCTTTTGCAATATAATTCCTTACTGTTTCTTTTTGTTTTACATCTTCTACTTTAGAACCCTTACTGCTTGTTTTTGTTTTACATCTTCTACATTAGAACTCCTTACTGTTTCTTTTCATTTTACATATTCTACATTAGAACTCCTTACTGTTTCTTTTCATTTTACATCTTCTACATTAGAACTCCTTACTGTTTCTTTTTGTTTTACATCTTCCACATTAGAACTCCTTACTGGTTATTTTCGTTCTACATCTTCTACATGAGAACTTCTTACTTTTTCCTTTTTGTTTTACATCTTCTACATTAGAACTCCTATCTATTTCTTTTCGTTTTACATCTTCTACATTAGAACTCCTTACTGTTTCTTTTCATTTTACATCTACTACATTAGAACTCCTTACTGTTTCTTTTAGTTTTGTATCTTCTACATTAGAATTCCTTACTGTTTCTTTTCATTTTACATCTTCTGCATTAGAACTCCTTACTGTTTCTTTTCATTTTACATCTTCCATATTAGAACTCATTACTGTTTCTTTTCATTTTACATCTTCTGCAATATAATTCCTTACTGTTTCTTTTCGTTTTACATCTTCTACTTTAGAACCCTTACTGCTTGTTTTTGTTTTACATCTTCTACATTAGAACTCCTTACTGTTTCTTTTCATTTTACATCTTCTACATTAGAACTCCTTGCTGTTTCTTTTCATTTTACATCTTCTACATTAGAACTCCTTACTGTTTCTTTTCATTTTACATCTTCTACATTAGAACTCCTTACTGTTTCTTTTCGTTTTACATCTTCTACATTAGAACTCCTTACTGTTTCTTTTCGTTTTACATCTTCTACATTAGACCTCCTTACTGTTTCATTTTGTTTTACATCTTCTACATTAGAACCCTTACTGTTTTTTTGTTTTAGATCTTCTACATTAGAACTCCTTACTGTTTCTTTTCATTTTACATCTTTTACATTAGAACTCCTTACTGTTTCTTTTCATTTTACATCTTCTACATTAGAACTCCTTACTGTTTCATTTTGTTTTACATCTTCTACATTAGAACCCTTACTGTTTCTTTTATGTCTTCTACATTAGAACGCCTTACTGTTTCTTTTCATTTTTACATCTTCTACATTAGAACTCCTTACTGTTTCTTTTCGTTTTACATCTTCTACATTAGAACTCCTTACTGTTTCTTTTCATTTTACATCTTCTACGTTAGACCTCCTTACTGTTTCATTTTGTTTTACATCTTCTACATTAGAACCCTTACTGTTTTTTTTGTTTTAGATCTTCTACATTAGAACTCCTTACTGTTTCTTTTCATTTTACATCTTTTACATTAGAACTCCTTACTGTTTCTTTTCATTTTACATCTTCTACATTAGAACTCCTTACTGTTTCATTTTGTTTTACATCTTCTACATTAGAACCCTTACTGTTTCTTTTTGTTTTACGTCTTCTACATTAGAACTCCTTACTGTTTCTTTTCACTGTACATCTTCTACATTAGAACTCCTTACTGTTTCTTTTCGTTTTACATCTTCTACATTAGAACTCCTTACTGTTTCTTTTCGTTTTACATTTTCTACGTTAGAATTCCTTACTGTTTCTTTTTGTTTTAGATCTTCAACATTAGAACTCCTTACTGTTTCTTTTCATTTTACATCTTCTACATTAGAACTCATTACTGTTTCTTTTAATTTTACATCTTCTACATTAGAAGTCATTACTGTTTCTTTTCATTTTACATTTTCTACATTAGAACTCCTTACCATTTCTTTTCATTTTACATCTCCTACATTAGAACTCCTTACTGTTTCTTTTCGGTTTACATCTTCCACATTAGAACTCCTTACTGTTTCTTTTCATCTTACATCTTCTACATTAGACCTCCTTACTGTTTCTTTTCATTTTACATCTTCCACATTAGAACTCCTTACTGTTTTATTTTTCATTTTACATCTTCTACATTAGAACTCCTTACTGTTTCTTTGCATTTTATATCTTCTACATTAGAACTCCTTACTGTTTCTTTTCATTTTACATCTTCTACATTAGAACTTCTTACTTTTTCTTTTACATCTTCTACATTAGAATTCCTTTCTGTTTCTTTTCATTTTACATCTTCCACATTAGAACTCCTTACTGTTTTATTTTTCATTTTACATCTTCTACATTAGAACTACTTACTGTTTTTTTCATTTTACATCTTCTACATAAGAACTCCTTACTGTTGCTTTTCGTTTTACATCTTGTACATTAGAACTCCTTACTGTTTTTTTTTTTCGTTTTACATCTTCCACATTAGAACTCCTTACTGTTTCTTTTCATTTTACATCTTCTACATTAGAACTCCTTACTGTTTCTTTTCATTTTACATCTTCTACATTAAAACTCCTTACTGTTTTTTTTTTGTTTTACCTCTTCTACATTAGAACTCCTTACTGTTTCTTTAAATTTTACATTTTCTACATTAGAACTCCGTACTGTTTCTTTTCGTTTTACGTCTTCTACATTAGAACTCCTTTCTGTTTCTTTTCATTTTACATCTTCTACATTAGAACTTCTTTCTGTTTCTTTTCCTTTTACATCTTCCACATTAGAACTCCTTACTGTTTCTTTTCATTTTACATCTTCCACATTAGAACTCCTTACTGTTTTTTTGTTTTAGATCTTCTACATTAGAACTCCTTACAGTTTCTTTTCATTTTACATCTTCTACATTAGAACTCCTTGCAGTTTCTTTTCATTTTACATCTTCTACATTAGAACTCCTTACTGTTTCTTTTCATTTTACATCTTCTACATAAGGAATCCTTACTGTTTCTTTTTATTTTACATCTTTTACATTAGAACGCCTTACTGTTTCTTTTCGTTTTACATCTTCTACATTAGAGATCCTTACTGTTTCTTTTCATTGTACATCTTCTACATTAGAACTCAATGTTTCTTTTAGTTTTACATCTTCTGCATTTGAATTCCTTACTGTCTCTTTTCATTTTACATCTTCTACATTAGAATTCCTTACTGTTTCTTTTCATTTTACATCTTCTACATTAGAACTCCTTACTGTTTCTTTTTATTTTACATCTTCCACATTAGAACTCATTACTGTTTCTTTTCATTTTACATCTTCTGCAATATAATTCCTTACTGTTTCTTTTCGTTTTACATCTTCTACTTTAGAACCCTTACTGTTTGTTTTTGTTTTACATCTTCTACATTAGAACTCCTTACTGTTTCTTTTCATTTCACATATTCTACATTAGAAATCCTTACTGTTTCTTTTTATTTTACATCTTCTACATTAGATCTCCTTACTGTTTCTTTTCCTTTTACATCTTCTACATTAGAACTCCTTACTGTTTCTTTTCATTTTACATCTTCTACATTAGAACTCCTTACTGTTTCTTTTCCTTTTACATCTTCTACATTAGACCACCTTACTGTTTCATTTTGTTTTACATCTTCTACATTAGAACCCTTACTGTTTTTTTTGTTTTAGATCTTCTACATTAGAACTCCTTACTGTTTCTTTTCATTTTACATCTTTTACATTAGAACTCCTTACTGTTTCTTTTCATTTTACATCTTCTACATTAGAACTCCTTACTGTTTCATTTTGTTTTACATCTTCTACATTAGAACCCTTACTGTTTCTTTTTGTTTTACATCTTCTACATTACACCTCCTTACTGTTTCTTTTCGGTTTACATCTTTTACATTAGAACGCTTTTCTGTTTATTTTCATTTTACATCTTCTACATTAGAATATCTTTACTGTTTCTTTTTGTTTTACATCTTCTACATTAGAACTCCTTACTGTTTATTTTCATTTTACATCTTCTACATTAGAACTCCTTAATGTTTCTTTTTGTTTTACATCTTCTACATTAGAACTCCTTACTGTTTCTTTTCATTTTACATCTTCCACATTAGAGCTCCTTACTGTTTCTTTTTATTTTACATCTTCTACATTAGAACTCCTTACTGTTTCTTTTCAGTTGACATCATCTACATTAGAACTCCTTTCTGTTTCTTTTCGTTCCACATCTTCTACATGAAAACTTCTTACTTTTTCTTTTCGTTTTACATCTTCTACATTAGAACTCCGTTCTGTTTCTTTTCGTTTTACATCATCTACATTTAAACTCCTTACTGTTTCTTTTCATTTTACATCTTCAACATTAAAACTCCTTACTGTTTCTTTTAGTTTTACATCTTCTACATTAGAATTCCTTACTGTTTCTTTTCATTTTACATCTTCTACATTAGAACTCCTTACTGTTCCTTTTCATTTTACATCTTCTACATTAGAACTCCTTACTGTTTCTTTTTATTTTGCATCTTCTACATTAGAACTCCTTACTGTTTCTTTTCATTTTACATTTTCTACATTACAACTCCTTACTGTTTCTTTTCGTTTTACATCTTCCACATTAGAACTCCTTACTGTTTCTTTTCGGTTTACATCTTCTACATTAGAACTCCTTACTGTTTCTTTTCATTTTACATCTTCTGCATTAGACCTCCTTACTGTTTTTTTTTTGTTTTAGATCTTCTACATTAGAACTCATAATGTTTCTTTTAGTTTTACATCTTCTACATTAGAACTCCTTACTGTTTCTTTTCATTTTACATCTTCTACATTAGAACTCCTTACTGTTTCTTTTCATTTTACATATTCTACATTAGAACTCCTTACTGTTTCTTTTCATTTTACATCTTCTACATTAGAACTCCTTACTGTTTCTTTTCATTTTACATCTTCTACATTAGAACTCCTTACTGTTTCTTTTCGTTTTACATTTTCTACATTAGAACTCCTTACTGTTTCTTTTCGTTTTACATCTTCTACATTAGACCTCCTTACTGTTTCATTTTGGTTTACATCTTCTACATTTGAACCCTTACTGTTTCTTTTTGTTTTACGTCTTCTACATTAGAACTCCTTACTGTTTTATTTTTCATTTTACATCTTCTACATTAGAACTCCTTACTGTTTCTTTGCATTTTACATCTTCTACATTAGAACTCCTTACTGTTTCTTTTCATTTTACATCTTCTACATTTGAACTCCTTACTGTTTCTTTTTGTTTTACGTCTTCTACATTAGAACTCCTTACTGTTTTTTTTTTGTTTTAGATCTTCAACATTAGAACTCCTTACTGTTTCTTTTCATTTTATATCTTCTACAATAGAACTCATTACTGTTTCTTTTCATTTTACATCTTCTACATTATAACTCATTACTGTTTCTTTTCATTTTACATTTTCTACATTAGAACTCCTTACCGTTCCTTTTCATTTTACATTTTCTACATTAGAACTCCTTACTGTTTCTTTTCGGTTTACATCTTCCACATTAGAACTCCTTACTGTTTCTTTTCATTTTACATCTTCTACATTAGAACTCCTTACTGTTTCTTTTCGTTTTACATCTTCTACATTAGAACTCCTTACTGTTTCTTTGCATTTTACATCTTCTACATTAGAACTCCTTACTGTTTCTTTTCATTTTACATCTTCTACATTAGAACTCCTTACTGTTTCTTTTCGTTTTACATCTTCTACCTTAGAACTTCTTACTTTTTCTTTTCATTTTACATCTTCTTCATTAGAATTCCTTTCTGTTTCTTTTCATTTTACATCTTCCACATTAGAACTCTTTACTGTTTTATTTTTCATTTTACATCTTCTACATTAGAACTCCTTACTGTTTCTTTTCATTTTACATCTTCTACATTAGCACTACTTACTGCTTTTCATTTTACATCTTCTACATAAGAACTCCTTACTGTTTCTTTTCGTTTTACATCTTCTACATTAGAACTTCTTACTGTTTTTTTTTTTCGTTTTACATCTTCCACATTAGAACTCCTTACTATTTCTTTTCATTTTACATCTTCTACATTAGAACTCCTTACTGTTTCTTTTCATTTTACATCTTCTACATTAGAACTCCTTACTGTTTTTTTTGTTTTACATCTTATACATTAGAACTCCTTACTGTTTCTTTAAATTTTACATTTTCTACATTAGAACTCCTTACTGTTTCTTTTCGTTTTACGTCTTCTACATTAGAACTCCTTTCTGTTTCTTTTCATTTTACATCTTCTACATTAGAACTCCTTACTGTTTCTTTTCATTTTACATCTTCCACATTAGAACTCCTTACTATTTCTTTTCGTTTTACATCTTCCACATTAGAACTACTTACTGTTTCTTTTATTTTTACATCTTCTACATTCAAACTCCTTACTATTTCTTTTCCTTTTACATCCTCCACATTAGAACTCCTTACTGTTTCTTTTCATTTTACATCTTCCACATTAGAACTCCTTACTGTTTTTTTGTTTTAGATCTTCTACATTAGAACTGCTTACTGGTTTTTTTCGGTTTACATCTTCTACATTAGAACTCCTTACAGTTTATTTTCATTTTACGTCTTCTACATTAGAACTCATTACTGTTTCTTTTCATTTTACATCTTCTACATTAGAACTCATTACTGTTTCTTTACATTTTACATCTTCTACATTAGAGCTCCTTACTGTTTCTTTTCATTTTACATCTTCTACATTAGAGCTCCTTACTGTTTCTTTTCATTTTACATCTTCTACATTAGAACTCCTAATGTTTCTTTTAGTTTTACATCTTCTACATTTGAACTCCTTACTGTTTCTTTTCAATTTACATCTTCCACATTAGAACTCTTTACTGTTTATTTTCGTTTTACATCTTCCACATTATAACTCCTTACTGTTTCTTTTTGTTTTACATCTTCTACATTAGACCACCTTACTGTTTCTTTTTGTTTTACATCTTCTACATTAGAACGCCTTTCTGTTTCTTTTCATTTTACATCTTCTACATTAGAACTCCTTACTGTTTCTTTTAGTTTTCCATCTGCTGCATTAGAATTCCTTACTGTTTCTTTTCATTTTACATCTTCTACATTAGAACTCCTTACTGTTTCTTTTCATTTTACATCTTCCACATTAAAACTCTTTACTGTTTCTTTTTATTTTACATCTTCCACATTAGAAATCCTTACTGTTTCTTTTTGTTTTACATCTTCTACATTAGACCTCCTTACTGTTTCTTTTCGGTTTACATCTTCTACATTAGAACTCCTTACTGTTTCTTTTCATTTTACATCTTCTACATTAGAATAATATTTTTACTGTTTCTTTTCGTTTTACATCTTTTACATTAGAACTCTTTACTGTTTCTTTTCATTTTACATCTTCTACATTAGAACTCTTTACTGTTTCTTTTCATTTTACATCTTCTACATTAGAACTCCTTAATGTTTCTTTTTGTTTTACATCTTCTACATTAGAACTCCTTACTGTTTCTTTTCATTTTACATCTTCTACATTAGAACTCCTTAATGTTTCTTTTTGTTTTACATCTTCTACATTAGAACTCCTTACTGTTTCTTTTCATTTTACATCTTCCACATTAGAGCTCCTTACTGTTTCTTTTTATTTTACATCTTCTACATTAGAACTCCTTACTGTTTCTTTTCATATCATCTACATTAGAACTCCTTTCTGTTTCTTTTCGTTCCACATCTTCTACATGAGAACTTCTTACTTTTTCTTTTCGTTTTACATCTTCTACATTAGAACTCCTTTCTGTTTCTTTTCGTTTTACATCATCTACATTAAAACTCCTTACTGTTTCTTTTCATTTTACATCTTCAACATTAGAACTCCTTACTGTTTCTTTTAGTTTTACATCTTCTACATTAGAATTCCTTACTGTTTATTTTCATTTTATATCTTCTACATTAGAACTCCTTACTGTTTCTTTTCATTTTACATCTTCTGCATTAGAACTCTTTTATCTTTTCATTTTACATCTTCCACATTAGAACTCCTTACTGTTTTTTTCATTTTACATCTTCCACATTAGAACTCCTTACTGTTTATTTATTTTATATATTCTACATTAGAACTCCTTACTGTTTCTTTTCATTTTACATCTTCTACATTAGAACTCCTTGCTGTTTCTTTTTATTTTGCATCTTCTACATTAGAACTCCTTACTGTTTTTTTCATTTTACATTTTCTACTTTAGAACTCCTTACTGTTTCTTTTCGTTTTACATCTTCAACATTAGAACTCCTTACTGTTTCTTTTCATTTTACATCTTCTACATTAGAACTCCTTACTGTTTCTTTTTGTGTTACATCTTCTACATTAGAACTCCTTACTGTTTCTTTTCGGTTTACATCTTCTACATTAGAACTCCTTACTGTTTCTTTTCATTTTACATCTTCTACATTAGACCTCCTTACTGTTTTTTTGTTTTAGATCTTCTACATTAGAACTCCTTACTGTTTCTTTTCATTTTACATCTTTTACATTAGAACTCCTTACTGTTTCTTTTCATTTTACATCTTCTACATTAGACCTCCTTACTGTTTCTTTTTGTTTTGCATCTTCTACATTAGAACTCACTGGTGTTTCTTTTCATTTTACATCTTCTACATTAGAACTCATTACTGTTTCTTTTCATTTTACATCTTCTACATTAGAATTCCTTACTGTTTCTTTTCATTTTACATCTTCTACATTAGAACTCCTTACTGTTTCTTTTCATTTTACATCTTCCACATTAGAACTCATTACTGTTTCTTTTCATTTTACATCATCTGCAATATAATTCCTTACTGTTTCTTTTTGTTTTACATCTTCTACTTTAGAACCCTTACTGTTTGTTTATGTTTTACATCTTCTACATTAGAACTCCTTAATGTTTCTTTTCATTTTACATATTCTACTTTAGACGTCCTTACTGTTTCTTTTCATTTTACATCTTCTACATTAGAACTCCTTACTGTTTCTTTTCATTTTACATCTTCTACATTAGAACTCCTTACTGTTTCTTTTCATTTTACATCTTCTACATTAGACCTCCTTACTGTTTCTTTTTGTTTTACATCTTCTACATTAGAACTCCTTACTGTTGCTTTGCATTTTACATCTTCTACATTAGAACTCCTTACTGTTTCTTTTCATTTTACATCTTCTACATTAGAACTCCTTACTGTTTCTTTTCATTTTACATCTTCTACATTAGAACTCCTTACTGTTTCTTTTCATTTTACATCTTCTACATTAGAACTCCTTACTGTTTTTTTTTTGTTTTAGATCTTCAACATTAGAACTCCTTACTGTTTCTTTTCATTTTACATCTTCTACAATATAACTCATTACTGTTTCTTTTCATTTTACATCTTCTACATTAGAACTCATTGCTGTTTCTTTTCATTTTACATTTTCTACATTAGAACTCATTACCGTTTCTTTTCAGTTGATATCTTCTACATTAGAACTCCTTACTGTTTCTATTTGGTTTACATCTTCCACATTAGAACTCCTTACTGTTTCTTTTCATTTTACATCTTCTACATTAGAACTCTTTGCTGTTTCTTTTCGTTTTTTATCTTCCACATTAGAACTCCTTACTGTTTTATTTTTCATTTTACATCTTCTACATTAGAACTCCTTACTGTTTCTTTTCATTTTACATCTTCTACATTAGAACTCCTTACTGTTTCTTTTCATTTTACATCTTCTACATTAGAACTCCTTACTGTTTCTTTTCATTGTACATCTTCTTCATTAGAACTCCTTACTGTTTCTTTTCGTTTTGCATCTTCTACCTTAGAACTTCTTACTTTTTCTTTTCATGTTACATCTTCTACATTAGAATTCCTTTCTGTTTCTTTTCATTTTACATCTTCCACATTAGAACTCCTTACTGTTTTATTTTTCATTTTACATTTTCTACATTAGAACCCCTTACTGTTTCTTTTCATTTTACATCTTCTACAGTAGAACTACTTATTGTTTTTCATTTTACATCTTCTACATAAGAACTCCTTACTGTTTCTTTTCATTTTACATCTTCTGCATAAGAACTCCTTACTGTTTCTTTTCGTTTTACATCTTCTACATTAGAACTTCTTACTTTTTCTTTTCATTTTACATCTTCTGTATTAGAATTCCTTTCTGTTTCTTTTCATTTTACATCTTCCACATTAGAATTCCTTACTGTTTTATTTTTCATTTTACATTTTCTAGATTAGAACTCCTTACTGTTTCTTTTTGTTTTACATCTTCTACATAAGAACTCCTTACTGTTTCTTTTCATTTTACATCATCTACATTCTGTTTTTTTTTCGTTTTACATCTTCCACATTAGAACTCCTTACTGTTTCTTTTCATTTTACATCTTCTACATTAGAACTCCTTACTGTTTCTTTTCGTTTTACATCATCTACATTTGAACTCTTTACTGTTTTTTTTGTTTTACATCTTCTACATTAGAACTCCTTACTGTTTCTTTTCATTTTACATCTTCTACATTAGAACTCCTTACTGTTTCTTTTTGTTTTACATCTTCTACATTAGAACTCCTTACTGTTTCTTTTCATTTTACATCTTCTACATTAGAACTCCTTACTGTTTCTTTTCATTTTACATCTTCTACATTAGAACTCCTTACCGTTTCTTTTTGTTTTACATCTTCTACATTAGAACGCCTTTCTGTTTCTTTTCATTTTACATCTTCTACATTAGAATATTTTTACTGTTTCTTTTAGTTTTACATCTTCTACATTTGAACTCCTTACTGTTTCTTTTCAATTTACATCTTCCACATTAGAACTCTTTACTGTTTATTTTCGTTTTACATCTTCCACATTATAACTCCTTACTGTTTCTTTTTGTTTTACATCTTCCACATTAGAACTCCTTACTGTTTCTTTTCATTCTGCATCTTCTACATGAGAACTTCTTACTTTTTCATTTTGTTTTACATCTTCTACATTAGAACCCCTTTCTGTTTCTTTTCTTTTTACATCTTCTACATTAGAACTCCTTACTGTTTCTTTTCATTTTACATCTTCCACATTAGGGCTCCTTACGGTTTCTTTTTGTTTTACATCTTCTACATTAGAAATCCTTACTGTTCCTTTTCATTTTACTACATCTACATTAGAACTCCTTACTGTTTCTTTTAGTTTTCCATCTGCTGCATTAGAATTCCTTACTGTTTCTTTTCATTTTACATCTTCTACATTAGAACTCCTTACTGTTTCTTTTCATTTTACATCTTCTACATTAGAACTCCTTACTGTTTCTTTTCATTTTACATCTTCCACATTAAAACTCTTTACTGTTTTTTTTCATTTTGCATCTTCCACATTAAAACTCTTTACTGTTTTTTTTCATTTTACATCTTCCACATTAGAAATCCTTACTGTTTCTTTTTGTTTTACATCTTCTACATTAGACCTCCTTACTGTTTCTTTTTGTTTTACATCTTCTACATTAGAACGCCTTTCTGTTTCTTTTCATTTTACATCTTCTACATTAGAATAATATTTTTACTGTTTCTTTTCGTTTTACATCTTTTACATTAGAACTACTTACTGTTTCTTTTTGTTTTACATCTTCTACATTAGAACTCTTTACTGTTTCTTTTCATTTTACATCTTCTACATTAGAACTCCTTACTGTTTCTTTTCATTTTACATCTTCCACATTAGAGCTCCTTACTGTTTCTTTTTATTTTACATCTTCTACATTAGAACTCCTTACTGTTTCTTTTCATATCATCTACATTAGAACTCCTTTCTGTTTCTTTTCGTTTTACATCTTCTACATTAGAACTCCTTTCTGTTTCTTTTCGTTTTACATCATCTACATTAAAACTCCTTACTGTTTCTTTTCATTTTACATCTTCAACATTAGAACTCCTTACTGTTTCTTTTAGTTTTACATCTTCTACATTAGAATTCCTTACTGTTTCTTTTCATTTTACATCTTCTGCATTAGAACTCCTTAGTTTTCCTTTTCATTTTACCTCTTCTACATTAGAACTCCTTTGTCTTTTCATTTTACATCTTCCACATTAGAACTCCTTACTGTGTTTTTTTTTTCATTTTACATCTTCCACATTAGAACTCCTTACTGTTTATTTATTTTATATATTCTACATTAGAACTCCTTACTGTTTCTTTTCATTTTACATCTTCTACATTAGAACTCCTTGCTGTTTCTTTTTATTTTGCATCTTCTACATTAGAACTCCTTACTGTTTTTTTCATTTTACATTTTCTACTTTAGAACTCCTTACTGTTTCTTTTCGTTTTACATCTTCAACATTAGAACTCCTTACTGTTTCTTTTCATTTTACATCTTCTACATTAGAACTCCTTACTGTTTCTTTTTGTGTTACATCTTCTACATTAGAATTCCTTACTGTTTCTTTTCCGTTTACATCTTCTACATTAGAACTCCTTACTGTTTCTTTTCATTTTACATCTTCTACATTAGACCTCCTTACTGTTTTTTTTGTTTTAGATCCTCTACATTAGAACTCCTTACTGTTTCTTTTCATTTTACATCTTTTACATTAGAACTCCTTACTGTTTCTTTTCATTTTACATCTGCTACATTAGACCTCCTTACTGTTTCTTTTTGTTTTACATCTTCTACATTAGAACTCACTGGTGTTTCTTTTCATTTTACATCTTCTACATTAGAACTCATTACTGTTTCTTTTCATTTTACATCTTCTACATTAGAATTCCTTACTGTTTCTTTTCATTTTACATCTTCTACATTAGAACTCCTTACTGTTTCTTTTCATTTTACATCTTCCACATTAGAACTCATTACTGTTTCTTTTCATTTTACATCATCTGCAATATAATTCCTTACTGTTTCTTTTTGTTTTACATCTTCTACTTTAGAACCCTTACTGTTTGTTTATGTTTTACATCTTCTACATTAGAACTCCTTAATGTTTCTTTTCATTTTACATATTCTACATTAGAACTCCTTACTGTTTCTTTTCATTTTACATCTTCTACATTAGAACTCCTTACTGTTTCTTTTCGTTTTACATCTTCTACATTAGAACTCCTTACTGTTTCTTTTCGTTTTACATCTTCTACATTAGACCTCCTTACTGTTTAATTTTGTTTTACATCTTCTACATTAGAACCCTTACTGTTTTTTTTGTTTAAGATCTTCTACATTAGAACTCCTTACTGTTTCTTTTCATTTTACATCTTTTACATTAGAACTTCTTGCTGTTTATTTTCATTTTACATCTTCTAAATTAGAACTCCTTACTGTTTCATTTTGTTTTACATCTTCTACATTAGAACCCTTACTGTTGCTTTTTGTTTTACGTCTTCTACATTAGAACTCCTTACTGTTTCTTTTCATTTTACATCTTCTACATTAGAACTCCTTACTGTTTCTTTTCGTTTTACATCTTCTACATTAGAACTGCTTACTGTTTCTTTTCATTTTACATCTTCTACATTAGAAATCCTTACTGTTTTCTTTTGTTTTAGATCTTCAACATTAGAACTCCTTACTGTTTCTTTTCATTTTACATCTTCTACAATAGAACTCATTACTGTTTCTTTTCATTTTACATCTTCTACATTAGAACTCATTACTGTTTCTTTTCATTTTACATTTTCTACATTAGAACTCATTACCGTTTCTTTTCATTTTATATCTTCTACATTAGAACTCCTTACTGTTTCTATTCGGTTTACATCTTCCACATTAGAACTCCTTACTGTTTCTTTTCGTTTTACATCTTCTACAATAGAACTCATTACTGTTTCTTTTCATTTTACATCTTCTACATTAGAACTCATTACTGTTTCTTTTCATTTTACATCTTCTACATTAGAACTCCTTACTGTTTCTTTTCATTTTACATCTTCTACATTAGAACTCCTTACTGTTTCTTTTCATTGTACATCTTCTACATTAGAACTCCTTACTGTTTCTTTTCATTGTACATCTTCTACATTAGAACTCCTTACTGTTTCTTTTCGTTTTACATCTTCTACCTTAGAACTTCTTACTTTTTCTTTTCATTTTACATCTTCTACATTAGAATTCCTTTCTGTTTCTTTTCATTTTACATCTTCCACTGTAGAACTCCTTACTGTTTTATTTTTCATTTTACATTTTCTACATTAGAACCCCTTACTGTTTCTTTTCATTTTACATCTTCTACATTAGAACTACTTATTGTTTTTCATTTTACATCTTCTACATAAGAACTCCTTACTGTTTCTTTTCGTTTTACATCTTCTACATAAGAACTCCTTACTGTTTCTTTTCGTTTTACATCTTCTACATTAGAACTTCTTACTTTTTCTTTTCATTTTACATCTTCTATATTAGAATTCCTTTGTTTCTTTTCATTTTACATCTTCCACATTAGAATTCCTTACTGTTTTATTTTTCATTTTACATTTTCTAGATTAGAACTCCTTACTGTTTCTTTGTTTTACATCTTCTACATAAGAACTCCTTACTGTTTCTTTTCATTTTACATCTTCTACATTCTGTTTTTTTTTCGTTTTACATCTTCCACATTAGAACTCCTTACTGTTTCTTTTCATTTTACATCTTCTACATTAGAACTCCTTACTGTTTCTTTTCGTTTTACATCATCTACATTTGAACTCTTTACTGTTTTTTTTGTCATCTTCTACATTAGAACTCCTTACTGTTTCTTTAAATTTTACATTTTCTACATTAGAACTCCTTACTGTTTCTTTTTGTTTTACGTCTTCTACATTAGAACTCCTTTCTGTTTCTTTTCATTTTACATCTTCTACATTAGAACTCCTTACTGTTTCTTTTTGTTTTACATCTTCTACATTAGACCTCCTTACTGTTTCTTTTTGTTTTACATCTTCTACATTAGAACGCCTTTCTGTTTCTTTTCATTTTACATCTTCTACATTAGAATATTTTTACTGTTTCTTTTCGTTTTACATCTTCCGCATTAGAACTCCTTACTGTTTCTTTTTGTTTTACATCTTCTACATTAGAACTCTTTACTGTTTCTTTTCATTTTACATCTTCTACATTATAACTCCTTACTGTTTTTTTTCTTTTACATCTTCCACATTAGAACTCCTTACTGTTTCTTTTCATTCTGCATCTTCTACATGAGAACTTCTTACTTTTTCGTTTTGTTTTACATCTTCTACATTAGAACTCCTTTCTGTTTCTTTTCTTTTTACATCTTCTACATTAGAACTCCTTACTGTTTCTTTTCATTTTACATCTTCCACATTAGGGCTCCTTACGGTTTCTTTTTGTTTTACATCTTCTACATTAGAAATCCTTACTGTTCCTTTTCATTTTACATCTTCTACATTAGAACTCCTTACTGTTTCTTTTAGTTTTCCATCTGCTGCATTAGAATTCCTTACTGTTTCTTTTCATTTTACATCTTCTACATTAGAAATCCTTACTGTTTCTTTTCATTTTACATCTTCTACATTAGAACTCCTTACTGTTTCTTTTCATTTTACATCTTCCACATTAAAACTCTTTACTGTTTCTTTTTATTTTACATCTTCCACATTAGAAATCCTTACTGTTTCTTTTTGTTTTACATCTTCTACATTAGACCTCCTTACTGTTTCTTTTTGTTTTACATCTTCTACATTAGAACGCCTTTCTGTTTCTTTTCATTTTACATCTTCTACATTAGAATAATATTTTTACTGTTTCTTTTCGTTTTACATCTTCCACATTAGAACTCCTTACTGTTTCTTTTTGTTTTACATCTTCTACATTAGAACTCTTTACTGTTTCTTTTCATTTTACATCTTCTACATTAGAACTCCTTAATGTTTCTTTTTGTTTTACATCTTCTACATTAGAACTCCTTACTGTTTCTTTTCGTTTTACATCTTCTACATTAGAACTCCTTACTGTTTCTTTTCATTTTACATCTTCCACATTAGAGCTCCTTACTGTTTCTTTTTATTTTACATCTTCTACATTAGAACTCCTTAGTGTTTCTTTTCATTTTACATCATCTACATTAAAACTCCTTACTGTTTCTTTTCATTTTACATCTTCAACATTAGAACTCCTTACTGTTTCTTTTAGTTTTACATCTTCTACATTAGAATTCCTTACTGTTTCTTTTCATTTTACATCTTCTGCATTAGAACTCCTTAGTTTTTCTTTTCATTTTACATCTTCTACATTAGAACTCCTTTGTCTTTTCATTTTACATCTTCCACATTAGAACTCCTTACTGTGTTTTTTTTCATTTTACATCTTCCACATTAGAACTCCTTACTGTTTATTTTCATTTTATATCTTCTACATTAGAACTCCTTACTGTTTCTTTTCATTTTACATCTTCTACATTAGAACTCCTTACTGTTTCTTTTCATTGTACATCTTCTACATTAGAACTCCTTACTGTTTCTTTTCGTTTTACATCTTCTACCTTAGAACTTCTTACTTTTTCTTTTCATTTTACATCTTCTACATTAGAATTCCTTTCTGTTTCTTTTCATTTTACATCTTCCACATTAGAACTCCTTACTGTTTTATTTTTCATTTTACATTTTCTACATTAGAACCCCTTACTGTTTCTTTTCATTTTACATCTTCTACATTAGAACTACTTATTGTTTTTCATTTTACATCTTCTACATAAGAACTCCTTACTGTTTCTTTTCGTTTTACATCTTCTACATTAGAACTTCTTACTTTTATTTTCATTTTACATCTTCTACATTAGAATTCCTTTCTGTTTCTTTTCATTTTACATCTTCCACATTAGAACTCCTTACTGTTTCTTTTTGTTTTACATCTTCTACATTAGAACTCCTTACTGTTTCTTTTCGTTTTACATCATCTACATTTGACCTCTTTACTGTTTTTTTTGTTTTACATCTTCTACATTAGAACTCCTTACTGTTTCTTTAAATTTTACATTTTCTACATTAGAACTCCTTACTGTTTCTTTTCGTTTTACGTCTTCTACATTAGAACTCCTTTCTGTTTTTTTTCATTTTACATCTTCTACATTAGAACTCCTTACTGTTTCTTTTCATTTTACATCTTCCACATTAGAACTCCTTACTATTTATTTTTGTTTTATATCTTCTGCATTAGAACTCCTTACTTTTTCTTTTCGTTTTACATCTTCCACATTAGAACTACTTACTGTTTCTTTTATTTTTACATCTTCTACATTCAAACTCATTACTATTTCTTTTCCTTTTACATCCTCCACATTAGAACTCCTTACTGTTTCTTTTCATTTTACATCTTCCACATTAGAACTCCTTACTGTTTTTTGTTTTAGAGCTTCTACATTAGAACTCCTTACTGTTTTTTTCATTTTACATCTTCTACATTAGAACTCATTACTGTTTCTTTTCATTTTACATCTTCTACATTAGAACTCATTACTGTTTCTTTTTCATTTTACATCTTCTACATTAGAACTCCTTACTGTTTCTTTTTATTTTACATCTTCTACATTAGAACGCCTTACTGTTTCTTTTCATTTTACATCTTCTACATTAGAGCTCCTTACTGTTTCTTTTCATTTTACATCTTCTACATTAGAACTCCTAATGTTTCTTTTAGTTTTACATCTTCTACATTTGAATTCCTTACTGTTTCTTTTCATTTTACATCTTCTACATTAGAACTCCTTACTGTTTCTTTTCAATTTACATCTTCCACATTAGAACTCTTTACTGTTTATTTTCGTTTTACATCTTCCACATTATAACTCCTTACTGTTTCTTTTTGTTTTACATCTTCCACATTAGAACTCCTTACTGTTTCTTTTCATTCTGCATCTTCTACATGAGAACTTCTTACTTTTTCATTTTGTTTTACATCTTCTACATTAGAACCCCTTTCTGTTTCTTTTCTTTTTACATTACATTAGAACTCCTTACTGTTTCTTTTCATTTTACATCTTCCACATTAGGGCTCCTTACGGTTTCTTTTTATTTTACATTTTCTACATTAGAAATCCTTACTGATTCTTTTCATTTTACATCTTCTACATTAGAACTCCGTACTGTTTCTTTTAGTTTTATATCTGCTACATTAGAATTCCTTACTGTTTCTTTTCATTTTACATCTTCTACATTAGAACTCCTTACTGTTTCTTTTCATTTTACATCTTCTACATTAGAACTCCTTACTGTTTCTTTTCATTTTACATCTTCCACATTATAATTCCTTACTGTTTCTTTTCATTTTACATCTTCCACATTAAAACTCTTTACTGTTTCTTTTCATTTTACATCTTCTACTTTAGAATATCTTTACTGTTTCTTTTCGTTTTTCATCTTCCGCATTGGAACTCCTTACTGTTTCTTTTTGTTTTACATCTTCTACATTAGAACTCTTTACTGTTTCTTTTCATTTTACATCTTCTACATTAGAACTCCTTAATGTTTCTTTTTGTTTTACATCTTCTACATTAGAACTCCTTACTGTTTCTTTTCATATCATCTACATTAGAACTCCTTTCTGTTTCTTTTCGTTCCACATCTTCTACATGAGAACTTCTTACTTTTTCTTTTCGTTTTACATCTTCTACATTAGAACTCCTTTCTGTTTCTTTTCGTTTTACATCATCTACATTAAAACTCCTTACTGTTTCTTTTCATTTTACATCTTCAGCATTAGAACTCTTTACTGTTTCTTTTAGTTTTACATCTTCTACATTAGAATTCCTTACTGTTTCTTTTCATTTTACATCTTCTACATTAGAACTCTTTGCTGTTTCTTTTCATTTTACATCTTCTACATTAGAACTCCTTACTGTTTCTTTTCATTTTCCATCTTCTACGTTTGAACTCATTAATGTTTCTTTTTGTTTTACATCTTCTACATTAGAACTCCTTACTGTTTCTTTTCATTTTACATCATCTACATTAGAACTCCTTTCTGTTTCTTTTCGTTCCACATCTTCTACATGAGAACTTCTTACTTTTTCTTTTCGTTTTACATCTTCTACATTAGACCTCCTTTCTGTTTCTTTTCGTTTTACTTCATCTACATTAAAACTCCTTACTGATTCTTTTCATTTTACATCTTCAACATTAGAACTCCTTACTGTTTCTTTTAGTTTTACATCTGCTACATTAGAATTCCTTACTGTTTCTTTTCATTTTACATCTTCTACATTAGAACTCCTTAGTGTTTCTTTTCATTTTACATCTTCTACATTAGAACTCCTTACTGTGTCTTTTCATTTTACATCTTCCACATTAGAACTCCTTACTGTGTTTTTTTTTTCATTTTACATCTTCCACATTAGAACTCCTTACTGTTTCTTTTCATTTTACATCTTCTACATTAGAGCTCCTTACTGTTTCTTTTTATTTTACATCTTCTACATTAAAACTCCTTACTGTTTCTTTTCGTTTTACTTCATCTACATTAAAACTCCTTACTGTTTCTTTTCATTTTACATCTTCAACATTAGAACTCTTTACTGTTTCTTTTAGTTTTACATCTTCTACATTAGAATTCCTTACTGTTTCTTTTCATTTTACATCTTCTACATTAGAACTCCTTACTGATGTTCTTCATTCCACATTGCTGCAGTCCTAACTATTGGGTAGTCCGCTGTCCAGTCGGCCCGAATACCAAAGTATATGGCTGCCGTCAGGGCGCATTAGACTGACGTCAGTACGTCAGGGTACTAATGCGCATGACCGACGTCATATCCTCAGTCTTTTTTGCCGCATGGTCCGATGCAGAAGCAATTTTGCGAGTGCAGGTTGGCATTCTGAAAGTTTCTGAAGTCAGAGTTTCAGACCGAATCAAAGTTGGCTAAGTACCCGTTAGAATATTTTAGTTTTTCTTGCCTCAGTATTTAACCGGATGTCAGAAAAAGTGAATAACTGTATTTCTTGTGGGAAACAGATACCTCATAGGGATTACCATACTTTGTGTATACCTTGTTTAGGGCCTGAGCACGACGTTGTTGGATGCCGCTCTTGTGCTAGATTTAACAAACGCACTATTAAGAGAAGGTTAGACTGTGCCAGGTTAGTTTTGGGAAGCGTTGTAATTATAAAATGCCGCCGGATGCTCCGCCCGCCCGCCAAATGCGCAAGGACAAAGCAGCAAAGCTTAGAGGAAGAACCGACAGTCCCAGACGCCGGTTCTTTAGAAGGCTCAGTGGAGCCGGAGGTTCTGCCAGGAGTTTCTTTGGAGTCTCAGGAGACTTTACTGTTACAGGATGTATCCTCTCAGGAAGTAGGCCAGGCTGAGGGGCTTCTCAGGTGGCTGTTCTTCCTCTCTTCCTAAGGTGGTTAGAGCCTCCCCTTCTGTTTCCAAGGCTTCCTTGAGAGGCAGGCCAAGTTTAGCTTCAGTGGGGGTTTCTCCTAGTGCTTCAGGGTCTTTACCCAAGAAACATATGCTTAAAATGGCAGAGGATTTGATTACTATGATTAGAGGTTCTATGCCCCCTCCTGATAAGAGGCCTAGGGTGGAACCTGAGTTTGAGAGTTTTGAGCAATGTTCGAGGCTTCTGAGTCTTCGGCTGAAGACTTGCAGGAGTATCCTCCTTATTCTGATTCTGATGTGGATGATTCTACTCCTTCAGCTTCTCCTCCTGAGGATTTTTCATTTTCAGAGACTCTGCATTCCATGAGGGAGCATTTCAAATGGGAAGGTCAAGATTTCTCTGATTCCAGAAAGAGGCTTAGGGAATTCTTGTTTTTACCCCAGCATAGGCCTTTAGCTATACCTCCTGTTCTGAATGTGGTGGAAGATGTTTTTGCAGAGGCTTCCCTGAATCCTGATTCTCTGCCTCCTGCCCCAGTTAAACCGGATAGGTACTATAGGGTGCCTGAAGCTCATAAGTATCTTTTTAAGAGTCCTAGGGCAGACCCGGAAACTGTCTCTCAGGGGCCTAAAGGTATGAAGGCCTCTGTTGTTAAAAATCCTGTTCCTCCTGATAAAGAGGCAAGGGCTTTGGATAGATGGGGAAAGAAAGTGTATACTTCTTCCACTTCAGCCATGAGTGCGTTGAATTGTCAGTTTCACATGTTAAAATATCAGAATTATCTCCTTTCACAATTGAAATCTAAGGTGGATGCTCTGGCAGAAGGTATTGAGTGTAAAGAGTTGCAGTGTCATGTGTCTGAACAGGTGGGTAAACATTCCTTGCAGTGTGGTTTTGATGCTGTGCAGGCCTCCTCGAGGGTGGCTGCCACTGGTTCTGTTCTTCGTAGGCACGCCTGGTTGAGAGATCAGAATTTAGCTGAGCATGTTAAAACAAGGATTTTGGATGCTCCTTTACAGTCTGATGTGTTGTTTGGTTCGCCTGTGGAAGCAGTTTTAAAGAAAATGGAGGACAAGGCTAAGTCTATGCAGACTGTTATGCATTTTTTGCAGGTGCAGCCTCCGAAGTTTAGTAGAAATTGGCCTACTAAGGGATGGACTTATCCTGCTTATGATTCCCAGTCTAGGGGTAGGTCTAGACGTGGTAGGGGCAGAGCTCAAGGTTCTTTTAGGCCTAGGACAGGAGTTCCCCTGCTCAGACTTCTGGTGAGGGCAGGGGTCAGTCCTTTCGTAAGCAGACCCAATGACCTGCCTTTTCAGCTGCCAGTACATTCTCGCCTGGCAGCACCTTTGGGAGGAAGGCTGTCTCTTTTCAAAGAAAATTGGGATTTAATTACCCAAGACAGATGGGTTCTGGATATCATTCACCACGGTTACAGGTTTTATTTCCATACCTTGCCTCCTTTCAAAGGCATGCCAGACATTCCTCCTCTACAAAGAACAGAGGCTCACAAGCAAATTTCTCTGTTGCTCGAAATAGGGGCCATTCAGCCAGTTCCTGTGCCAGAAAGGGGCCTAGGATTTTATTCTCGCCTGTTCCTAGTACCAAAGAAGGGGAACACGTGGAGACCAATTTTGGATTTATCTATCCTCAACACTTATCTGGACATTCCAAGTTCAAAATGTTGACGTTACAACAGCTTTTACCTCTGCTGGGCAAAGATCACTGGATGGTAACTTTAGATCTCAAGGAAGCTTACCTTCATGTGCCTATAAGACTAAGTTGCAGGAAGCATCTGCGTTTCGAGCTGGAAATTCTCATTATCAGTTCTCTGCATTGCCCTTTGGCTTATCTACTGCCCAGAGTATTCACAAAGGTTCTGGCTCCAGTGATAGCTTACTTCAGGCTAAAAGGAATTCAAATCTATCCTTACTTGGACGACTGCCTGATTCTGGCTCAAGAAAAGGAAGACCTTCTACAGCATTTGGAATATGTCATAGCAGTGCTAAGATGCCTAGGGTATTCTGTGAACGAAATAAAGTCCAGTCTAGTACCCTCTCAAGACATGTGCTTTCTGGGTGTGAGACTGAATACAGCAGCCCAGATGGCCTTTTAACCCCGGACAAACAAAAGAATCTTTCCAGTTACTTCCATCAACTATCTCTTCAGTCCGGGCTGACTGCAAGGACAGTCCTTCAAGCCTTAGGGTTCATGGCATCTTGTATTCTGGTGCTTCCCAATGCCAAACTGCATATGAGGAAGCTGCAATGGTATCTCAAAATGTATGGACACAGCACTGCCAGGATTTGGACACTGTCATTCAAATAATACCTTGCATTCAAAGGAATTTTTGTGGTGGGCTCAGGAATGTCACCTAAACAAGGGACTCTCTGTGACCCGCCAGAGGCGAGTCAGATTCTCACGACAGATGCCTCAGACATTGCTTGGGAGCTCATCTAAATGGAAAGTGGATACAAGACAAGTGGCCTGCCAGACTACAGCATCTACATATCAACATGAAAGAGATGTTAGCAGTCCAGTTTGCATTAATGGCTTTCAAGGAGTTACTTCTTCCAGGACAGGTGTTGATTCTAACAGACAACACAACTGTCATGTGGTACATCAACAAACAAGGGGGAACACATTCTTACCCATTGTGCAGGCAAGCAATGATTTTATGGGAGACTGCGCCAGCTTGCAACTAACTCTTCAGGCAAGGTTTCTGCCGAGCACAGAACTCCTTAGCAGATGTGTTAAGCAGACAAATCATGGATCCCCACGAGTGGAAACTGGATCTTCATGTATTTCAGAAATTGACAGTGTCATGGGGAACTCCAGACATAGATCTGTTCGCTTCTCCACTAAACCACCAGCTGCCAAAGTTTTGCACAAAGAGGTTTCATCACACAGCTTGGAGAGTGGATGCTCTTTCTTTCAGTTGGAAAAATCTTCATGTGTATGCTTTTCCACCTCTGGCTCTTCTCCCAAAGGTGCTTCTAAAGGTCAGACAAGACAAGCCAAGGATGATTTTAATAGCTCCAGATTGGCCTCGGCAGCACTGGTACCCATTACTGAGGAGTCTGGTAAGGAAGCCTCCATGGCCTTTACCCTTGATTCCACACCTGTTGTCTCAGAGGGACGGTCACCTGCTCAATGTCCAGCTTCACTCTCTTCATCTAACAGCCTGGCATATTCTGTTTTGAAAGACAGCAGGTCTCAACTTCCTCAACAAGTTTTAAATGTGATTATGGAAGCCAGAAGACCTAGTACAAGGAAAGTGTACGCAGACAAATGGAAGAGATTTTTATTTTGGAGTGCAGCAAACAATTTGGAGATTTCTGAGCCTAATTTGAGTGTGGCTCTTCAATATCTTACTGAGTTATTGGACAAGGGTTTGTCTTTCTCTTCCATTAAGATTCATGCTGCAGCAATTTCAGCTCACTATGATTGTGACCCACCATTGTTTTCGCATCCTTTGTTCAAGCAATTTCTTAGAGGGGCAAAGAATATAAGACCCCCACGTGAGCTCCTACTCCTGCTTGGGATCTCAATTTTGTGTTGGAGAAACTTACTCTACAACCTTTTGAGCCTGCGGCTACTGCTGAATTGAAATACTTGTCATGGAAGACTGCTTTTTGTTGGCCATTACTTCTGCAAGAAGGGTTTCTGAGTTGCAGGCCCTTATGGCGGTAGAGCCTTTTTGATTTTTCATAAGGACAGGGTATCTTTACGTACTAATCCTTCCTTTATGCCTAAGGTGGTTTCTAGTGTGGCTTTAAACCAAACTATTCATTTGCCTACTTTTTATGCAGATCCCCAAAATAAAGGGGAAAAGATTTTGCACACTTTAGATGTACACAGGCAATTGCGTTATTATTTGAGCAGGACTAAGGATTTTAGGCAGTCTCAGCAGTTGTTTGTTTCTTTTGCCTTGAGTTCGCAGGGCAAGCCTGTGTCAAAACAAACTATTTCTAGGTGGATTGGGTTTTGCATTGCATTTTGTTATTCCCATCATGGCAAGGAGATTCCAGCTGGGATTAGGCCTCATTCCACTAGGGCTACTGCCACTTCAACAGCATTTCTAAGGGGGGTGGCAACTAAGGATATTTTGGAGGCAGCTACTTGGAGTTCAGTGCATACTTTCTCTAAGCATTATCACCTTCCTCTCTATTCTAAGTCTAGGGCTGGTTTTGCCACAGCTATTTTGCAAGGCATGTTGTCAGTGCCTGCTTCTTTATGATTTGCCAGCCTCCCTTACCTCTGCTTTGGGATTCTACCCACAGTTAGGACTGCAGCAATGTGGAATGAAGAACATAGTACAGTTTTGTACCTACCATAAATGTAGATGTTCGAGGATCCACATTGCTGCAGTCCACCCTCCCTCCTTCCCTCTGTGTTTAGGGGTGGTTCTGTAGGTGAGGTTATATTCTGGTAATTTTGTATATATTGTACATATTTTTGGTGCAGGTATGTTTGAGTTTTGGTTTTGGCCTTATCTTTTCAGGGTCTTCTGACATCTGGGGCAAGAAAAGACTGAGGATATGACGCCGGTCATGCGCATTAGTACCCTGACGCACTGACGCCAGTCCATCGCGCCTTGACCGACTCCAGCCATATACTTTGGTTTTCGGGCCGACTGGACAGCGGACTACCCAATAGTTAGGACTGCAGCAATGTGGATCCTCGAACATCTACATTTATGGTAGGTACAAAACTGTACTTTTCTTTTCATTTTACATCTTCTACATTAGAACTCCTTACTGTTTCTTTTCATTTTCCATCTTCTACGTTTGAACTCCTAAATGTTTCTTTTTGTTTTACATCTTCTACATTAGACCTCCTTTCTGTTTCTTTTCGTTTTACTTCATCTACATTAAAACTCCTTACTGTTTCTTTTCATTTTACATCTTCAACATTAGAACTCCTTACTGTTTCTTTTAGTTTTACATCTGCTACATTAGAATTCCTTACTGTTTCTTTTCATTTTACATCTTCTACATTAGAACGCGTTAGTGTTTCTTTTCATTTGACATCTTCTACATTAGAACTCCTTACTGTGTCTTTTCATTTTACATCTTCCACATTAGAACTCCTTACTGTTTCTTTTCATTTTACATCTTCTACATTAGAACTCCTTGCTGTTTATTTTTATTTTGCATCATCTACATTAGAACTCCTTTCTGTTTCTTTTCGTTCCACATCTTCTACATGAGAACTTCTTACTTTTTCTTTTCGTTTTACATCTTCTACATTAGACCTCCTTTCTGTTTCTTTTCGTTTTACTTCATCTACATTAAAACTCCTTACTGATTCTTTTCATTTTACATCTTCAACATTAGAACTCCTTTCTGTTTCTTTTCGTTCCACATCTTCTACATGAGAACTTCTTACTTTTTCTTTTCGTTTTACATCTTCTACATTAGACCTCCTTTCTGTTTCTTTTCGTTTTACTTCATCTACATTAAAACTCCTTACTGATTCTTTTCATTTTACATCTTCAACATTTGAACTCCTTACTGTTTCTTTTAGTTTTACATCTGCTACATTAGAATTGCTTACTGTTTCTTTTCATTTTACATCTTCTACATTAGAACTCCTTAGTGTTTCTTTTCATTTTACATCTTCTACATTAGAACTCCTTACTGTGTCTTTTCATTTTACATCTTCCACATTAGAACGCCTTACTGTGTTTTTTTTTTCATTTTACATCTTCCACATTAGAACTCCTTACTGTTTCTTTTCATTTTACATCTTCTACATTAGAGCTCCTTACTGTTTCTTTTTATTTTACATCTTCTACATTAGAACTCCTTACTGTTTCTTTTCATTTTACATCATCTACATTAGAACTCCTTTCTGTTTCCTTTCGTTCCACATCTTCTACATGAGAACTTCTTACTTTTTCTTTTCGTTTTACATCTTCTACATTAGACCTCCTTTCTGTTTCTTTTCGTTTTACTTCATCTACATTAAAACTCCTTACTGTTTCTTTTCATTTTACATCTTCAACATTAGAACTCCTTACTGTTTCTTTTAGTTTTACATCTGCTACATTAGAATTCCTTACTGTTTCTTTTCATTTTACATCTTCTACATTAGAACTCCTTAGTGTTTCTTTTCATTTGACATCTTCTACATTAGAACTCCTTACTGTGTCTTTTCATTTTACATCTTCCACATTAGAACTCCTTACTGTTTCTTTTCATTTTACATCTTCTACATTAGAACTCCTTGCTGTTTCTTTTTATTTTGCATCTTCTACATTAGAACTCCTTACTGTTTCTTTTTGTGTTACATCTTCTACATTAGAACTCCTTACTGTTTCTTTTCGTTTTACATCTTCTACATTAGAACTCACTGGTGTTTCTTTTCATTTTACATCTTCTACATTAGAACTCATTACTGTTTCTTTTCATTTTACATCTTCTACATTAGAGCTCATTACTGTTTCTTTTCATTTTACATCATCTACATTAGAACTCCTTACTGTTTCTTTTCGGTTTACATCTTCCACATTAGAACTCCTTACTGTTTCTTTTCATTTTACATCATCTACATTAGAACTCGTTACTGTTTCTTTTTGTTTTACATCTTCTACATTAGAACTCACTAGTGTTTCTTTTCATTTTACATCTTCTACATTAGAACTCATTGCTGTTTCTTTTCATTTTATATCTTCTACATTAGAGCTCATTACTGTTTCTTTTCATTTTACATCTTCTACATTAGAACTCCTAACTGTTTCTTTTCATTTTACATCTTCTACATTAGAACTCCTAATGTTTCTTTTAGTTTTACATCTTCTTCATTTGAATTCCATAATTTTTCTTTTCATTTTACATCTTCTACATTAGAACCCCTTACTGTTTCTTTTCGGTTTACATCTTCCAAATTAGAAGTCCTTACTGTTTTAGTTTTCATTTTACATCTTGCATAATAATAACAATGTATAGTTTCTTCCTTAGCCTCAAGAGTCCACTCTGTCATCTTTAAGGCTCTTTTTAGTGTGTAACCTTTTGTGATTTTTGAAGATTGCTACTTCATTCTATTATGGGGAGGGTATCCTAGGATTATTAGCATGATATCTAATATGTTGACGTCCTATAAGTTGGATTTTAATCCAGATTGTTTTGATTGGCATAGTTTATATATCTGAGGTTGATCTGTTTAACTTGTCGATCTGTGGGTAGTGAAATACCCCAAAAGATTGAGTTTTAATTGATTTTTACATTCAAAAATTTACTGCTGATTTTTTCATGCTATAGGAACATATATGATTTTCAACAAGTTCTTATATTATTACATTTAGTACTGCTTCTAATTATTGTACAAACAATTTGTAGTGCTAAACTGTTTTCTGCATTTCTGGCATTTGCATGTAATTTTATATGTATTGAGACGTTATCGCGTATTGCATTGGATATCCTTCTAACCAAATGCAGTGTTCAAAAAGTGATATTGTGAACTGCATATTGAGTCATTAGACTAGATTTAAGTAATGATATAGATATCTCTCAGCACAGAACTGTTTTCAAGTTTAAGATTGTTATTGTTATATCATCAAATTTGTTTTCTTAACATCAGAACAGTTACATTCTGGCATACATTTCCAAAGTGGGAATATTATCACTCTCTGTCTATTGTATAATAATGTTTAAATCTAATTAACAACATTTTATTTTATTTTATTATTTATTTTACATTTGTTAACCGGGCTAGTCCAACTAGATATATTTCCATTTTCAGCAGAGGCCCAGGGATAAAAGCTCCACAGTAACATTTAAAAGTTTATAATGCACAATTATAAGAGAAAAAAAATGTAAGACAAAATAAATGAGAGAACAGTAGTTACAAAGTCATACTATTTAAGCAAACACCATATTCAAAAAGAATTATTTACACAAATATAAAGAAAAATTAGTTAAAAATAATTATAGTGAGCCTTAGCTAAAGAGAAGTAGGCTAATTATGAAACACAAAAACTTTGAAAGGAATAAGATACTCTTACATTAAGATATGTAAGGTTGTTTACAATATGTTCACAGTTTAATTCATCTCCTATTATCATTTGTTTGCTCTCCTCTTTTAATTTTCTGTATCATGAATAATGTCCTCGCCAAACGTTTGGCAGAATGCACATCCCTTTTGGGGGTAGGGTTAAAAATTTAAAAATTTCGAAGGGCAGGCCCAAAAACTTTTTTAGGGGAAAATTTTAAAACCAAAAATTTTAGGGGTTTGGACCAAAAAAGTTTTGGGGGGGTTGGTTTAAAACATATTTAATTTTTGGGGGGGGTTGGGGCCCCCCTTAAAAAATGGGGCTTAAAAAACCCCGTATGAAACACACAACAGTATGTCTGCACAAATAGATAAACATTAATAATCCCAAAATGAGCAGCTTTTTTTTTTTTACCCACCTGTAGTTGGTATGCGTTTCTCCACAAATCTCAATGCCCCAAAGTCCAAGCAACAAAACATACCAGAAATATAAATATGTTTGTCTTCCCTTAGATCCTGTATTCAATCCAGTTATATCACGATTCCAAGAAAGCGTCGTAGTAGGTAACCGTTACATTACAGGTGAACCATAGTTCAGGGTAAGAAAATCGAAGATTCTCAAAATATGTATATAATAACGAACTGTTAGAAATATCCAGTATTCTTGGCCCCATAGTATGAAGTTGGTATATAATTCCCAAAAAACACACAGTACCTGCATTAATGTAGACCACGCGTTAATAATCCCCAAAAAAATGGCGCTTCTTACTTTTGGTTTTTCATATGTATGTCCACTATTCTCACTGCCCCAAGATCCAAGACAGAATTAAGTCCCAAAATCGGATATCAATGTCGAAAAGTCACTGCATCTGAGGTTTCCATTATTCTCCATTTCCTTTGACATCTTTGGATGTTACCACTTTCTGGATTTTGTTTTCAAGTTCCACATTAGAACTCTTTACTGTTTATTTTCATTTTACATCTTCCACATTAGAACTCCTTACTGTTTCTTTTCATTTTACATCTTCCACATTAGAACTCCTTACTGTTTCTTTTCGTTCTGCATCTTCTACATGAGAACTTCTTACTTTTTCTTTTTGTTTTACATCTTCTACATTAGAACTCCTTTCTGTTTCTTTTCTTTTTACATTACATTAGAACTCCTTACTGTTTCTTTTCATTTTACATCTTCCACATTAGGGCTCCTTATGGTTTCTTTTTATTTTACATCTTCTACATTAGAAATCCTTACTGTTTCTTTTCATTTTACATCTTCTACATTAGAACTCCGTACTGTTTCTTTTAGTTTTACATCTGCTACATTAGAATTCCTTTCTGTTTCTTTTCATTTTACATCTTCTACATTAGAACTCCTTACTGTTTCTTTTCATTTTACATCTTCTACATTAGAACTCCTTACTGTTTCTTTTCATTTTACATCTTCCACATTAGAATTCCTTACTGTTTCTTTTCATTTTACATCTTCCACATTAAAACTCTTTACTGTTTCTTTTCATTTTACATCTTCTACTTTAGAATATCTTTACTGTTTCTTTTCGTTTTTCATCTTCCGCATTAGAACCCCTTACTGTTTCTTTTTGTTTTACATCTTCTACATTAGAACTCCTTACTGTTTCTTTTCATTGTACATCTTCTACATTAGAACTCCTTAATGTTTCTTTTCGTTTTGCATCTTCTACATTAGAATGCCTATCTGTTTCTTTTCATTTTACATCTTCTACTTTAGAATATCTTTACTGTTTCTTTTCGTTTTTCATCTTCTGCATTAGAACTCCTTACTGTTTCTTTTTGTTTTACATCTTCTACATTAGAACTCCTTACTGTTTCTTTTCATTTTACATCTTCTGCATTAGAACTCCTTAATGTTTCTTTTTGTTTTACATCTTCTACATTAGAACTCCTTACTGTTTCTTTTCATTTTACATCATCTACATTAGAACTCCTTTCTGTTTCTTTTCGTTCCACATCTTCTACATGAGAACTTCTTACTTTTTCTTTTCGTTTTACATCTTCTACATTAGAACTCCTTTCTGTTTCTTTTCATTTTACTTCATCTACATTAAAACTCCTTACTGTTTCTTTTCATTTTACATCTTCAACATTAGAACTCCTTACTGTTTCTTTTAGTTTTACATCTTCTACATTAGAATTCCTTACTGTTTCTTTTCATTTTACATCTTCTACATTAGAACTCCTTACTGTTTCTTTTCATTTTACATCTTCTACATTAGAACTCCTTACTGTTTCTTTTCATTTTACATCTTCTACATTTGAACTCCTTAATGTTTCTTTTTGTTTTACATCTTTTACATTAGAACTCCTTACTGTTTCTTTTCATTTTACATCTTCCACATTAGAGCTCCTTACTGTTTCTTTTTATTTTACATTTTCTACATTAGAACTCCCTACTGTTTCTTTTCATTTTACATCATCTACATTAGAACTCCTTTCTGTTTCTTTTCGTTCCACATCTTCTACATGAGAACTTCTTACTTTTTCTTTTCGTTTTACATCTTCTACATTAGACCTCCTTTCTGTTTCTTTTTGTTTTACTTCATCTTCATTAAAACTCCTTACTGTTTCTTTTCATTTTACATCTTCAACATTAGAACTCCTTACTGTTTCTTTTAGTTTTACATCTGCTACATTAGAATTCCTTACTGTTTCTTTTCATTTTACATCTTCTACATTAGAACTCCTTAGTGTTTCTTTTCATTTTACATCTTCTACTTTAGAACTCCTTACTGTGTCTTTTCATTTTACATCTTCCACATTAGAACTCCTTACTGTGTTTTTTTTTTCATTTTACATCTTCCACATTAGAACTCCTTGTTTTACATCTGCTACATTAGAACATTTTACATCTTCTACATTAGAACTCCTTGCTGTTTCTTTTTATTTTGCATCTTCTACATTAGAACTCCTTGCTGTTTCTTTTTATTTTGCATCTTCTACATTAGAACTCCTTACTGTTTCTTTTTGTGTTACATCTTCTACATTAGAACTCCTTACTGTTTCTTTTCGTTTTACATCTTTTACATTAGAACTCACTGGTGTTTCTTTTCATTTTACATCTTCTACATTAGAACACATTACTGTTTCTTTTCATTTTACATCTTCTACATTAGAGCTCATTACTGTTTCTTTTCATTTTACATCATCTACATTAGAACTCCTTACTGTTTCTTTTCGGTTTACATCTTCCACATTAGAACTCCTTACTGTTTCTTTTCATTTTACATCATCTACATTAGAACTCGTTACTGTTACTTTTTGTTTTACATCTTCTACATTAGAACTCACTGGTGTTTCTTTTCATTTTACATCTTCTACATTAGAACTCATTACTGTTTCTTTTCATTTTATATCTTCTACATTAGAGCTCATTACTGTTTCTTTTCATTTTACATCTTCTACATTAGAACTCCTAACTGTTTCTTTTCATTTTACATCTTCTACATTAGAACTCGTAATGTTTCTTTTAGTTTTACATCTTCTACATTTGAATTCCATACTGTTTCTTTTCATTTTACATCTTCTACATTAGAACTCCTTACTGTTTCTTTTCGGTTTACATCTCCCAAATTAGAAGTCCTTACTGTTTTAGTTTTCATTTTACATCTTGCATAATAATAACAATGTATAGTTTCTTCCTTAGCCTCAAGAGTCCACTCTGTCATCTTTAAGGCTCTTTTTAGTCTGTAACTTTTTGTGATTTTTGAAGATTGCTACTTCATTCTATTATGGGGAGGGTATCCTCGGATTATTAGCATATCATCTAATATGTTGACATCCTATAAGTTGGATTTTAATCCAGATTGTTTTGATTGACATAGTTTATATATCTGGGGTTGAACTGTTTAACTTGTTGATCTGTGGGTAGTGAAATACCCCAAAATATTGAGTTTTAATTGATTTTTACATTCAAAAATTTACTGCTGATTTTTTCATGCTATAGGAACATAGATGATTTTCAACAAGTTCTTATATTATTACATTTAGTACTGCTTCTAATTATTGTACAAACAATTTGTAGTTCTAAACTGTTTTCTGCATTTTTGGCATTTGCATGTCATTTTATATGTATTGAGACGTTATCGCGTATTGCATTGGATATCCTTCTAACCAAATGCAGTGTCCAAAAAGTGATATTGTGAACTGCATATTGAGTCATTAGACTAGATTTAAGTAATGATATAGATATCTCTCAGCACAGAACTGTTTTCAAGTTTAAGATTGTTATTGTTATATCATCAAATTTGTTTTCTTAACATCAGAACAGTTACATTCTGGCATATATTTCCAAAGTGGGAATATTATCACTCTCTGTCTATTGTATAATAATGTTTAAATCTAATTAACAACATTTTATTTTATTTTATTATTTATTTTACATTTGTTAACCGGGCTAGTCCAACTAGATATATTTCCATTTTCAGCAGAGGCCCAGGGATAAAAGCTCCACAGTAACATTTAAAAGTTTATAATGCACAATTATAAGAGAAAAAAAAATGTAAGACAAAATAAATGAGAGAACAGTAGTTACAAAGTCATGCTATTTAAGCAAACACCATATTCAAAAAGAATTATTTACACAAGTATAAAGAAAAATTAGTTAAAAATAATTATAGTGAGCCTTAGCTAAAGAGAAGTATGCTAATTATGAAACACAAAAACTTTGAAAGGAATAAGATACTCTTACATTAAGATATGTAAGGTTGTTTACAATATGTTCACAGTTTAATTCATCTCCTATTATCATTTGTTTGCTCTCCTCTTTTAATTTTCTGTATCATGAATAATGTCCTCGCCAAACATTTGGCAGAATGCACATCCCTGGTAGTAAATAATCGAGGCAGGCAGCTCAGGGATTAACAATTGTAGTTTGGACCAAAAAAGTGTTGTAGCATATATTGCCTTACATGGCTATACAGCAGACACAATGCAACCATATGGATAAAGTGTTCTTGTGTCTTGTTATTGGAGGAAAACATCTCCCTCTTCACTTTTTTACAAATCTTATTGTGCCAAACATTGCTATTGTTCTTGTTGTCTTTCAGCTTTTCCCGATTAGGGGTCGCCACAGCGGAACTCCGGTCCGCTAATGATTGGCAGCAGATTTTCACGAACGCAGAGGTGCCAGCTCGACGTTCAACCTTCAGCAAAGGCATGCCCATTTACGCATGTCTTTCAAATGCCCACCAAACCGCAGGGAGGACATGCAGACTCCACACAGAAGGCACTCCCCACACTCCAGCCGAGAATCGAATGGGAGAACCTCTTGCTGTGAGGCAACAAAGCTACCACTGCACCACCGAGGCATGTGCCAAACATTGCTATTATGAACCTTAAATTTATATCTCTATATTTGTCTCCCATCTTTCTTTAAATCATAAAGATAACCAACATTCTGGTATTTGTGTTTCCACATACAGTGTGAAGTAAGCTCTGATTATAGTTCTCCTTATATGTGGGATGTAGCTCACAGATAAGGTTATTTTTTTTCAAGATGCAGTTTCAAATACTCAGATCCATACTCACTGATTTTGACTCATTTTACCTCTTACTCCACCCACCTGTTTCTCATCCTATATGCTAATATCTCATTACTGTCTGTTCTAATTAATCATATCCATTTCTCCACCACTGTGGGCATCCAATCAAACAGCTCCATTTATTTCCTAAGTACCCTTCTAGCATATATCTCTGGAAATGTTGGAGGAAGTCTCAGGAATTTCCACATTACTCTATAAACCATTTCTCAAGTTCCAAACTTTGAAAAGAAAATAAATCCAAAAGGTGACAGGTGATGAAGGTCTGTAGTCTAACCAGAAAGACAGAAATCGTAAAAAAAAAAAAAAAAAAAAAGATCCACAGCCCACCAGGCAGTAAAAATAATAAAAATGATTTAATATAACACAGAGAACAATTCTCTGTGTTTATATTAAATCATTTTTATTATTTTTACTGCTTGGTGGTCTGTGGATTTTTTTTTTTCTTTTCTTTTTTTTACAAGGTCCAAACTTTGACCATTATTTAATGCCTCTGCTGCATATATAAAATGTGGGTGTATATCTGCTTTTATAGACCTCATTAGAGGAGTTATTGAACATCGCTCCAGATTGCATCCATTTCTCTAGTTTGTTCTTCATGCATATTTTGTGTGTATGCCATCCACAATTATTTGAGAAAATTATACCTAAAATAGACAAATAGGGGACTTGTTAGATAATCTCCCCACACAGTGTTTATCTATACCTCATACCATATATTTATTGTTTTTTGACGATCATCTTTTCATTAACATTTATTTGTAGGCAGTTTCTCATTCTTGCATTCTGTTTATAGACTAGCTTAGCGCAATCCATGCTGACCTTTTCAGCCTCCTCAAATATGATGTCTAAGTATATTATAAAATACTTAAATGATGTCTAAGTATATTATAAAATACTTAAATATGATGGCTGTGTATATTATAAAATACTTAAATATGATGGCTGTGTATATTATAAAATACTTAAATATGATGTCTAAGTATATTATAAAAAGGCATGAGGTAGGTGTTCATACTACTCTTACAGCTTTACTAACTTCAGATTTTTCAGTGAGAAACTTCCATTTTTTGGAAATTTGACTGTACCTATGTATTTTCATAAAGAGACTTATAATAATAATTTCAATAGAAAATGGTGGTGCACACAGGAATTTGTGATATTGTGATTTTATTTTCAGTAACTAAATCAAGCTTAACTAATGGTACAGATATCACTATTCTCCAGGTCAGAAGCATTTCTAAATCACCCATTTTATTGAGATCTTTATAATTTACTGAAGCCGCCTTTGCCTCAGTTTTTTTTTAATATATGTGCTTGTTTTCTGAATCTGAAGAGGCCTAAAAGTTGTTTGGAAAATTCAGCAGTTGTACTCTTCCCAGGAGAGAGGTTTAACACCTTGAGTGCGTTGTGCTTTGAATTGCTTCATATCTTACTGTTGGGAGTCAGGGGCCAACTTTTCTAGTACACAATGTCTTCTGCCATTTCTGAAATCCAAAATTGTATAATGATATTTGGGTGCTGTTGGAGGTGGTGCATTTTTCCTCTGCTAGTTAGGATATTTGGTAATCTGACTGTATCCTGAATTACAAGACATAATTACCTTTAATCCTTTTTAGCCCGTCTAAGTTACTGCATTTATTAACTCACTGAAAAAAATAACCCCATACTAAACTGTATGTTTAATACAACATTTACTGCACCGGACAAAAATATGATAGTTTACTATCAGCAAGTAATTTGATAATATTAACTCATACTTTTATAAACGCAAAAAGCTAAGCCAGAAATATAAAAGTGACAATCTGAGATACACCTTAAATCAGAAACTAGCATCTAACTACTTCTGACAGTTGTGGATATTGTTGTTGTTGAATTTTTGTAGAGGGAACGATGGGATACATAGCATATTTTATATAAATTAAGCCATTCTCAGGCTGCATTCATAAACATCATTGAGATCACAGCAGGGATATGATCAGAAAGGCAATGACATACTGCTGATACAGTATTCCAGAAAAATCACATTCTGTTTCAGTAATGTGTTACTCAGCCTGAGAAATAAAGGTATTAGATAACATGATTATATGTGAATATGAGGAGAATGTTTGATGAGTAAAAATACACGTTTGTTGGAAGAGTGGCCTAATGGTTAAGGTGTTTGCCTTACAAACACATGGTGCAGGGTTTGAGTCTCACAAGGGATAATTGTCTAGGCTTAAAATGGCTCACAAGGGCAGCTAGCTTACTACTAATCTATGAAGCTATGAACCTATTGAGTGAAATTAAGCATAAACTAGCATATGTTACTGGCACCTATCTCTAAAGTAATATTTTCACAGGTCATGTTAGTGCAGGCGGCCTACTCATCACAAACAAAAATAACATATTACCATACTGAAGAGACTGGAGATCTGAGACATATATTTTGGAATTTTTGCTTTGTTAAAACACTGTGTAATCTATTAGCTAAAATCAAACGCTTAGTAACGTGAAAAATATAACTTGCACGGAAGACTGGATTTCTTACTACATAATTTCCATAAATAAAATTTTGCATAATTTATCAGATTTACTGCATACATTGTCGACATCTCATACTGCATGTAATTGGAAGAAAAAGCAAACCAATTATATATGAACTGAGTTAATTTATTCAGTAAAATAGTATAAACATTCAAAACATTATCTAATTTAAGATTGATCAAATAGTTCAAGGATATGGGTAATATACCTGTAGAATTCCAGCATACCAATCACTGAAGCATGGTTACATTATTTTGATGCTGTGTACAGTTACTAAATCTTTTATTTTGCTAATATGTTTATGGATATGCATTGCCTCAATATGACATTATGGCATAGATATTGTTAACAAAAGTACTTCCTGAATTTTTTGTTTCTTACATTAGACTATTAATTTTATTTTGTTTTGTTGTAACTATTCTGCAAAAATATATATTGATAAAGTAACATGCAGTTATTTGTTGAACTTTATTAATTTGTAAGAAAAAGACCATGAATTTTTACAGAATAGCTGCATACTTGTCTTTCCAAACAGAAATATGTTTTATTGAAACACTCTACTGCTTATTTCAGTGATCAGTGTGACACACTCTTTGGACTATGAGGAGATACCAGGTGGCATAATATACCTGACCATCATGGCCAAGGATGCCGGCAACCCACCACTTAACAGCACAGTACCTGTAACAATTGAAGTGTTTGTAAGTACATCTTTGTATCTTAGTATTTCAGTAGTTGTAATAATGGTTAATTTCACAATCTGGATCAAAGGTGTCTGTCTCCTTTTTGAATTTAATGAACACTATACCCAACGTAACTAGTGGTACTTTCAGAAGGAAACAAATGGTCTGGGAAGATTTCAAATTTGTTCCTCAAAACTTTATTTATTGTCTATAGAATGAAGTCATTTTAGTTAAATTTTGTCTACACGTATCTCTATTTTGTTCAACTTAAGTACAAAAGTTGCTATGTATTTTTTTTTTTTTTTTTTATCGAATAGCATTCAGTAATGTTTAGTAGGACTTGTGTATATCTTAATTATGCAACTTTTTGCATTTCCTTTCAGAACGTTTGCTCTTTTAATTTGTGTGTTTTGTTTGTCAAGAGAGAAGACTACATTTTACAAGTCCCTTTTAATGTGTATAAACTTTAAACACATTTTTGAGTAAATGGTTTACTTCACACAGTTCATTGGTGGAGAGTAAAAAAATCCAGCAAATAATTACAGAATGATGTCCGTTAGCAGTATATAGGCTTTTACATCTGTTATACTGGCAGAAACATAAATGTTAAAAGTACGAGTTAAACCCATACTTGCAGAGGAAACTGAAGCCTTAATGTAGCCTCTTACAATATTCATCTGTTCTGATATTGCATTCTGTAATAGTGAGGGTGTTGTAAGGTGATATTTTCTTAAATTATTATATTCTGTTATCTTTTAACAAATACATATGTGATGGTCCCTACTCTGGGCCAGTAATCAAGGACTTTCAATCCTCACCACTGACACTGGTGAGGGCCAGCCACTATGGATAAAAATGGATAAACACACTATTTTCAGATGCAGCTCTCTGCACCAAACACAATTTCCCTTAAGAGTACACAGGTAGCACCTTGCAGACCTGGGGCTGGACTTGCACACACTCTCTCTCTCCCTACCCCCAGCCCCCAAATAAGACACCACACTGACCACTTTGCAGATTTTTGTGCCTTTTCCAAGTAGCTTGCACGCATACTTGGTTATTTGATTTTCACACACACACAAAGTGCATATGTGCGACTACATAAAAGTCAACACATAATGCACGAAACCTGAAAATAGCGAACGGCCACGTAATCAAATTTTTCCTTAGGGAAAAAAACTTATGGGGCCGTGCGCTTAAAAAAAAAAAAACACCACCATAAAAAGAATGGGACACTTCACCCCCCAACATGGGCAGCTCTGCCCCCCACACACTCCCTAACTAAATATGCCAACTCTGAGATCGCACTATAGGGAAGGAAAGGGCAACTCTGTGAAGTTGGCCAACTATCTCCTTGCTCTATGACATATTCATAGAATCGCTTAAATGAGATTCGATGAATGTGTGTCGCTGTTTCCATATTTGCTCAGAAGCATTTTCGTGCTTCTAATATAGACCCAGCTACAATCAGACCTGTAAGATAAAATCTTTATAACCTAAACCAGCCCATTTTATTTTCAACCCAGTTTTCATAATTAGCTGGACTGAGATTAACCTCTTCCATTCTAAAATTCTCTGCTAAAACATATACATGTAACCATTTATAATAATATTTTCTGACAAACATGTATAACTCTCTTCTGTCCAGCAAGACCCACTGTTAATGCCATTTTAACACAAGCAATGTTATGAATACATTTGTAACACAAGCATTTGTACAAGTCAGTGTGATAGTTAAATGACATAAAATTCTTTACAAAAACTCCAGCTAGCTATGTTGGCTTATGTTACACGTACACTGCCCTCCTCTCCCTGGCACAAATGACACTACCTCATATCATCACACCTCTCCCCTCTTTGAAGACTTAAGCTAGTTTTTCAAGTGACCCTGAAAAAAATGTCGCTTGAGAGAAATGGGTCTGTCTGGGAACACATTAACCTATAACCTGTCTTGAGACCCCGTCTGCACTGGAATTGCTGACCCCACCATGGTGCTGTACTGTCATGTCATATGCCTACAACCTTAATGTCCACCTTAATAACTTGGCATGTTGCTGGCTGGAATGATGTAGCCATGTTAAGGGATTGTGGTATGTAACCACCGTGAATTTCCTTCCATACAAATAGGGCTGAAGTTTCTGCAGTGCCTATACTATGGCTAGACATTCTTTTTCTACACCTACATAACATTCCTCCCTGGGTTGGAGTCTACAGCTGAGATATACAATCGGGTGCTCTTCTCCCTCTGAGGAAACCTGGCTGAGTACAGCCCCACACCATGGTTTGAAGCATCCACCCGCACAACAAATTTGCTTTAATCTGCTCTAGCTAACACAGGGGGTCTTCCCAAAGCCCCTTTAAGCTTCTGGAATGCCTGTGGCTTATTGTGTCTGACAGGAATGAGTACCATAACCTGCTGTCCCACAGCATACTCTTGAGCATTCCTGTCATACCAGACCTTTTTCTGCTGTTGGGCTCCTGCTAGGTTCTCCTGGGCCAAGCCCATGAGTTCCCTGAGCCTTGTCCTGAGGTTTAGAACATATGCCACAACAGACTCATTGCAGGATTCACACTCACCCTCCCACTCATCACAGTTCAAATCTAAAGGTCACCTAACCCTATGCCCATACAACAACTCAAAAGGTGAAAAACCATTTGATTCCTGGGGTATCTCTCTCTGTATGCATATAGCTGAAGGGGCAAATATTTGTCCCACTTTCTCATAAACTAGTCTGCAGATGCCAGTGGCATGGTCTTAAGTGTAGAGTTTAACCTCTCCACAAGACCATTAGTGTGGGGTGGTGGGGGTGATCTTTAGGTGCTTCTCCCCACAGCACTTCCACAGATAAGCCCGCAGGTCTGACAAGAAATTGGCACTTCTGTCAATCAGTATGTCTCTTGGGAAATCTACCTTGCTGAAAATCTGTAACAAAGCATTTTCCACCTTCTCTCCCTTGATAGAGGACAGAGCCACTGCCTCAGGGGTATCCATAGGTTGGTACTAGGCTATCAGCCTAGCCATAACAATTCCGTGGCTATTTCTTCCCACACTATTTACTTCCCTGGACCCCTGTCTAGCAGGGTGACTGACATGATCCCCGGGGTGAATTTCTTTTCTCCCATCCAATTGTCAAGGTTCCTTTTGAAGAGGGCCAAAGAGGCACTCTGCTTGACATGTATGGACAATCTATTCCAGAGTCTGGGGAGTTTCTGGGTCAGCATAATCTTCTACCTCTGGGATATATATTTCTTCCTTGTGGAACTTGGAGTACTCAGAGGCCCCACCGTATCCATAGCTACCCTCTGAAATGGCTCTTCAGTTACAGGCAAAGGCATCAAAGGAGCTTTGACCTTGTCTCCTGCCTTGCCTGACTTTTGGCATTGCTCACAGGTCCTGCAGTACCCTGTTACATCCCTTGCAATCCCAGGGGAATAAAACGTCTGCATAAAACATCTCTTGGTATGCTTTATGCCCATATGACCTGAAAAAGGAATGTCATGGGCTATGGCTAGAAATGCCAGATGGTAGGCTCTGGGCACTACCAACTGATGTATTAGCCCTCCCTCAGGGGGTCCACTCTCTATACAGTAACCCTTTGTTCCGGTAGAGTCTCCCCTTTTCTTTGAAAATCAGGTGCCTCCTTAGCTGCCTCCTTCAAGCCTCATAAGGTAGGGTCCAAAAGCTGAGCCTGTCTCAGCTCACCCTTTGAGACCATTCCCAGCTCCCTTTCCACAGTAACCTTGGTATCTTCTGACAACAATGCCTCACTGTTAGCCTGGGTACTACCACTCACTTCTGTCATTTCAGTCACCCTGTCCATGGGAACATCAGTACCTACCAGCAGCTGTGGCTCACTTTTAGGCTGTCTGCTACAAAGTAGCTCCCTCCCTGAAATAGCCACATCACCAGCCCCAACATCAGGTGTGGGGTCTGTCTGGGTCTCCCCAGGCTACCAGAACCACATGCTTGTCTCTAACCCTGACTGTATGTAACTGCATGCATGCAAGTTACTGCATTATTGTAGTCATCCCCTATCAAGACACTGGCAGGGATATCCTCAAACACACCTACTTGATTGCTTCCTTTTCCACCTTCTCAGTGAAGGTGAACCCTGTCCAAAGGTATTTGGAATGGGGTTCCTCCTAAAGCTCTGACTGCAGTGGGAAGCCCAAGCAAGTATTGCTCCTCTTTAATGGTGATGTCAGAGGCTGTTTCCCTCTTAGCAGTGCCCTGTGTTCCATCCACTAAGATAGGATACATACTCCAGTAATAGTTTGGTACCCCTATTTTCCCCAGAAAACTTACCACTAGCATGCTGTTCTTCCCACTTGCTGGCTTCCTCATCTTTTGTTCTCCACCTTACTTTAGTGAACATTTGTATGCTACATGGCCCCTCTGGTTACATATAAAACATCTAACCCTTGATCCTGCCCATGTACCTGAACTAGTGGCTTCCCCTGTTACTGGTGCACTCTGTTGGCATAGTTTAGGATGCCCACCGTGAGTTAACTTATATCCATGTGCAGTACTGAGTATCCCCTTCTGTGCAGTGGTGCCCTAATTGCTAAACAGAGATATTCCCTTTTCTTCTCAGCTCTTCTGCAATGTTACGCTCCTGGCCTACCAACCAGATTCTCATGTCCTCAGGCAAAATGCTAAGGGCTTATTCCCTCAACAAAAGGTCTACCAACCTTTCAAAAATGGTGACCTGACACCCACTCACCCATCTATGAAAATAAGTGCTTAATTCAGCAATATAATCACATATACTTTCATCTACCTTGAGTTTGTGCTCACAAAACTTTTTTTGTAAGCTTCAGGTGTTAACTTAGAACATTCCAATAAACATTGTTTAACTTTCATCATAGTTTAAACAATCAGTATCATACAATTTAGAATTAGTAGTTACAGCTTTACCATGGAGTAAGGAGTTCAGGAACCATACCCAGAGCCCTCGATCAACATTATACTGTTTACATACTCTTTCAAATATATAAATAACATTATCAAAATTATCATCGTCTGTAAACTGTGGAAAAAAATAACTGAACTTTATTGCTTCTGAGGTTCATTTATTCCCTTTCCCATTACCTCCATGGCTCTGACAAAGAGTCAGCATCTCCCTGTCATGTTGGCACTTTCTCATTTTCTTCCACCTCCAAACACTGCAGTCTCGCTGCTGATTCTAATTTCATTGGTTTTGTCTGCCACGGTCTCTCTGCTGATTATAATTCCAAACATTTGGCCTCCATTTCAAGTCTCCTCAACTCTAGACAGGTTTTAAGTCATTTGATGAAGAGGTGAACTGTCCTGTTTCTGAAGACTGAACATCCCCATCACCAGACTAATTATCTTCCTTATTGCTGGTCCATGCTGCAGCTGCTATTAAGGCTAATATCATTTCCTGTTTAGTCAGGTTGGCATACAACAGTCTTTTGGCTTTGCACACCTTGGCCAACTGGTTCTTTGTCAGCTTGCCATAATCCCCTCTTGACATCTTTGCCTGCTTTCCCTGACTAAACTAAACTAACAAAAATAAAACTGTTGTAAAAATGAAACACTGTATGTTTACCTTGTGGCTGCTGAGAGTACACACACTTTTAGTGAGAACTGCCCACAGGCAACTGAAGTTCAAGTAATATCCCACCTAGCTGCCACCAATATGTGAAGGTCCCTACCCCAAGCCAGTAATCAAGGAGCCTCATCCTCACTACTGACATTGGTGAGGGATTGCCACTAGGATGAAAAATGGATGTACACAGTATTTTCAGATAGAACTCTCTGCACCAAGCACAATTTCCATTAAGAGCACACAGGGAAGCACCCACCACACCTGGAGCTGGACACACACTCTCTTTCTCCAGGCCCCAAACAAGACCCCACACGAACCACTTTGGAGTTGTGTCCCTGTTCCAAGTAGCTCGCTCTCTCTCACACACACACTTGGATATTTCATTTTCACACACACACACACACACACACACACACACACACACACACACACACACACACACACACACACACTGGGAAAAGGCTGGCACAGATTTACCAGCTGTGCCCCCTCTGCCAGGATATAAGGTAATTATACTGCCACCAGTCAGCTACTCTAAGGCTCATACAGGGGCACCCAATTATATTGAGTAAAATTAATACTAATATTAATGGAAGTTTGACCAATGCAGCAAGGCTTCCAGGAGTGGCCACTGGCCACAGTGTCACTAAAATAAGCACAAGTAGTCTTAAGATGTTAAAAGTATTCTCTAAAAGACCATCCACAATGAAAGGTATAGAAATATTTAATAAATAATAAAATAGAAAACAAGAGAATACTGAATATCTATTTAAAATAAACACCAGAGTTTCAGTCAAAGGAGATATAAAAATAACAGTTAGATGGATTCACACAGATGCAGAAAAACAATAATTAATCTCACTATATTTTTTGACTGACTAAAGGATTATTGTTCCCTAGTTAAATTGCTTACTACAGCAAGAAAAGATGAGGTGTTGGTTGTGTGAGATATCTGTGAGACATTTTTCCTGTCAGGTTCTGAGAAACGAAGTGCTGCTGTGAGAGTGCTGTCATATCTCTCAGTAATATCTAAAGAACTATTTCAGTGCTTGTTATAGAATTACATCATATCTGGTCACCTGACTCTGGTACAATACACACCCAGACCTTTGCAAATATCTGTTGCACCATCTGAAAGCTATAAAACAATTTCATAAACTTTCACCCTACCAGGGTAGCAACTAGTTAACCCCTAAGGACAATAGAGTAAGATTCATAGTCCTCCTGTATGATAAAATCTTTATAGCTTAAACCAACCCGTTTAATTTTCAACCTATTTTTTCAAAAGTAGCTGGACTCAGATTAAAATTTTCCCTTCCAGAATTCTCTGTTAAAACATATACATGTAATTACTTATTATAATACTCTGACATACATGTATATTTCTTTTTATGTCCAGTAGCATCCACTGTTGATGCATTTTTAACACAAGCAACTTTACAAATGTTTTTTCACAAAAATCTGTACAAATCAGTGTGATAGTCAAATAAAATTCTTTACAAAACTCCAGCTAGTTATGCTGGCATATGTTACACATGCACTGCCTTACTCTCCCTGGCACAGATGACACTACTTCATATCGTCACATCATTGAGTGAGATTAATTGATTATTGCAGTTTTCAAAAAAAAATCATTTGGTGTACCTCTTCTGTTATTTTAGAGATTAATTAGGGACATATGCTAAACACTAGATCAAAAAATGTTGAAACCAGTTATATAAGAAAAAAATGTGTACATCAGAAATTGCCCACTGCAGCAATATTTCTTCCTTCAACACTGAACCCTCACATCTCTGTTTATTCCAAAACTGATCAACATTATAAAAAAGAAAAACATCTCATCTTACTAAATAGCCCTGTTTTGACAGCAATAAGAGTCAGTGACTCTTGTTTAATGATTCAGTTTCATTAGACTACAGTTCAGCCTTAAGCAGGTAATCTACTCATTTCTGTAGTTTGGATATCAGGGAGGTAAACATTTTACTGTTATTTTTTTTTTTAATTATGATAGCAGTTTTATTTTTCTGTGATATAGAACATAGTGCTTTGGATGTGAAATGGGACCACTTTTCATGGATTGATAGTCTTTGTCCATTCTCTTTGGTCACATGACTATGGCATTACAATATGTATGTAAGAGGGTGTAGGAAGGCTTTTACCCTCTTACAGAAATTATTGCTTTAGTTATGTTTTTATGTGTTTTCAATAATAGTGCATTTTCTTCATTTAATTGCATTACTTCAGTCGTTTTTAGTGGTTTTGGATTTTGTGATTTTTCCTTCATTTGTCTGATATGAATTCATTGTATTTAGTGGATAATTCTGAATAGGATGTTGAAGTAGTTCTGCGCTGAAACATTAAAACCTTGATCTTGTCATGTTGTCGGAAGGGATATGTGTGTGTGTGTATATCTGCAGTTTACTTTTTCATATTTGTCGTCAGAAAAATCAGAAACTGATATATATATATATATATATATATATATATATATATATATATATATATATATATATATATACAGCAAATGGCTCATAATGCCTTTTAACTCCCTTCAATTTTTGTCTTTATATTCTTAATTTGGTTAACTTTGATTAGACTTAAGTGCATTCTGGTTAAAAGATTTAAGCAGATTCAAACAGTAGATAAGTGGAGACTGAGATCTCATTGAATCCTTACCCTTTGTCTGCCCACAAGAAAACAACAAAAACAAAGAGCAGTTATCTAGATAAACAGAAGATGTTTGAACACAATGCCAAATACTGTGGTCTTTCCCTATTATGCCTAATCCATTTTTGCACTGCTTGATGACTAGAGATTGTAATTTAATATGTGCACATAATTTCCATCAGAGGGATAGTAGGAAAATATGCCTTTCCATAATGTTTACTTTCAGTATAAGACAGCATTTGCCACAAAGGACCATGAACTAGTTGGAGTCAAAGGATAATTTTGATTGTGAAGTTTTTCTACAGATGTATTAATCACAGGATTTCAATGGACTAATTTATCTAATCACTGAATTATGAACTGTTTGCGACACTCCGTGAGTAATTTCATTTACTGTCATTAAGGTGTCTCTTCCTCCCTGTTAAAGTACCTCTTTGTGAATATTATGCTATTTCCTCAAGATGAATAGGTCGAACAAGACTAACTTGCATAATAAACTAGAGAACATTGCGCCACCTTTAGACCAGGTTGGTGCACTGCATAATCATTTACCTCAGGCTTTTAGATGGTTATGTTCCAGTGTCTGCAGCAGGTGAAAAATGTTGTAACTGGGCTTTCGGCTGGAGTTGCTTTGTGCAGCCATGTTATCCTTCTACTTTGTCCCTGCACAAGTTACCAGTAATTGCTGGGGCCAGAGGCTGAATTGCTTACCATTGTCTTTTCATGGATATCCAACCTGAATCCTTTCCAGTTGCAAGGGCGCCTGGTACTCCTTTTCCCAGTTTAGCTTCCAAGATAAAGTGAGGGTGCTGCTGGGTGATCTCCCATGCTTGATACAAACTTGTAGCTCTTAGTCTTCATTCCTGAGGTTCTTCAAATGTTCTGTTATTTGGAGTCTACTCAAAATCTTAACAGAAGTTCTTCTTAATATTTAATGTGAAGTTGTTCGATCTCGTTGTTTGTTCTTACACACGGTTCGGAGCCGATCCCTTGGCTCCGAGTCGGCCACATTCCAAGCTCTGCATCTAAGAGAAGCTTGAGGCACAGTCCCTATCCCATGATCCTCTCCTGCTAACCCTCAGATCTTGTTTGCCGCTGCAACAGGTCTCATCGTCGAGTGAGAGCTCGGGCCAGTATCCTTTTTTCTATAAAAAATGTTTTTATATATATTTCTAAAAAGTTAAAGATTATAAGTTTTTTTCTTATTATCAGTATACTGTGTGTGTGCGTGTCAGGTTAAATTAGTGTTTAGATTAGTGTTAAGAATTTGTGGGAGCGGCTGCTCCTAGGCCTTAGGCCGCAAACTTCTGTCAGGGCTCTGTCAGATTTTCTCTGTTTAAATTACTTTTTCTCTTAGCATTTAACCTTGTTGATAAATATTTACCTGTTTAGTAAGGTTAGTTTTGTATATATATATATATATATATATAGATAGATATATATATAGATATATAGTGTTTCACATATTAATATTGCAGACTATAATTTCTAGTCAGGATCAGGAGGCATTGGAAAAATGTCAGAAAAAGCCAAATCTGGATTTAAGCGTTGCCAGTGTGGACAGAAAATGTCCATAACTGACAACCACGTTTCCTGCATCTACTGTCTAGGCCCTCTCCATCTTCAGGAGGACTGCTCCATCTGCCACTCGTTTAGTGGCAGAGTGATGATGAAAACTTATTAAGAGGGGTCTCCTGAAGCCGGAGTTTCAAGAGGCATTGGAAAAGGCAGACCAGTCATCGAAGTCTTCCAAGGGGTCGAAGTCTTCGAAGGTGTCGGAGCCCAGGACATCGGCTCCGAGTACCTCTGTTAAGATTCGGTCGCCGGCTCCACAGACCTTGGAGCCGAGCATCGAACTGCTGCCTCGAGGCGAGGTCCAGGTTTTGGAGCCGGTGTCAGAGGTACTACCTTCATCGATCCTTCGCTCAGTGACCTCTTCGGCCCCTTTGACTCGTTCCTCCAGACCACTGTCAGACACCGATGTGGATCGAGTAGTGCAGAAGTTGATGGAGAATACTGCCTTGTCCAGACTAATTGCAGTTTCGTCCCAATTGGTTTCGAAGCTTGAAACCCTTCCTGTTCCATCCAGAGACCCATCGAGTCATCGGAGCCGGGAGTCGAGGATCTGATGATTGTTGATCCCCCGGAGCCAAATCCTTCGTTAGTGCTTTCAGCTCCACTGACTTCGACACCGTCGGTACCCATCAAGGGGTCTTGGAGCCGACAGTCTCTCCTCGGTTCTGGGGGGGAGAGTCGAACCAACGTTTTGATTCCGACTCTTCCCCTCGGTGCCTCGGCGCAGATTAGTTCGGCTCCATCCTCTGGATCGGAGCCCATGGTTCCAGGCCCAAGGAGGATACCGGGTTCTTCGGAACCGGTGGAATCCTCGGCCCGGGGCTCCAGTGCCTTCGAGGCCATGAGGAAGATTTTGTCTGTTAAGACATTCACATCTTCAGATTCCTCTTCTCTCTCCCCAAAAGGTCTGCGTTCTGTTTCTGCACCACCAGTCCCCACCAAGCGTAGAGACCCAAAGCCTCAATCAACCCCAGAGGGTGAACCCTGCTCCTCGGAAGTTTCACCAGATGCCCCCTCTGATGAAGTCCCGAGGAAGGGATTGTGCAAGAGGAGAGGCACCTTGATTCCCCACAGGAATCGCTGACATTGGACACCGACTTGGATGAGTCAGAGGGGTCCCCACGGTCTCCTCCGAGGATGTCTCATTTGCCGACATCCTGGAAATTCTTAAACAGAGGGGTGGCTGGCAGTCACTTGCCCCCACTGAGGACGAGTCGGTGTTGCTGAAGGCTTTTGGGGCTCAACCTTCCACCTCCTGGGTAACTCCGCCCTTCGACGAGTTAATGGATTTAATAGCTCGAAGGGTGTGGGAGTCCCCTGACACCTTGGAACCAGTCCCTCAGAGGCCTAATAAAGTACATCACTGCCCCCCCAGGATAAAGCGTATCTCACCAAGGGAGTCCAAGTTGATGCTATGGTGGTGGCAGCGGCCATCAAGAAAGAAATGTCTGAAGCATCTTCCTCTGTTCATCCACCTAACAAAAACTCTAGAACGATGGACAGGTACGGGAAGCGCATTTTTAGTTCAGCGACTTTTTCCATGCGATCGCTGAACTACCTCACCCATTTTACCCGTCTTCAGAGAGATCTCCTCAAAGAATTGGGAGATACTCTACAGGGTACCACAGATGCTGCTGTCTCAGACAAGGTGACAGCACAGCTCAATACCCTAAACTCTATCATTAACTCATCCATGCGGCTCATTTCATATGCAGCTGAAGGATCGAGTAGGGCTGCAGCTTCAGCGATCGCTCTGAGGAGACAATCCTGGATGCGCCTATGCTCCTTTGCGGAAGCCTTTAAGTCTTCCTTTACTAATGCCCCTTTTGATGGCTCCTCCTTGTTTGGGCCCAAAGTGAAGGAGACGCTGACTAGGTGTGAGCAAGAAGGAAAGACCCAGTCTGCGTAGGGGTCTGTTTTTCCGCCCCTTCTAGACCATACCCCAAAGGGCAAAGAGGTGGAAACATGTGGATGTAATGGGATCCTATCTCACCTACATTCATAACTAACTGATGGGTTCGGAGCCGACTCGGCCAACTAGTACACTAGAACGAAGTCTCTTATTGGCTGGGCTACCCTCTATCCCAGGATGCACCACACCTGCTTCCCCAGATCTCGTTTGCCGCTTTACAAGCTAGACGTGGTCTCGACTTGGCTGGAGCTAAGTGTACTTTTATTACTTTTCTGGTCTTTTGACCTTGGGTTTTCTTCATAAATTAAATCAACAGCTGTTTTAACAGCTATTCCGTGCATTTGTTGAGTGTTATTGGTGTGAGTGTTATTGATCGGTCTTTATATATCGGTTGGTCGGGCGAGGCCCGTTTAAGTTAGAGGGCCTTTGCCCTTCTTAGTGGAGTGAGTGTGTTGTTTATTTTACTCCCTTTTCCTTTCCGGGCAAAGCCCATTTAAGTTAGAGGGCTTTTGCCCGTTGTTGTGTTCCCTTGTGGTTGTTGTCTCCCTTGTGAGGTAAACCTTGTCTCTAGAGGGCTCAGACCCTTTTTCTCACTCTAACAGTTTTTTTGGTCACTTCTGTTCCTTGCGTGTAATTAGAGTATTGCATAGTGTTATTCACATTAAAATGTCTAAAGAACAAAAATCTGGGTTCAAAAAGTGCACTAGGTGCAATTATAAAATGTCTATTACAGACAGTCATGCTATTTGCGTGTATTGTTTAGGGCCAAAGCATTTGCAAGAGACATGTAGTGTGTGTCATGCTTTTTCTGCTAGGGTTCTTCAAGAACGAAAAAATAAATTGATCCTGAAGGGTCTTATTAAGCCCTCTTTTGAGGAAGCTTTGGCTTCATCTCCTCCTACTGCTTCTAAAAAGAAAAGGTCGTCGGCTCCGACCAGTCTGTCGGAGCTGACTACTAAGAAGCATAAGTCGACCTCTTCTTCCTCGGCTCCACTGACTTCGGAGCCGAGGGTCGAAGGGTCTGCCTCGATGCCTCTTTCCTCGGCTCCATTAGTTTCGGAGCCGCAGGTTGGAGCACCGAGAGGCGAATCACCTACCTCTGTTCCATTGGTCTCGGAGCCGGTGGAGGTGTGCAGCTCAGACTCTTCCCCCTCGGCTCCGAAAGGTCCTTCGGCGCCGATCCTTATTCGTACTGTGCCGGACCCGGCACCGATAGTGTTGGAGCCCTTTCGGAGCCGGTCCCTTACATTGTCTGAGCCGAGAGGGAAGTCGTCTCGACCCCTTTCTACTTCCTCTAAATCCTCCAAATTGTCGGATTTGGATTTGGATAGGGTTATTCAGAGGCTTTTCCAGTCTCCAGTTTTTGCAAAAATGGTCTCGGCTCCAGCCCATTCGGCCCCGGAGCCAATCCCCCCCTCAAAACTTTCGATTCCTCCTCCAACCTCCTCAGAGCCGTTGGAGTCGGTGATGGTGGAGCAAGGTGGAGCCGTACAGTCGGAACCGAGACCCCTTCGAGGTTTATCGGTTCCGACCATTGTTCCTACCCTGTCCTCGGGTTCGGTACTGGGACTTCCTCAGCCGGGGCCGAGGGGAACATCTTGGAACTAGGTGCCTCGGTGCCTAGTCTTCCCCTCGGAGCATCGGCTGCGGGGATTCCTAGTGCCGTCGTGGTCTCTCGGCCAGTGACCTCCATGGAGTCTGGAGGTCCTGCCTTTGAGGCCATGAGGAGCGAGCTGGCCATGTCCTTGCCGGCTCAGCAGGCTTCCATCTCACCGTCCCTAGACCTGGAGACTGGTGCTTCTGGCGTACTGCAGTCCCATGACAGTGGGGCCCCAGGGCCTGAGGATACCCCCGTGGGGGGTTCTCTTCTTGCGGGGGGGTCCGTCCGAAACCGCTTCGGATGAGCCTCCACGGAAGAAATTGTGCAAGAGGAAGCACGTAGACTCCCAAGATGAGTCTGTCACATCTGACACTGACCTCGATGATGCGGAGGGGTCCCCAAAATCATCTTCGGATGATGTCTCTTTCTCGGATATCCTTGAGATTCTGAGACAGAGAGGAGATTGGCAGGCCAAAACCCCTTCCACTGAGGAGCTAGTCTTCCTCAAGGCCTTCGGGGCCCAGCCCTCCGTCTCCTGGGTGCCTCCGCCCTTCGATGAATTACTTGATTTGGTTTCTCGAAGGGCTTGGGAACACCCTGATTCTGTGGAACCGGTGCCTGCAAGACCCAACAAATTTCTTTCAGCTCCCCCTCAAAAGGAATTTTTAACAAAAGGAGTTCCTGTAGATGCAATGGTGGTGGCATCTGCCACACAGCAGGACGTGGCAGAGGCTTCAACGTCTATCCACCCTCCTAATAAGGATTCCAGGAGCATGGATAGGTACGGGAAGCGTACCCTTTCTTCAGCGGCCTTTACCTTACGGTCGCTGAATTACTTATGTCATTTTACTAGGCTCCAAAGGGACCTCCTTAAAGAGCTAAGTGAGTCCCTCACAGGTAATCTACCTGAGGCGTTAGCCCACACTGTTGGCACCCAGATGACTACCTTATCTTCCATTGTGAACTCGTCCATGAGGCTCATCTCGTATGCGGCCGAGGGGGCGAGTAGAGCAGCGGGAACAGGCGTGGCCCTCAGGAGACACGCCTGGTTACGCTTGTGTTCCTTTGCGGAGGCCTTCAAGTCTTCCTTCGCCCCCCTTTGATGGGTCCTCTTTGTTTGGACCCAAGGTGAAGGACACACTGACTCGGTGCGAGCAGGAGGGCAAGACCTTGACTGCCGTTGGGGCCTGTTTTCCGCTCCTCTAGGCCTTACCCCAAGGCCCAGAGAGGAGGGAAAATGTGGTTCAGGAAAACTCAGAGGGCTTTCCCTACTCCACCAAGTGATCCCCCCTGTAGAGGCAGGGGGGGGGGATTCAGGAAGACGTCGCCCCAAAGGCGGCAGAGGCCCCCGTAACTCTGGAGACCACGATTCCTTTCATGGTTCCTCCTACGCTCAATGTCCCTGAGTTGGTGCCCGACTGTGCAGCTCCGGAGCCAGTCGGGGTCGTTTTATGGAACACCCACAAGCTTGGGAAGCTATTACCAGCGACCAGTGGGTGCTCCGGATTATTACCGGAGGCTATCTCATTCCCTTCATCAAGCCCCCTTCCTTCAGGGAAATCCCGGACGTGCCACCCAGTCAGCGGGATCAAGCAGCTATAGAGGTTTCAAAGCTGCTAGAAAAAGGAGTCATCCAGCCTGTCCCCGATCAGATCGGATCAGGAACTTACTCAAGACTATTTTGGTGCCAAAAGACAGGGGACTTCAGACCCATTTTGGACCTCAGTTCATTGAATCGCTTTGTGAAAAAGTCCAAATTCCGAATGATCACTCTTCAGTCCATTCTCCCACTATTGGAGAAGGATGTCTGGATGTGCCCCATAGATCTCAAGGACGCTTACTATCACATTCTGATAAGTCAAGAGTCCAGGAGTCATTTACGCTTCCGCCTGGGAGACAGTCATTTCCAGTTCCGAGCACTGCCCTTTGGTCTCACTACAGCCCCCAGGGTGTTCACCAAGTGTCTGGCAGTGGTGACTGCTCGCCTGAGAAGTCTAGGATTCCAAGTGTTTCCATACCTAGACGACTGGCTCCTTACTGCCACCTCCAAGCATCTACTAATTCAGGCGCTCATGGCCACAGTCACCTTGGGCCGTTTCCTAGGAATTACTTTCAACTGGCAAAAATCTGTACTACAGCCATCTCAGCGTATTACCTTTATAGGTGCAGAGTTAGATACAAAAAGGATGCGCGTCTTCTTACCGGCAGCAAGGATTCAAGTTTTGCAGAACCAAGTTCGATCCTGCCTCCCTCTTTCAAGAGCTCCGGCCCATCTGATTCTACAGGTATTGGGCTCGATGCCATCAACTATTCTCCTAGTCCCCTTAGCCAGACTGCACATGCGGGTGCTGCAATGGCTAATGTCAGTTCAATGGTCCTATCAGGAACTCCCCTTGAACCACTTGGTTATGATTACGGAAAGTTGCCATCGAGATCTGCGTTGGTGGCTCCTCCAATCCAATCTCGACCAGGGGCGACCTTTTATTCTTCAGTCCCCCATTGCCACTGTGACCACGGACGCCTCCCAGGTAGGGTGTGGGGGTCATTACCTGGACAGGTCTGTCCAAGGCACATGGCAACCCCAGGAAGTGCATTTGCACATCAATATCCTGGAAATGAGAGCGGTACTACTGGTACTACACGCTCTCCCGCAAGGTCTGATTGCTATCCTATCTGACAACATGTCGGTAGTTTGGTATATAAACAAGCAAGGTGGGACCAGGTCGTACCCACTGTGCAGAGAAGCCATGAGACTTTGGCACTGGGCGGTAGCTACCAACCGCTTCATAACAGCAATGCACATACCGGGGAAATCCAATGTGATTGCGGACAGACTAAGCAGGACTATCCTGTTACCCCACGAGTGGTCCCTCAACCAAAGAGTGGCTGTGAAAATCTTCGCCATCTGGGGTCTCCCTTGCTGCGACTTGTTTGCCAGCCCCCACACTGCGAAGTGCAGAGAGTTCTTCACTCTGACCCCTTCTCAGGGACAGATTTCCAGGGACGCTCTAACCCACATTTGGCCCCCCGGTCTCCTTTATGCCTTCCCTCCGGTTCCCCTCCTGCCGAGAGTGATACAGAAGGCAATTTACCTGGAGAGTGACATGATTTTGATTGCCCCGCACTGGCCTCATCTTTGGTTCCCCTTCCTTCGGAGGTATGCGGTAGAAGGTCCATGGTTTCTGGACCCGGTGCCAGACCTGTTGACTCATCAGTCAGGACAGTCTCACCCATCTCTCAGGTCCTTGAGGTTGGCGGCGTGGTTACTCCGCTTCCATCCTTAGTCAGGGACAATTTCCTCTCTCCGGAGGTTATCCACATATTGTCTTCTCACAAACCTTCCACTGTCAAACTGTATTCCAGCAAATGGAAAAGGTTTGCCCTTTGGGCACAGCAACGAGGTATAGACCCTCTTACCGCCCCAGTATCGGAGGTCTTGAATTTCCTGGCCTCTCTTTTTCAGTTGGGCTCCTCAGTTTCCACGATTAAGGTTCAGCTAGCGGCCATCTCTAATTTTCATGTTTCTTTTGAACCTTCATTAATGGCAAACAAACTTTGCAAGTCTTTCCTTAAAGGAGCGTGGCACCTTAGGCCCCCAATATCTCATCCTGTCCCCCCTTGGGACCTAAATTTGGTCCTGGCTGCCTTAACTGCCTGCCCCTTTGAACTGGCAGCTACCTGCGATTTGAAATTCCTGTCTTGGAAAACCGCCTTTTTAGTGGCCATAACTTCGGCCAGGCGGGTTTCAGAGCTTCAGGCTCTTTGTTCTAATCCTCCTTATTTGATTTTTCACAAACATAGTGTCCCTTAAATTAAATCCCTCTTTTTTACCAAAGGTAGCTTCTTCTTTCTGCATTCAACAGTCTCTAGAGCTCCCTGTATTTTTTCCCGAATTCTCCAATAACGCAGAATATATCCTTCATCAGTTGGATGTCCATAGACAACTGTGTTTTTATTTGAACAGAACTGCTCAGACACAGAAATCAAATCAACTGTTTGTGTCCTTTGCAATAAACAGATTGGGTCAACCAGTAGCTAAAACCTCCATAGCCAAATGGATTAAAGATTGCATCTGCTTCATTTATTCTCAGGCTGACAAAGAGCCTCCTTTTCCAGTCAGGGCTCATTCTACCAGGGCAATGGCTACTTCTGTAGCTTTTCACTCCAAATTATCAATAGATGATATTTGTGCTGCGGCTACCTGGTCTTCTCCGCACACTTTCATTTCTCATTACAAACTAGATGTGGTTTCTCGAGGCAGGGCTTCCTTTGGTTCCACAGTTCTCAGGAATGTTTTCCAATGAGCCACCCGGGATTTAGGTGCTAGGGACGCTGTCCCATCAGTTATGAATGTAGGCGAGATAGGATCCCATTACATCTTTTAGTTATGTACTTACCATAACTTCGGATGTATGGGATCCATCTCGCCTACATTCATACACTCCACCCTCCTTTCCCCCTTCCATTCGGATTTAGAGGAAATGTAGGTGCATTTGCAGATCTTCTCTTGAAGAACTTTAGTTGGTTGGAATAACTGCTATTTTTCTGTGTTTGCATGTTAGTATGAAAGCGAACAAACAAGATCTGGGGAAGCAGGTGTGGTGCATCCTGGGATAGAGGGTAGCCCAGCCAATAAGAGACTTCGTTCTAGTGTACTAGTTGGCTGAGTCGGAGCCGATGGATCGGCTCCGAACCCATCAGTTAGTTATGAATGTAGGCGAGATGGATCCCATACATCCGAAGTTATGGTAAGTACATAACTAAAAGTTCCGGAAGACTCAGGGAGCTTTTCAATCCACACCTAGTGAAACCCCCTCCAGAGGCAGAGGAGGGGGAAGGAATGGAAGACGCCGCCCGGGTGGCAGAGGAGGTCCGCAAAACCAGGACGACAGGGATAGCGTCCCTGGTAAGCCCTTCCAGCACTCCTGAGTGGAGGCCCGGCTGTCCTGCTCTGGAGGCAGTCTGGGGTCGCTTGGCTTTATACCCAGAGGCCTGGCTAAATCTTACTTCAGATTCCTGGGTAAAAAGCATAATAACCAGAGGGTACAACATCCCTTTCTTAAACAATCCCCCCATCCAAAAAAAGATTCCCAGATGTTCCACCCAATCTGAGGGATCAGGCAGCCATAGAAATACAAAGGCTGTTAAGAAAAAGAGTCATCCAGCCAGTCCCGGCGGACCAAATAGGATCCGGAACTTACTCAAGGTTCTTTTTAGTTCCAAAGAAATCAGGGGACTGGAGGCCAATACTGGACCTCAGCAAACTCAATACCTTCGTGAAGAAGGAAAAATTCCGGATGGTCACGCTACAATTGATCCTTCCGTTTCTTCAAACGAATGATTGGATGTGCTCCATAGATCTCAAGGATGCGTACTACCACATAAAAATGGCTAGGCTATCCAGAGATCACCTGCGCTTCTGGCTGGGAGTCAGTCACTCTCAGTTTCGAGCTCTGCCCTTTGACCTCACCTCAGCCCCCACGGTGTTCACCAAGTGGATGGCAGTAGTGGCGTCCCACCTGAGACGACTAGGATTCTGGGTGTTTCCATACTTAGACGACTGGCTCCTTACCGCCACCACCAGGCATCACCTATTGCAAGCCAGGGACTATACAATCGATCTCTGTTCCCATTTATGCATAACACTGCACTTCGAAAAATCTGCCTTGTCACCCTCACAGCATATATCATTCATAGGAGCGGAATTAGACACTACCTTAACTCTGATCAGGCTTCCCCAAACAAGAGTTTCAGCCTTCATAGTTTCATAGTATAGTACTAGGCTATCTGCCCTGGGGCATTTGTAAGCCTAGCCATAGTGATGTGGCTTTTGCCACCCCATGAAATGGTACAAAAAATTTACAGAATAAATTTAGAATACTGTGCCTCTGTCTAGTAGTGACACAATGAAGGTCCCCTTATATAATATAATTAGTTTACTGTGCCCCTGTCTAGCAGTGACACAGATGTGACCCCTGGGGTAAACTTACGATCTCCCATCCACTCATCAAGATTTCTCTTGAAGAGAGTCAGTGAGGGGTTCTGCCTAATACGAACTGGGATCTTGTTCCAAAGCATGGGAAGCCTCTGGGTTATGAATCTATCCCTCCAGCATGTCCTATTCATACTTGTGCCGAGGTTTAAGTCTTTAGCTCTCGTGGTCCTGATGGATTTGGATTTTTTGAGGTGGAGCATGTCCATCAGATCCTGATTGGACATGGCCTTGTACGTCAGGCAGAGATCACCTCTGAGCAGGCGGTATGCTACTGAATAGAGCTGAAGTTTCTTTAGTCTGGCAGAATAAGACATATGTTGGAGACCCTTGATCCTCTTGGTGAGGTACTGTTGTGGTCTCTCCAGCTGTTGCAAATGCCGGGTGAGGTACATACCAAATGGGGCATTGTACTCAATCATGGGTCTGATGAGGGAGGAATATAGGGGTACAATGACATCCTTGGATCTGGATGTGAATCCCTTCATGATGAGGTGTGCAAGGTAGAATGTTTTTCTAACCACTTTGGCAACGTGGTGTCAAATGAGAGGTCGCTGTCGACTTGGGTCCCTAGGTCTCTGATTACTTTTTCCGTACTCAATGGGTTGCTGTCTATGTGATAATTTGTGGGTACTTTGTTTTTCCCAAAGGGGATGACTATACATTTTTTGGCATTTAGTTTAAGGCCGTGACTCCGGCACCAGTTGTCCATTTCTGTGAGGCCTTTTTGTAGGATTTGTGTGTCTGCTGGTGTATCGACTATGGCGCCTAGTTTGCAGTCATCTGCGAACTTTGTCAGCCACAGCCCTCCCATATTTGCTTTTTAACATCTGAGAAATAAATGCCGAACAAGAGGGGTCCCAGGACAGATCCCTGTGGGACACCACTTGTGACTGGCTTTGAGTCTGACATTGCTCCAGCGATTTTAACTTTATGGGTTCTGTCCTTTAGCCAGTTTGCAACCCATCTAGTGACATAAGGGTTTACTTTTAAGCTGTTGAGCTTATCTATGATGCCTGAGTGGGGTATTGTGTCGAAGGCCTTAGCCAAGTCCAGGTATGCTGTATGGACTGCTTTGCCCTCATCAATGGCTCTAGTGACTGTTTTGAAAAGTCAACCAGGTTTAAAAGGCAGGATCTGCCCTTTACAAAGCCGAACTGGGTGGGGTCAAGTGTCTGTAGGTCCCCTATGTCTCTGTTTATGAGTTCCATAATGATTCTTTCCATAGCTTTGCAGACCAGGCTGGTTAAGCTTATGGGGTAGTTTCCAGGGTCTGTAGAGGCACCCCTTGTGGAGTGGGACCACTGTTGCTGTACGCCAGTGTTCAGGTACATATCCCAAGTAAGGCTAAGATTAAATAGTATTTTTATGTGTGGGTTTAGCTCCTCTTGAGTTCACGTAACACGCAACCCGGGATACCGTCAGGTCCCATTGATGCTGTGTTTTTGCTTTGTTTAGGGCAGTTCTCACTTGGACATCTGAGATGACAGGGAGATTACATTCAGCTGGGATAAGTATTTCTCCTTTTGGGGTGAAGGAGGGAGAAATTTGCACTGAACCTGTCAGCCAGAATGTTGGCAATATCTGTGGGTTCAGTGTATTTTTGTTGTTTTGAACCAACTCTGAGCATATCTGAAGGTTTCCCAGGTTTCTAACATAGCTGAAGAAGGCTTTGTGGTTATCTTTAGTGTCCTTAGCGATTTTTCTCTCAAAGTTGGCCTTGGATGTTTTTATGAGAGAACGTAGTTTTCTGCTATTGTTGATCAGAGATGTCTTCCCTTCATGGGATTTTGCTCTGACGTGCAGTAGCTTCCTTCTTTTGTTATACAATTTGTTTATGGCTGAGGTCCTCCAGACAGGACGCTTACCTTTGGTGGAGAGGGACTTGGATTTGTTTGGGATTGCATGATCCATGCATTCTTGGCGATGTCCATAGAAAGCATTTGTGAAGGATTCGGCATTGTGGGATGTGGTATCCACTGGCACAGTGGGCTTAAAGGATACCATCTCAGTCTTAAGAAGAATGAAGTCTGCTTTTGAGAAGTTTTTCACTGTGGTCTTTTGTGCTGGGGGTGGAGGTGGGATATGTATATCCAGGGTGATTAATTTGTGGTCAGATCTCACTAGTGAGGGGTATACTTCCGGTGTGGAGCATTTTGTCCCCATGTTTGTGATGATCAGGTCTAGTATATTATCTCCCCTAGTGGGAGAGGTGACTAGTTGTTCCAGTGCATTTGAATTTCTGAATTCCAGGAACCTTTGGGCTAGGGTATTAGGGCTAGAATAATGTACCCAATCAATGTTTGGGTAGTTGAAGTCTCCCAGTATGATGGTATTTTGTGATACATTCATATCCTCCAATGTCTTCAGGAAGGCTGAGTGGGGTTCTTGAGATTGGGATGGTGGTCTGTAACATGCTACCAGTTGTATAGCAGTTTTGCCTATGGTTAGTTGCACCTGTATGATCTCTGATGCTTCATGTGTTGCTACTAACCTGGAGGTGTGGGTGTCCTTGATGACTATGGACACTCCCCCTCCCTTTGTGGTTCGGCCCAGGTTTTGGGGCCGAAAAGCATGATATGAGGTATAGCGTGGTAGTGCTAGGGTGCTGTCAGGAGCCTTGAACCAGGTTTCAGTTACTGCACAGACGTCTATGTTCTCCATGCTGAGGAGTGCATCAAGTGCCTGCATCTTGAGATTTAGACTTCTGGTGTTGAGCAGCATTACCCTTAGTTTTTTTCCATTTTTGTTTTCTAAGGAGGTGGGTTTTGTCTTTTGAGCCTTGCCTAAAAAAGGCACTATGGGGGTGGCAAGAGCCTTAGCCAATATCCGGAAGCCCAGTGGTGACAGGTGTAAGCCATCCCTTGCGAAGCAGCGTGGCTTGTCCAACATGTCATCCCAGGCAGACAGACATTGGATCCCCTTAGAATGACACCAGTACTTGAGCCAATTGTTAAAGCTGATCATCTTGTCTTTGTATTGTGGTATCATTCTTGGTGAGGGCAAGATGCTGCTCAGGGTCAGGGTCAAACCAGCCTGGGCTACATAATCGGAGAGCTCCTCTATGTCTCTTTTCATGTAGTCCAGGGAGGTACATCTCAGGTCATTCACACCAACATGGACAATGACGGAGTCATATTTGTACTTGCATTGGAGTGACTTGAGTGCGTGTGTTATGTGGCGGATCCTAGCTCCCGATAGACAGCTCACAGTCACCTTCTCCTTGTTCAGCCTGGTCAGCGGGACATCAGTGTGTCTGACTATAAAGTCACCTATTACTAGTGTATCAGGCAAGGTTTTGGGCCTTAAGGGCTGTGATTGGTTGACACACTGATTTATTGAAGTATGTCTTGCATGTGTTTTGTTTTGAGGTGGTGGATTTTTGGATGTCTGCTTTAGGAGCCTCTGTTGTTTTGGTAAGTTTTTTATTAGAGCCTCCGAGTATGTCTTTGTGTTTTTATGTGTTTGGTTTGCAGTTGTGGTAGGTCTATGTGGGACTGGGATTGTTGTGTGTGTGGTTGCCATCTCCTCCTTTCTGGTCATGCCAGCCCTGAGATGAGAGAGTTCAGCCTCCAGTTTGGCTATATAGTTGCATCTCTCACATGTATTTGTGTTTGTTGGGAGGAGGAGAGGGTTGTCTGTGTACATGAGACAATTGTAGCATTGTCTCAAGATACCCAGATTGACCAGCTGAATTGGAGACGACGCCAGTAATCTACCACTCGTCATGCTAGAACAGTATAAGGGAGTGTTGTACCTTTAAGGGAAGTGGATATTCACAGGGGTGGTAAGTAGATGTAGTGCTTTACTTAGTACGAGAGTGCTTACTTAGTAGAGAAGTATTGAGAACAAGTGCTAGGCTTATAATATAGTGAGTAGTCTGGTTATACTAAGAGTAGACTTGGCGGAGCCAGAAAAAGTTTAACCGGCGCTGCGCTATGTGCACAACCGCGCAAAGCCGTGCAAACGCGGATTTTAAACAGTGAAGTACAAAAGAGGTAGAAATGGTCCAAAACAACCTATTACTACAGCTTCTTGTGCTGAGGTCACTTCCTACAGGGACAGGTAGGCTGCTCAAGGCTCCCCACTCCCACTGATGAGCAAAGAAACTTCCTTCTATCCAAGTAAGGTAATGGACAACACAGGAACTACACCATAGCCCAGTATACAGCAATGCCTGTAAACTGGTCTAAACTAGTCGAGGAGAGGCAGGAAAACAAGGATTATTTTTTTGTTTTTTTTGGTAGAAACACACAGAAAATGCAGAAACAGTGATAAATTAGTTACACAGGCTAGCACACTTTAGTGGGCAGCCTCCACAGTTAAATTAAACAAACAAACAAACTTTCGATCAAATTCGACTAAAATGTAACTTTAAGTGCAGATTTTAAAATAATGCAGCAAACAGTTAAAAAACAGATGTTAAGTTGTCTATCTCGCCTTCATTCTTGCTGGATGGGTTCGGAGCCGACCTCGGCTCCGACTCGGCCACTCTAAAAGCTCGAGAGTTGGTTCCACCGGCTCGAGGCTGCCCCTATATCCCACAATGCTAGGCGTGAATTACCTCAGATCTCGTTTGCCGCTACAGCGATCGAGGTGTTTTTCTACCGGCTCCAGGTTAGTTAAAGTTAGATTAGTTTAATAACTTTAAACTTACGCTAGCTTAGTTTATTTCTTTTTTACCCTTAGTGTAGTGGATATTATCCCTTCTACTTTTTTATCCAGCCCCTTTTTTTCTCAAGAACTAATAGTTCTTTCCCTAGGCCTTCGGGCCCTTCCTTCCCTCCCTTAGGGTGTGTATGTGTTTGGTTAGGAATATCTAACTTAACTTACCTTTCAGAAGTTTTGTTTTAAATAATTCTACTTAGACTTCTATCAGTGTAATCTGTGTGTGTGTGTTTTCTGTGTGTGATTACACTTTGTCCAAGGATTCAAAGGTCTCAGGCTTCAAGAAGTGTGACTCGTGCTGTCAGAAAATGTCTCTGACAGACGGTCACACTTCTTGTGCGTATTGCCTGGGACCTTTACACCTGCAGGACTCTTGTGCTGTATGCCATAGCTTCAGCCCTAGAGTCCTGCAGGAAAGAAGAAACAAACTCATATTAAGGGGTTTGCTTAAGCCTGAAGGTTCCCTTTCTGTTACATCGGGGAAACCTTCTAAGGCTTCCAAGACCTCGGCTCCAGCTTCAGAGTCAAGGCCTAAGGCTCAAGCCTGCTGCTTCATCGGCTCCGGCTGGAGCCGATGAGTCTGACTACAGTATCTGTGGTTCCCTCGGCTCCGGCCGGAGCCGAGGCATTAGAGATTCCTGGGTCGGCTCCGATCAGACCATCGGAGCCGACATCTAGAAAGAGATCGAGGTCACCATCCCTTGGCTCCGTTCATTCGGCCCAGCGTCTCCCTTGCTGTCTGAACGGAGCCACAGATCTCACTCCTCCAGGTCATCGAGGCTCTCAGATCACGACCTCCAGAGGGTAGTGAGTCGACTTTAAAGTCCGAGGCACTGGCCCAAATGCTCCAGAGCCCGTCTCATCAGTCGATGCCTCAACTTATTCCTAGAAATATTCCTCCTCCGACTCCTTTGAGCTCGGGCGGGCGTCTCGGGACCGAGACTGTGGTAGCGTCGAGCCGATACAATTGTCTTCGCCTCCGTCGCTCGATTTCTTCTTTTGAAGAATCTCGGCGCCGGCTTCCCTCGTCGGCTCCGAGGGTGAGTGGCATCGGACCCTTGTCCGACCCCCTCTCCCTCTCGGTGCTTTGGCGCTGGTGAGTTCGGCTCCGACATCGCCTCGAGCCATCTCTGTCGGTGCCGAGGGAGGTTCTCAGCTTCGGGCGGGGACCTCAGGCTCTGCCAGACAGGGGTGCGTTCGAGGGCATGCGGAGTGTGTTGGAACCTTGTTCGACTCCACAGTCGGCTCCGTCCGCCCCTCCCTCTTGGTGCCTTTGGTTATGTCGACTCATTCCCTCATCCCAGACCGCAGAGAGCCAGCTCCTCAAGAATCCCCTGTGGGATCTTATCCTCTTCGAGGCCTCCCTGAATTGGCAGGGGAGCCCCTAGGAAGAGAAAGTGTAAGAGGAAGCACATAGACTCACCTGAGTCTGTCACCTCTGACACAGATTTAGAGGATTCGAGGGTTCCCCACGTTCCCCGTCTGAAGATGTCTCCTTCGCAGACATTCTAGAGATCCTGAAACAGAGGGGAAATTGGCCAGCTCTTAACCCTTCGGAGGATGAATCTGTGTATCTTGAGGCGTTTGGCTCTCGCCCTTCCACCTCCTGGGAGTCCCCCTTTGATCCCTCATGCAGGTGGTGGCAAAGAAGGCCTGGACGGCTCCTGATTCAGTGGACCCTACCCCCAGGAGACCTTCGAAATTTATAACAGCACCAACTGACAAACAGTTTCTCACAAAAGGTGTTTCTGTGGATGCTATGGTGGTAGCTGCTGCCACCAAGAAGGAACTAGCTGATCCTTCAGTGCCTGTTCATCCCCCTAACAAAGAATCTAGGTCTATGGACAGGTATGGGAAGCGGATGTTCTCGTCAGCGACCTTTGCAATGCGTTCGCTGAACTACCTATGCCATTTCACCCGTCTCCAGAGAAACTTGATCAAGGAAGTGAGTGAGATGTTGAAGGATACTACAGCTGCAGATTTTCAGGACAAAATGAACACCCAGCTGACTACCCTTAATTCCATAGCTAACTCCTCCATGCGCCTCCTTTCATATGCGGCTGATGGAGCGAGTAGAGCCGCAGGGACAGGTGCTGCCTTACGCCGGCATGCCTGGATGCGACTATGCAATTTTGCGGACCCCTTTAAAACGTCTTTCACTAACTCCCCATTCGATGGATCATCTCTCTTTGGTCCTCAAGTGAAAGAAACCTTGACTAGGTGCGAGACGGATGGCAAAACTCTATCTGCCGTCGGAGTCCGTTTTTCTACTCCTTCTAGACCTTACCCCAAAGGCCAGAAAAGTGGGAAAATGTGGTTCCGCAAACAATCTCAAGGGAATTTGCCTGATGCACAGAGTCGGTTCCCCTCCAGAGGCAGAGGAGGGAACAATAATGGTAGATGTCGCCCTAGAGGCAGAGTGCGCCCGCAGAACCAGGGCAATCGAGAAACCTTTTCTGATAAGCCCTTTCAGCATCCCTGAGGTGTTGCCCGACTGTCCACCTTTGGAGGCAGTCGGGGGAAGATTGTCACTGTACCCAGAAGCCTGGCTATCCCTGACTCAAGACAAGTGGGTACAGTCCATTTCCGAAGGCTATTCCATTCCCTTCGTTCGCATCCCAAACCAATCAAAAAAATCCCTTCCAGATGTTCCACCCGCTCAAAGGGATCTTGCAGCTTTGGAAATTTCAAAGCTGCTTGCAAAAAGAGCAATTCAACCAGTTCCAGCAGACCAACTAGGATCCGGAATCTACTCCAGGTTCTTTTTAGTTCCAAAGAAAACAGGGGACTGGAGACCAATTCTGGATCTCAGTATCTTGAACAAGTCAGTCAAGAAAACAAGATTTCGGATGGTCACGCTGCAGTCCATCCTCCCCCTATTGGGAAAGAGAAACTGGATGTGCTCTATAGACCTTTAGGATGCGTACTATCACATAAAAATGAACAGACGCTCCAGAAGATTCCTCCGCTTCAGGCTGGGAACCAGTCATTTTCAATTCAGGGCCCTGCCCTTTGGTCTCACCACTGCCCCGGTGTTTACCAAATGCATGGCAGTGGTAGCTTCTCACCTGAGATGTCAAGGATTCCAGGTGTTTCCATATTTGGACGACTGGCTCCTCACAGCTCCCACCAAGCATCTTCTTCTAATGGCCAGGGACTACACCTTTCGCATTTGTCAAAAGTTAGGCATTTCAATAAATTGCGAAAAGTCTGTTTTGTCGCCTTGTCGTACTATTACCTTCATAGGCGCAAATCTAGACACAGTCAACATGTCTGTTAGACTAACACATCAGAGAATAGCAGACATACACAAACTGGTCTCGCTCCTCTTCAGCAGCAACAGAATCAAAGCCAGGTTAGTTCTGAAAGTGTTGGGGATTATGGCGGCTGCCATACCTCTGTTTCCATTAGCCAGATTCCACATGAGAATCCTTCAATGGATGCTCTTCACGCAATGGTCATACCAGCAACTTCCGATGTCCCACACCATTATGATCACGCAAACATGCAGAAATCATCTTCTGTGGTGGATGTCTTCCCCTCAGCTCTTATTGGGAAGACCCTTTGTTCCTTCCCCTCCGGTTGCTACTCTGACAACGGACGCCTCCCTGATCGGGTGGGGGGGGCATTATCAGGGCAGAACTGTCCAGGGCACATGGCAACCAGACGAATGCCACTTGCACATAAATGTTCTAGAGATGAGAGCAGTGCTTTTAGCGTTGCAAGCCCTTCAAGACTCTCTTCCCTTGGGAACGATAGCAATCCAGGCGGACAATATGTCCATAGTGTGGTATATCAACAAACAAGGCGGAACCAGGTCCTACCCCTGTGTCGAGAAGCACTCAGACTGTGGCAATGGGCGATTTCTTCTCAGCGGTTTCTGATAGCAACGCACATCCCCGGGAAGTCCAATCAAATCGCGGACAAGTTGAGCAGAGCTATCCTCATGCCTCACGAGTGGTCTCTGAAAGACTCTGTTGTGAGAGAAATTTTTCTCAAGTGGGGTCAGCCTTGCTGCGACCTTTTTGCTCCTCCCCAAAACGGCAAGTGCAGAGATTATTTCACCCTATTCCCTTTACCAGGCCAGCCCAGCAGAGACGCGCTAGTCCAAGTTTGGCCTCGGGGACTTCTGTATGCATTTCCTACCTTCCCACTAATCTCTCAAGTGATACAGAAAGCTATCGCTCAGAAGGCCTCCTTGATCCTCATTGCTCCTTACTGGCCTCGACAGGTTTGGTTCCCCTTTACATCATTTTCTGTTGGAGCGACCTTGGCATCTGGACCTAGTTCCAGATCTTTTGATCCATCAGTCGGGTCAGTTTCATCGCTCCCTTCCCTCTCTGAACCTCACTGCTTGGTTCCTCCAATTCCAACCTTAGCCAGGCTTCCTCAAATATCTCACTCTGTTCGAGATATTTTGATAGCTTCCCATAAATCTTCCAGTAGAAAGATTTATTTGAGTAAGTGGAAACGTTGCCTATTGGGCTCAAGGAAGGGACATAGATCCTTTCACTGCTTCCATCCAAATGGTCCTTGATTTTCTAGCTGAACTCTTCCATGCAGGTTCATCTCCTTCTACTCTTAAAGTTCAACTGGCAGCTATTTCTAACTTTCATGTGGGCATTTCAGAGTCTGCCATAATGTCCCACAAGCTTTGCAAAGCCTTTTTGAAAGGAGTTTTTCTACTCAGACCTCCTCTAAGAAATCCTCCTCCTCCTTGGGACCTAAATTTAGTTCTTAGTTCTTTGATTCTTCCCCCTTTCGAACCTGCAGCGTCCTGTTCTTTAAAATTGCTATCATGGAAGACTCTCTTTCTGGTAGCTATTACTTCAGCTAGAAGAGTTTCAGAACTTCATGCACTCAGCTGTCGACCTCCTTATCTGTTGTTCCATAAGGACAGGGTATCTTCTGAACCAACCGTCCTTTTTACCTAAGATAGCCTCAGCGTCTAACCTAAATCAAAGCATTGATCTCCTGTGTTTTTCCAGAATATTCTAATAGGTCTGAACAAAAATTGCATTGGCTAGATGTTCATCGTCAGTTAAGGTACTATTTGGATAGAACCAAACAATTCAGAAAATCTGACCAGCTGTTTGTCTCCTATGCAGAAGGCAGAAAGGGACTTTCAGTTTCAAAGGTATCATTATCTAGATGGCTAACATCTCTGATTTCCCTTGTTTATGAAATTAGACACCAAAAGCTGCCTAACAAACCTAAAGCCCATTCCACCAGAGCTTTGGCTACTTCTATAGCCTTCCAAGACAGACTGCCTATTGACACCATTTGTGCAGTGGCTACTTGGGCTACTCCTCACACTTTCATTTCTCATTATAAGTTGGATTTAGCTTCTAGGCATAGAGCTAACTTTGGTTCCACTGTTCTCAAGAGTCTGTTCCGTTAGGCCACCCGGGACAAGGTGCTAGGGACGCGGTCCCATCCAGCAAGAATGAAGGCGAGATAGACAACTTAACATATAGAAGTTATGTTCTTACCATAACGTTCCATGTTAGTTGTCTTCTTCTCGCTTTCTTTCTTAAGGCCCCCTCCTTCCCCCTGGCCTGGACAGATCTAGAGGAGTTTGATTGTGACCTCTCTTTCTACCACCTCTTTGTGATAGGTATATGCTCTGCTGTGCATATTTCCTAGAGTCAGGCTTAGGTCACCCTTTCTCTTCCCCTTGTTTTAGAGGTGGAAATTTTCCAGTATTCCTGGTTGTATTTTTAGCTGGGCCTAGCTCACAAACGAGATCTGAGGTAATTCACGCCTAGCATTGTGGGATATAGGGGCAGCCTCGAGCCGGTGGAACCAACTCTCGAACTTTTAGAGTGGCCGAGTCGGAGCCGAGGTCGGCTCCGAACCCATCCAGCAAGAAAGAAGGCGAGAAGACGACAACTAACATGGAACGTTATGGTAAGAACATAACTTCTATTTTAAGCTAGTTCAGGGTAAGCTACAGAAGCTATTCCAAGTGAAAAAAAAGCAAAGATACTTAAATCCAGAAAGTAGTCGCTTTTCTGAGTTCCCTGCTGCTAGGACCACTCTGCAGAACCACGAGGAGCTTGTCTGAGCAGTATAGCCAGAAAAAAACGCCCAGAGGCGGATTTTAAACAGTGAAGTACAAAAGAGGTAGAAATGGTCCAAAACAACCAATTACTACAGCTTCTTGTGCTGAGGTCACTTCCTACAGGGACAGGTAGGCTGCTCAAGGCTTCCCACTCCCACTGGTGAGCAAAGAAACTTCCTTCTATCCAAGTAAGGTAATGGACAACACAGGAACTACACCATAGCCCAGAATACAGCAATGCCTGTAAACTGGTCTAAACTAGTCGAGGAGAGGGAAAACAAGGATTATTTTTGTTTTTTGGGTAGAAACACACAGAAAATGCAGAAACAGTGATAAATTAGTTACACAGGCTAGCACACTTTAGTGGGCAACCTCCACAGTTAAATTAAACAAACAAACAAACTTTCGATCAAATTCGACTAAAATGTAACTTTAAGTGCAGATTTTAAAATAATGCAGCAAACAGTTAAAAAACAGTTCAAGCTAGTTCAGGGTAAGCTACAGAAGCTATTCCAAGTGAAAAAAAGCAAAGATACTTAAATCCAGAAAGTAGTCGCTTTTCTGAGTTCCCTGCTGCTAGGACCACTCTGCAGAACCACGAGGAGCTTGTCTGAGCAGTATCTTTAAAATATCGAACAAAATTTTCACCCACATGGGCAGATGCTGATAACCAAGTTGAACACCACAAAGCACAATCCACCGACAATCGAGTGAGTAATATCCGTTTATTAATACATGCAAGACTAAGCGCTTTCGCCAGCAATCTGGCTTCTTCAGAGTCATTTTAAAACACATTTCTTCTTCATTTTTATACACCATGAGTTCAAATCCCATTGGTTACACCCTGGCCACCCATCAATTAATCTATCTAGTTAATTAATTACCTAAAAACAAAACCTACACATTACTTCACATCATCCCTTTCTATGTTCCCACATTCTATCCAAAAATGTGATACATTAATATAAAATGCATCCACATAATGTATATTTTCTCTTATAATCATACTTTTTACATATTGTATAAAATTAAAATTAATTCACATTCATTCTGTCATATATACTACTGTATTCTCTACAATGTTCAACAATTAATATTTATCTCAATATTATAGTGTATACAATTTTTAAAAAAATATTATTAAAAACTTATTGTTTAAGAAAATATTTTCTATAAATGCAAAGCCTGTACAAATATGATGATAGATAATAAAATTAAAAATTAAAAATTAAAGTTAAATTAGCTGTGACCTAAGCTTCAAAAATGGTTTTAGTGAAATATACGAAGAGTCCTGCTGAGACATTTTGGTTTTTCAGTACTTTTTTCGTTCTTTAGTGAAATATAGTCATTGAGGCCCGGAGGTCTACATGAGTCTAATCTAATCTGCCATTCCGTCTCCAAGGCCCCCACCTTGTTGACTGTGTCTCCACCTTCACCACAGTCAACAACCCGTCCAATGACAAAAAATACAAATTTACTAAAATTAGTACAATTCCTGCTATGTACACAAAGTGCATTGTGCATATCTTTCTTTTTAATTGATCTATTGTGCTCTGCTATCCTGTCCCGCAGTCTCCTAGTGGTCTTACCCACATAATATGCTTCACATGATGTACATGATGCCAAATAAACTAGATTCTTTGTAAAACAATTACATTGCCCTGGACAAGGAATTGTGTACTTGTAGCCACTCACACTTACATATGTACTCTCGTTGATGTACCTACAATATCTACAAAACCCACATTTTTTCATCACTGATTTAAAACTATTCTTTTTCCTTTTTTCCAAAATACACTTTAAATTTTCTCCTTTACTATATACGATGGTTGGTTTTACACCTAAAATCTTTTTCATTTCTTCACTTAGGGTATATTTCCAAACATCCTGTACAATCCCCACCAATTCTGGTGTCCTGTCATTGTGTTTCAGAATTAATCGTACCTCACCATTGTTGTCCAATCCTTCTTTTTGTTTTCCTGTTATAGATAATATCCCAGAACTTAAAATTGGTGCATATTTACCATGTCTTTCTCTAAAAACATCCCTCCTGACGCTCAATAACAATTTTAATGGGTACCCTCGATCTAAAAACATACCAATCAGTTTGAATATCTCTGTTCTAAAAGTACCCTCATCACTTACCAGCCTTGATGTTCTTACCATTTGCCCTTTGACTTTACGCTGATGATAGGGATGGCAACTTGTGAAGTGCAATAATGAATTCGAATAATTCTCCTTTCTATAAATGTTGCTTTCAAAACCCATCCCTTTCTTACTAATTGTTAAATCCAAATAGTTGATTCTATCCTTATTCCAATGAAATGTAAACTTTAAAAATGTTGTTGTCTGTAATTGTTTTACAAAGAATCTAGTTTATTTGGCATCATGTACATCATGTGAAGCATATTTTTAATTTTATTATCTATCATCATATTTGTACAGGCTTTGCATTTATAGAAAATATTTTCTTAAACAATAAGTTTTTAATAATATTTTTTTAAAAATTGTATACACTATAATATTGAGATAAATATTAATTGTTGAACATTGTAGAGAATACAGTAGTATATATGACAGAATGAATGTGAATTAATTTTAATTTTATACAATATGTAAAAAGTATGATTATAAGAGAAAATATACATTATGTGGATGCATTTTATATTAATGTATCACATTTTTGGATAGAATGTGGGAACATAGAAAGGGATGATGTGAAGTAATGTGTAGGTTTTGTTTTTAGGTAATTAATTAACTAGATAGATTAATTGATGGGTGGCCAGGGTGTAACCAATGGGATTTGAACTCATGGTGTATAAAAATGAAGAAGAAATGTGTTTTAAAATGACTCTGAAGAAGCCAGTCTTGCAAGCGGGATCTTCAATGGTGGATGAACAGCCACAAGCTTACGATAGGCTGCCCATTCGTGCTCCCCCCCCACATAGCCACAGTGACCACGGACGCTTCCCTGATAGGGTGGGGGGACTTTTTCAGGGGAGAACAGTTCAAGGCGAGTGGTCAAAAATAGAGTACAACCTGCACATCAATGTCCTGGAGTTGAGAGCAGTGTTCCTGGCGTTGCAACACTTTCACGACTACTTACCTCCGGGAACAGTTGCAATTCAGACAGACAACATGTCAGTGGTCTGGCACATAAACAAACAAGGAGGAGCCAGGTCTTACCCCTTATGCAGAGAGGCCCTGAGAATCTGGCAATGGGCTGTGTCCACTGGACGCTTTCTCATAGCAACACACATCCCGGGGACATCCAACGTAATAGCGGACAGGCTGAGCAGAGCCATCCTGTTACCTCACGAGTGGTCCCTCAAAAATCAAGTAGCAGAAAGGATTTTCCACAGATGGGGCTAGCCTTGCTGCAGCCTTTTTGCATCCCCCCTGAATGCCAAATGCAGAAGCTATTTCACCCTACTTCCCCCTCCGGGAGCCGCCCCCAGGGATGCACTTGTGCACGATTGGCCCCCGGGTCTCCTATATGCTTTTCCTCCTGTTCCACTAATCTTGAAATTTCTGCAGAAAGCCAAAGGTCTGGAAAGGACGATCATCTTGATAGCACCATTCTAGCCTCGACAAATCTGGTTCCCCTTTCTTCAAGCTTACCAAATAGAAGAACCTTGGACTCTGGACCCAGTGCCAGACCTTCTGACCCACTCGTCAGGAGTTCTTCACCCCTCTCTTTCGTCCCTCAAATTGACAGCATGGCTGCTACACTTCCCAGCTTAGACAGGTCAGATCTCTTATCTCCAGCAGTACAACATATTTTGATCTCTTCCCACAAAGCCTCCACTAGAAAATTATACAAGAGCAAATGGAAACATTTCATGTGTTGGGCTTCCAAACAAGGTATTGATCCCTTGGTTGCTCCTATTCATAAGGTTCTAGATTTTCTATCTATTCTTTTTCATCAAGGGGCTTCAACATCCACCATAAGGGTACAGCTGGCTGCCATATCTAATTTTCATGTGGGTGAAGGGGGCTCTACAGTTATGTCTCCTAGACTTTGTAGGGCTTTCATGAAGGGAACTTATCTCCGACCACCCATTCGAAGTCCGTTTTTTCCTTGGAACTTAAATCTAATGCTATCTCAGCTCATGTTATCACCCTTTGAACCGGCCTCGTCATGTCCACTTAAATATCTTTCCTGGAAAACCCTGTTTCTTGTTGCAGTCACTTCAGCTCTGAGTCTCAGAGCTGCAAGCACTGTCAATTAGACCCCCGTATCTAATCTTTCACCCAGACAGGGTCTCCTTGCGTACTAATCCGTCCTTTCTACCAAAAGTCTGCTTAGAATCTAATCTTAATCAGTCCATAGAACTTCCTACCTTTTTCAGGCACCATACCAATAAATTGGAATACATGTTACACAAATTGGACGTGCACAGACAGCTGAGATTCTACCTGGACAGGACAAAAGAATTCCAGAAATCGGATCAACTTTTTGCTTCGCATGCGGATAGTAAGAAAGGACTTGCAGTATCAAAAATCACATTATCCAAATGGCTTTCGGACTGCATAAACTTTGTTTATTCATCTTCCAATCAGTCTATTCCGCTCAAAGCTAAAGCTCATTCTACTAGAGCTGTTTCTACTTCCCTAGCCCATGCTGCTCGTTTACCGATAGATACCATTTGTGCAGCGGCTACCTGGGCAAAACCTCATACCTTTATCACTCATTACAAAGTGGACAGGACCTCCAGGGACAGGGCTTCCTTTGGTTCCACTGTTCTCAGGAATGTTCTCCCGTGAGCCACCCGGGGTTTAGGGTGCTAGGGACGCTACCCATGTGTAAGAACAAACGGCGAGATCGAACAACTTCACATAAAAAAGTTATGTTCTTACCATAATGTTCCATGTGAGTTGTTCATCTCGCCTTTGTTCTTACATTCCCGCCCTCCTTCCCCCTCCATGTTCTGGAAGAACAGGTACGACTGGTGGCTGGTTGTCTTTCTCATGGTGCCTTAGACTGACTGTCTCTAGGTAATATACGTGTATATGTGTATGAATACGTATGCATGTGTAAGAGAATATGTCTTCTTTTGTCTGGTTTTCATAGCAAACTAGATCTGAGGGTTAGCAGGAGAGGATCATGAGATAGGGACTGTGCCTCGAGCTTCTCTTAGACGCAGAGCTTGGAATGTGGCTGACTCGGAGCCGAGGGATCGGCTCCGAACCGTGTGTAAGAACAAAGGCGAGATGAACAACTCACATGGAACGTTATGGTAAGAACATAACTTCTTTTTTATTTATTTATTTTTATTTTATTTTACATTTGTTGACCGGGCTAGTCTAACAGGATATATGTCCATTTTCAGTAGAGGCCCGGGGAGATAAGCTCCGAGGAAACAAACAAAATCACATATAGAAAAATGAATGTAAACAATGAGCATTGCAGGTGCAGTACAGAGAATAATCAAAGAGGTCATTCGTTCATAACATAGTGCAAAATATACAGATACAATTAGTACAATACAAAATGTAGTTGCAATACATCATAAAGAAAAAGATGGCAGCTGAATTCTACACTATATTAGTATACAAGTGGTCATAAAGAAAAAGTAGGAGCTGAAATGATACAATATATTAGTAAAAGTAGTCTCCTTAATGAAATTCTGAAGATGTCAGTAATAGTATAGAAGGACAAGGTAAGTTGTTATTAAGAAAAGAAACTTGATTACTGAGAAGAGGAGGGTGGGTTGAACCAAGTAAGAAGAGCTAGTTGATCAGTCAGGTTTAGTACAGGGGCACAACCAGTGTGTTCTGAGGAAAAGCTTCAATTTGGTTTTAAAGAGTGATATAGAGGGAAGAGAGGAAAGTTCGTTAGGAAGAAGGTTCCAGGATTTTCCAACAGTATTAGAAAAAAGAGAGTCCCCAGCCCTGTTGTTTGATTTACAAATATTTACAAGAAGTTTACGTGATGATCGTAAGGTCTTTAGATTGTTGTAGGGGGTAATGAAGGTAGATAGTGTAGGGGTATTGGTAGGTTGGTAAAGGGTTTTATGGGCAATGGTCAGTTGGTGGAATTTAAGCTGATTTTGTAATTCAAGCCATCCTAGCTGCTTTAGATTAAAACAGTGGTGGGTTCTGAAAGGGTTACCTGTAGCAAAGCTGGCTATGTTATTGTAGGAATTTTCCATTTTATTAAGGTTGTTTTTAGAGAGATTAGTATATATGGGTGAGGCATAGAGGAGAGTAGAAATTAGATGGGTGTGAGAAATAGTTATTCTAGCTGCAGGACAAAGGAAGGGTTTGATCCTGTAGAGAGAGTCTAATTTTCTATTAACAGATTTTAGAGTATTGTTAATATGGGTGTCGAAGTTAAAGTTGTTATCTATGGTGATACCTAGTAGTTTGGTAGTTGGATCTGGGGATATGAGAGTACCAATATTGGATGTTACTGTGAAGTCTATTGGGGGGGACTTACAAGTAGGAGTAAAAAGGAGGAGTTTAGTTTTTTGGGGGTTCAGAAGGAGACAGCGCTGTGTAAACAATTGTTCAACTGTGTTAAACACATTTTGGGTAAGAGGAGTGAAGTTCAGATATAGATGTGGCTGAGCATATAAGTGTGGCATCATCTGCATATTGTATGCATGTAGCTTGGTGGATTGCTTGGTGAAGGTCGTTGATAAATATAGAAAACAGGAGAGGTCCTAATATGGACCCCTGAGGAACACCAATGTTAACGGGCAGATGGGTAGATAGAATGTTATGCCAAAGTACAGCCTTTATCTGTTATCTAAGTAGGACTGGAACCATTTTATAGCTAGTGCATCTAGTGACAGGGATTTGAGGATATTTATAAGTATCTGGTGATTTACCATATCGAATGTTTTAGACAGATCTATAAACAGTGCAGAGGAAAGCATAATGAGGTTAAGTTTTTTGTTAATACAGTCAGTAAAGGAAAGGAGGGCAGTAGTAGTGCTGTGGGAAGGTCTGAAACCATGTTGAGAGTTTGAAAGTAAGTTATTTTGGATTAGGTGGTCTAGCAATTGTCTGTGGATGCATTTTTCCATGATCTTTGCTAAGGGAGAAAGTAGGGCTATGGGACGGTAATTGGAGAGTTCAGTAGAGTTCCCACCCTTGTGAAGGGGATAATATGGGATACTTTCCAGATTTTAGGGATGTGACCTTCACTGATGGTTCTATTGATGAGAATGGAAATGGGATAGGCAATGGATTTGGCTGCCTTTTGTAGATATTCAGCGGGTAGTTGGTCTGCTGAAGGAGAGGATGGTTTCAGTTTTTGGATAAGGGTAAGAATATATGTTGTTGGGACTGGCTGGAAGAGAAATGGAGGGGATGGGTTAGTGTTAGAGTTGGATATAGTTAAGTTCTGTGTAGATAACTGACTGGCAAGAGTTTGAATGGCCTCAGTGAAAAAGGTATTAAAGGCATTAGTAGTCTGCTTGGGATTCTCCTGGTCTGTGCCTTGTGGGTTTGGTGTGATGGATTGACCTGGGTATAATAATTGATTAATGCTCGCCCAGAACATTTGTGGTTTATTATGGTGAGTCTGCTGGAATTGTAGGTAGTAGTTTATTTTGTCAGACAGTATAGCTTTTTTAGTTTCATTTCTCAGCTGTCTGAAGTTTTGTTGGTCTACTGGGTTTTTAGTTAAACAAGATTTATTCCAGTATTTATTTCTGAGATGGATTTTTTGCCTGGTTTCTTTTGGAAGCCACGGGGCAGATTTAGTTCTCATTCTATTAGAGCGGGTTGGTGCATGGTGGTCTAGTATGGCTAGGACATTAGAATTAAAGTAATTAACAGCTTCCTCCAGTGTGAGGTATTTTAAGGGAGACCAGTTACATGCTGTTAGTTCTCTCTGGAAGAGATTGGGGTTGAAGTTTTTCTTGGTTCTAATTGTCCTAGATATGGTTGGATTAGGTAGACTGAATTTAAGCCTGATGATGTAGGTTAGTGAGTGGTCACTTACATCATCAGGGAGGGTTCCAGTTTCATATGTCTGGGGATGATTATTTATGAGAATCCAATCTAAGGTACTTTCTTATAAGGCTTGTTGGTTTGAGAAAAAACAAAAAGGTTAATATGACTGGTAGGGTGGCTACTGCTACAACACTTCCAGTCAATGTTATAATCACCTAGGGTTATGGTTTCTTGGGGTAAAATGTGGGATAACCAACGAAGGATATTTTCTATGTTGGCAATGTTATTACCAGGAGGAAGATAGATACAGATAATATAGATGGATTTTAATGTGTTAAGTTTAGGCTTGGTAATAAGAATTTCAGCGTTGGAGTCTTGAGGTGGTTTATAGTCGTAGGTAGTAATCTGTAACCCAGATTTAAATAGGATAGCTACACCACCACCCTTTTTGGTTGCACGGTCAAGTCGCAAAATATTATAACCGGGTGGGATGACTTCATTGTCTTTAGTTACAGGTTTTAATCAAGTTTCTTTTAAACAAAGAATGTCAAAGGAGTAGACTTCCAAGAGAGCATGGAGTTGTGCAACTTTGTTATTAATGCTACGTATGTTGAGGTGAGCTAATAAGAGTGAGTTAGGTGGTTTGGTAAGGGAATGGATAGTAGAGGGGTTGGGGTTGAGCTGAGTGGTAGTAGCAATTGTTGGGCCTGGGTTTGGGTGAATGTCTCCATCTTTTAAAGAGAAGAGTAGTGTTTGAAGTCTAGGATTCAGGAATTTACTATATAGAGGTAGAGATTTTCTGGGATTGGGAGAGTCATATCTAATGTGGGCTATCCTATGGTATTTTGCTAGTAGATAGCTGGGTATAGATGTTATGTTAACATGGTGAGTAAAAATAGGTAGAGAAGGAGAGGGTAGATAGCTTATTGAGGTAGAGAAGGTGTGGATATAATGGGTGTTCATAGGAGGTTAGCAGGTAAGCTAAAGTTAGTGGTGGTAGAAGTGTAAATATGAGTAACCTCTGTAAGAGGGCTGTGGTGGGTAGCTTATACATCTGGAAGGGTAAGTTGTTAGGTTTCTGTTATAGACTCGGAGGTATAATAGGTGTGGAAAGAAATAGGTGGAATGTGTGGTGGGAGAGATAGGGAATGGTAAGTGAAAGGAGGGAATTGGAGTTAAGTGGCCAATGGTGAAGGGTTTGTGATTGGTGGAAGAGGGAAGCGGTGTGGTTAGATGGTATAAGAGTAGGACCCCTAGGGGTGAGTGGGATTTGGGGGTAGGGTAGGGGAGCGGAGCCCGCAGGGCGAACGGAGCGGGTAGAGACAAGTGAAGGAGAAGCTAGAGAAGAAACTATCAGCAGTGCTAGTAACTGAGGGAAGGTTAGGCAAGTCAGGAGTGGGAAAGATCAGAGATAAAACAGAAGTCTATGAGGAAAAAAACAGGTGGGTGTAGACAGTTGAAGTAAAGGGTAAGTGAGAAAATAAGAGCAGGTCTAGGACTTAAAAGATGTAGTGTAATTACAGAAGAAATACAGCGGGATAAGCAGGAGATAAAGGATGGAATAAGGATGCCACCTAGTGGGCAGATCTAGTATTGCAGGTAAGTGTGTAAGGGAGCTAGCTGGTTTAGAACTAGGGAAGGGGTGATAGCTAGTAAAGGGGGTTATTATAAAGTAGAAAAGGTTTGTTGGATACAGGGTAGATAGGAGGGGTAAAGGCTGCTGGCTGTTCATTTTTTTGTTTGTTTAATTGTCATAACCTGCTATGTGCAAACTCTTTTTTTCTCTATAGGTGCGCTGTTCCTGATGTAGTCCCTAAGGACCTACCTACCTGGTGACAAAGGACCCTATCGAAATACCTGTGGTCTCATCTAACAGCCTTATTTTCCCTGCACCCTCTCTCAAGGAAGCAAGAAAGTATGTGGTTGTCTAAGTCCTGCTACGAGCTGAGAGAGGGTGTAGGGAAAATAAGGCTGTTAGATGAGACCGCAGGTATTTCAATGGGGAGCAGGGTACTTTAGGGAGAGAGAGAGACAAACATGGAGGAGAGAAAAAGAGAGTTCGCACATAGCAGGTAGTTGCTGTTCATTTTAATTATTCATCAGTTCTGCTACACTTTTGTCCCCTGAGATCAAGCATCACTGTATTGAAACCTATAATTCAAGCAATTTATAGCTTTTACAGGCTGAAGTTCATCCTCAAATATGACTTTGGGCAGTCAGCTGCCCCACCTTACCCAAAGACAGTACTCAAGTTTGAATGAGGTAAGTGTGGCAGTCGTAGGGAGGGAGTGGAAGGGGGTTGCAGTGTAGATTAGGTCCGTGATCAGACAGGGGATTTAAGGTTTGGGACCGGAGGGAAGTTTAGGGTTAGGAAGTGGAAGGGCAGTTTAAGGTTTAGAGAGTTGGAGGGGAGTTTAGGTTTGGGGGGAGTGGAATTTTAGAGTGAGGAATAATAAGATTAAGAACTTTGTAGAAGTTGTGGGGTTAGAGTTTGGGCTATACAGTTTTGTAGGATAGGCTGTTGGAAGGGCTAAATAGTTTAATGAGATCAAACTAGAGGGAGGTAGAGCACTCGACTTTCTGAGCAACTGGTAAGTGAGCATGTGTGTCAGGCAGTACTAGCACTTGTATTACACAAGATAAAGTATTATCTGCTTCTAACCATTAAGCAATTTCTATGCTGAATGTTACGTTTTTTATTTGATATTTTATTTTAGTGAAAAATGCATAGCTTTAGGTATCTAAACACCCAAAGAAACAACAACAAAAAAGCACACCTTGATGAATTTCTAAATAACAAATCTGTAATGTTGAAAATTTCTAGAGTTACACTGATATATTTACCGGATTGTGGCTTAATTCGCATGAAATATTTATTTGAGGATATCGCTACCTGCATATTTCTATAAATTTTATATTAATTATGAATAAATGTTAACATTAGTATTTAACTAATACCTAATGTACAATAATACAAAAAATGCTAAAGTCAAGCCGTAAAGTATAGATCAGAAAAATGTAGCCAATAGGCCACTCTGCTGTTTTTCACTTCTTCTGCTAATGATTCTGAGTCCAGGGTTGCATAACCAGAGATTACTGCAGTAATTAGTTTCATCTGAGACCAGGTACTGTTTTAATCATTACGGCTATTGAACCTCAAGATTTATTTATTTAATGCTTGTTTACCAGAAAAGTCCGACTGGGGCAGACCCCATTTTCAGCAGAGGCACAGGGAGAAATGATCCAGACGCATGTCTTTGGAATGTAAATATGTAATTTAGGAATGTAAATAATTGTCTGGAGATGTCTGGGGTCTTGGTAGAGCTCTCTAGTGTGCTCTGTCATTCTTTTCCCATGTTCCATTTGGATTTTACGTTGTCGTCGTTTTCATTTTCAGAGTTTTAGACTTGGCATTCTGAAACTTACTGACATGCGCTTGAATCTTCCGCAGCAACTTGCTCATTAACCTCTCTTAGCATCACCTCTGTGTTAGTAACTGTAGTGACACACAAACAGAGAGGAATGAAGTCCCCTTTGAGACCCAGATAGGTATTTCAGTAGCAACCCCACCAGTTGAGGAGACGGTGAAGGGTCTCTGCCATCTTACCTCTCTCAGGGAAGGTAGGTTGGGGAGAGGTGCATCTGTCATGTTGCAGGTGGTGGTACCACCAGTGACAGCAGATTATCATTATATGGTTTGGAGTGGGATCTTAGAGGTGGGAATAGCTATGTAGTATCCTATTGTATGCTCCTGGAAGTTGGGGCCCCAGATAAACATGTCACTATGGAGATGGGGGCCATTCACTTAAGAATGGTCCACATGCAAGTCCTCACAAGACATGAACCTGGTACCAGCTACCATCTCTTCACAGTATGATGGCCACTACTCAGCTTGACCCTCACCCCTGCTGGCTGAGTGCAGAATGAATGGAATGCTAGGGCTACCATGGAGGAGAAGGTGATGGCCAGTGGAGGATCAAAAAAGAAAATAGTCAAAAAATACAAGATACAGTTGCATTACAACACATAATACTGTCAAATACTTGTCTTACCATAGGCACCCTACTTCTTCCTCTGTATTTGGTAGCCAAGCCATGTGTTTTTTTTCTTGCAATTAAGCTTTATGAAAGCTTAGTTTTTCTTGCTGTATATCTTTGAATTAACAGAATATGTTCACATTAGTGTTTGTTGTAGAGAAACGTGATGTTTTACAAAAATATTTTATTGTCAGAATAAATTGCTTGTCATGCTAGGTCTGAAAAGTGGTACTTTTCGGGGTAAAGTTATGTGTAGGCTGATGCAATGTCACATGACTAATATGTTGCAGGTGTGCAAAGCCTCATGGTTATAATCTAAAACTCTGACTATAACATGAAGATGTGAATTACTCAAGCATGCTGAGTAGCAGAGATCACCTCAGGAGTTAAAAGGTCACATTTTTTATTATAACACTATTAACAATGAACAGTGAACAGCCATGTAATGCAAACAACAGTAGAATCATAGCATTAATTGTATGACTATCCATGAGAAGATATAAAACTATCTACAAAGGAAACAAATAGCTTAGTATTAAAAGGCAAATGTTTAATGAGGTAGCATTTTGTTTGGAAAATATGTAATTAAGTATGAGAAATTAGCCAAGGCTTAGATGAAGTTTACAAGCTGATAATATACTAGATCAAAATTATTTGCAAACAAAATTCAGATGTCAAGCTTATTTGCAAATTAAAGTTTGTTTGTGCTGTACTTGCTCATTACCTGTGCTAGCTAGAGCGCATGCATTTTAACCAGTTGTGCGTTCAAGGTATCAGGTATATGCAGTATTTTTCTGGCAGTTTTGGTATGAGTTTTGTAGATGCCCTTCCATATCGCTATTACAGTAGATCTTACATAAGGGATCTCTTGCCAAGGATAGCCCGACATCCAGCCATTATAGGTGCCATACATGGCGTAGGGCACAAGGTAATGTATGAAAGCAACCACTCAAAACTTCTTTGTTGCCACTGCAAGCGCCATTATTGAACATTGGTATGAACGCTCTCCTGCCATGCTCACTACCATGCCATCTTCAGATAAGTGCCCCATTGGGGTTTTTCTTTCCTGTTTTCATTTTGCATTGTATTTGTGTTCATGTTATCCAAAAAGGGAGATTGTCAGTGTGGGAGTTATCCTTCAGTGGTTCCAGTTTCCTCTGATAAACCTTCTAAGCTGTTGCCATCTACTAAGCTCCTTCCTTCATATAAGGACAGTCAAGCTATAGAAATGTTGAGTAAAAAGTATATACTGCTGAAACCCTCTGTTTTAGAGCTATTAATTACCAAACCCACATAAGCAGATTTGTCTTGGCTCCTCTTTCTCAAGTAGCTAAGGTGATGTTTGACCTTCCTGATTCTGATGGAAAGGTTTCAACTCTTTCCCTCCTGGGGGTGCACTTCCCAAGTCACCCATCACTCTATAAAATGCAGCCATGATGCACCCGATGCCTCTTCCAGGGCTGCTGCTTTTGGCTCTGCGATGAGGCATTATTATTGGCGATCTTTTCAGGCTTTAACTGATGATATTACAGCCAAGCTTTTGGATGAGCCTCTGGATAACAAAAATCTTTCTGGAACAGCTGCTGCAGACTCGTTTAAATCTCTCCAGGGTAAGGCCTTGCAGGAAATTAAACATTTTTATCTCCTCTATTTTCAAATTCCAGAGGAATTACCCTTCTAAGCCCACCTTTGTGTGTTGGCAGATGACCCACCTCCTGAATGTAAGAACAGATCTAAGCACCCCCCCCCCCCCCGCTAAATAATACACCCAGACTCCATCTCAGAAGCTTTCCTTTCAGGACAAGCCTATCTCCATTTGATGTTTGCCCTTCCCTTCCCCTCTGCCAAGTCCCCTTGTCTCTTCTCCATTTCTTCCAAATTGGCATCAGATCACCTCAGACACTTGGGTGCTGGCTGTCATTCATCAGGGCTATTTCATAGTCTGGAAATCCCTTTCCCCCTTTTCAGTTATTCCTCAACCTCCTCTAGAACAGCTTCTTCATTTCCCAGGGGTTTGGCAGTCCCTTTTGGATCAGGACCATTTAGTCCATTCCACCCACCCATGTAGGAAGGGGTTTGACACTAGAATGTTTTGGCTCCTCAGGTGGAAGGTACATTGGGTACATCAGAGACCACTTCTGGATCTTTCTCTTTCCCTTTTTTCTGGGTGTTGTCTCTTCAGGTCTTATTTCTTCATCGTCTTCTTCCTCAAGCCTTTTTTGTTGCTCTAGACCTCAAGGATGCCTATCATCACATCCCCATTCAACCTTTGTTCAGGAAACTTTTATGTTCCTCTGTTTCTTCCTCACATTTTCAATTCTCTGCTTTTTCCTTTGGCCTTTCTACTGCTCCAAGGGTATTCATCAAATGCCTCACTACTGTCATTGCTGTTTGCAGGCTTCGGAGGATACAGATTTTTCCCTATCTGGATGATCTCTGCATTCAAACTCCTGCTGCCAGAAGCCTGTTGCAGGATCTCCATTTTACCAGTTGTCTTTAGCAAAGTCTAAGGTTCACCATAAATCAGTTCTGATGCCCGCCCAGGATCATGTTTTTCTGGGGTGCAAACCTTAGGCTATTCCCATGCTGGCTTGTTTTCCTGCTACCAAGATTTTGTCTCTGACATACTTTTTCCAGTCTCTCCTTCCTCTGTCCTCTCTCACAACCAGGGAATTTCTCAGGGCTCTGAGATTTATGGTTTCCACTATTCCCATGCTTCTTCTCGCCAGGCTCCATATGAGGAAGTTTCAGTGGTACCTAAAATTAGTGTGGCTTCAACATTGCCAGCCCCTGGAGTTCCCTGTTACTTTACTTCCTTGTTTCAAACTCAAGCTCCTTTGATGGATTCAACAACTATCTCAGTCCAGGGCTTCCCTTCCAGGCTCCAATTCCTTCTCAGAAACTGTTCACTGATGCCTCAGACTTGGAGTGGGGAGGGGGGCTTCTTATGCTCTCCCCAAAGGTCCAGGGTCTCTGGCCTCCTCATCAGAGGTTAGATCATATCAGCATAAAAGAGGTGAGGGCTCTTCTTCTGGATCTGCAAGTTTTCATTCCCTTTTCCACCATGGGCCCCACACATCATTACTGTGATGTGGTATGTCAACAAGCAGGGGGTATGAGGTCTCCTCTCCTTTGCAGATAAGGTCTTCAGGCATGCAATCTAGGTGTCAAGTATCAAGCGACTCTTCAGGTGGTTTAGTTTCCTTCAGAGCACAATTTAGTGGTAGACTCCTTCAGCAGGTCTAGAACACAGGATCATGAATGAATGCTTCACAGAGATGTGTTCCTACACACACTCCATCTGTGGGGTATTCCTCAGGGAGATCTTTTTGCCTCCCCTCTGAACAGGCAACTTCCTCTATACTGTTCAAGAATGCCAAGTCCATTTACTTAGAAGGGAATTTTCTGTATGCCCCCCCCCCCATTTTGTTGCCATGAGTTCTGCACATGATCAGGCAGAACTCTCCCAGAATCTTGCTGGTAACTCCCTTTTGTCTCAGACAGCATTGGTTCACCCCTTCTTTATTACTTGGCCAGGGCCAGTCAACACAATTTACTTTACTGGGTGGGTCGTCTCACACAAAACAAAGGAATCCGTTATCTGTCATCACCTGTCCACTCTTCAGATACCATTGTGGTTGATAGGATTTTTAATCCTTTCAGTCTTCTCTTTTCTGAGGATGTGCTCTGGGTTCAGTAGGAGGCCAGGAAATCCCCTACCAGAAAATCATATATGTCTGTATAGAAAATATTTTCTGTCTGGTGCTTTTCTCATTGTCAGGATCCACATCTCTGTGGAAGTTCCTCTGGTTTTGTCTCTTATTTGTGTGATCTACTGCATGCTGGGTTGGCACATTCTTCAGTTAAAGCTCACCTAACAGCAATGTCTGCTTATCTGTCCTTGAATACTCATTCGGCCTCATGATTTGAGGTCAAGCATTTTTTTAAAGGCATCCTTCATATCAGGCCTCCATAAAAGCCTATTCTGCCTTCTTGAGACCTCAGTTTTGTACTTGAAAACTTGCCCAAGTCTCCTTCTGCACCTGCTGGTTCAGGTTCCTTACAGCATTGGAAGACTGTCCTTCTTTTGGCTCTCACTTCAGCCAAGAGAGTTTATCAACTTCAGGCTCTCATGGCTGTTCCTCCTTTCTTAGTTTTCCACAGAGACAGGGTGCATCTCTGAACTAATCCTTCTTTTATGCCCAAGGTGGTTAATGAGTTGTCCCTTAATCAGTCTATTCATCTTCCTTCATTTTTCCTTTTCCACAGTCTGCCAGTGAGAAGGTTTTTCACACCTTGGAGACACATAGACAGCTCAGGTATTATTTAGATAAAACAAATGCAGATTCCAAGTCTGAGTAGAACTTTGGGTTTGACTCTTTCTAAGCAAACCATTTCATCCTGGATTTCTACGGCTCTTACCTTTTGTCTTTCTTTGTCTGTCGAGGCACATTGTACTAGGCAGTTGCCTCATCTTGTGCCTTTTCCAGGTTTTGAACACTAGTTCCATCCTTGAGGCTGCTACATGGTTCTCTGTTCATACTTTAAATTATCATTATTCATTGAATGTCATTTCCAGGGCCAGGGCAGATTTTGCCAGAGATGGTCCTTCTGCCTACAGTTCATCTCCCTGTAAAGGACCATCATAAACCCATCCTTCTATTCTTCATTGTGTTGCTCTGCCTCATTCTGATGCTACTTTTCTGTTCTCCTGAGCTTCCTCAGGTACCTCATTTAACGTTCTGATCAGTTGCCTCATTTCTTTCCCCTCATCTTCCTCCCCTGTTTTTATTTATGCTTGCCACTACTGGGTCCACCATGGCTGCATTTAATTATACCAAGTCTTTCATATACACTGTCATCTCTTCCCTTCCCTGCTCGTTCTTTAGTACTTCATCTCCTGACTAAAGCTTTTCACTGTCCCATTAAATTCTTTAGCCCTTCCCTGATACTGCTTGGATTTTTTGTTCCTAGTTTTCCTCTGACCTAGCCTTCTCTGCCTTTCTGTGCCTTCTCTCTTAATGCTAATTCTTAGAAGTCCTCTTCTTTTTTAATTATCCATACATTATTTGCTCTGTTCCCTGTTTGACTTCTCTATTTGTTGCCCACTTCATCCCTTAGCCTTCCACATACTGCCTTTAACTGACATGCATAATAATGTACAAGACATTGCATCCTGACTTTTTTCTGCGTATTGATGATCAGTTGATTAGATATAGTTTACTGTGATCTTCATAGAATTATCTGACTATTAACTTTCTTTCTGGACAAAGACATTCTCTAAACAGAATCACAATAGAAGTGGCATTTATATGCATTATACTCTTAATCCGCGGTGGTGGTGCTGCGGTAGCATTGTTGCCTCACAGTATGACGTCCTGTTCGATTCTCAGCTAGAGCGTCTTCTGTGTGGAGACATGCATGAATTCGTTGAAGGTTGTGCATCAGATCTGGCAACTCGGCATGTAAAAATCTACTGCCAATCATTAGCAGACCAGAGTTCCACTGTGGCGACCTCTAACCGGGAAAAGCCGAAAGACACAACAACATACTCTTAAAAACTGCATTTCTACCACTAACTTGTGCCTGCTATTGTTCAATCCTTTTTTCTCCTTTGATACCAGTTATTATTTTGTAGATCTGTACAGACATCCCAGGCTGCTCCTTTGCTCTTCTATACCTGTATTCACTGCCCTGTTTTTATCTTCATAATATTGCCACAATGCCTTCTTGGAGACTTCTCTACATTTTCTACATTTCTACTGGTTTAACATGGCACAGGCATGTTAATAATACACTGAAGACTTTCTCAGGCTTTAATTTGAGTATTGTTTTACAATACAACTGGTACTGTACTAGAATGTTTCAGCCCTGTTTTTTTCATATTATTTTAAATCTGTAATCTTTCTTTTCTGCTGTATTTGGTCTTTGATTCAGATAATAAATAGATGGGCCTAGGTCATTCTTTAAGATCAGTCTAGTTAGATGGTCAACAAATGAAAAAACAAATCATTAATATCATTTAATCTCTTTGAATTTAATTATTCAAATTATTATTTAAATATAAAAAAGTTTGAGACACAGCAGGGAATCTGCGTTTATGGTAATGATGTTTTTAGCAAGTTAGTTTAATGGCTTGTTTTTCCACAACAGAACAGAGTGAATTAAAATGATCAGTGATTTAATGAGAAGGAATGGAAAATCAGGTGAAGAATGGGCTGCATCTGCGAAAAATGAATGACAGACCTCATTAACTCTAACTTTTCGTTTCTCACAATTGGGTACAGCACTTTTGCTATATTAAGCTCTTATTTCCATTTGCATTATTTGACAGTTACAGGCCAGAAATTGGTCAGATTAAAAGAAATTCAGAATTGCTATAAATATGTCATTAACACAAGAGCTTTGTGAAGTTATAAATAAATTAGGGGAGTATTCAGTTAAAGTTGCAGTGGAGCTCTGGTGATCCGTATTCCTCAAACATCCAAGGTTAATGGTTCTTCCAATCTCACCCTAAATTTGCTCACAGATTTTTGTTCATCACAGAATCCAGTGCTGCCTGTTTTTACTTTGCATGTGTCTTACAATGACATCAATACTACCACTGTAGTTCTTGTTAACCTTTAAGGCAGTCTTTTAAGTGTTATTAAACTTTAAAGAAGTTAAATGGCAAAAATAAAATGCTGCCACAGTTGCTGTAAAGTATATCTTTAATGAATATGGTAACTTTTGCTATTGTTTCTTTTAGCACCAGTGTTGTTCGCATTGTATCTAAATAACAGTTATTTCAGTAACAAAAAATACTTTTCCAGGACAAGTTACTGATCACAGTCCCCTCTCTGTTTCATGATGTATAGCACAAATTTTGAGAAGGTGGTTTACAAACAACAGCTTGAACATTGCTAAACTGTGGCCAACCTAGTTCTCTCAGAGTGTGGGTAAGGAAACAGCTATAATACACACACAGCTATATTTGTATACATTATCTATGCAGATAAGTGAAAGGGACCATTCACTGCTGAAATACTTCACCTAACAGATCCTAAATAGTTATGGATTAAAAATGCACTGTAGAGATTGTGTGTCACACACTGTTTATATTAAGACTATGGAGAAACGGGATTTGTTACAGATTGTTGTAAGTGGTGCACCAGCTAGGTTAAAGAAATAACATTAAAAGAAAGCATGGCTGATATATGCTCACATCAATGTGAAACTGGGAAATTTATGGCTGTGGTTCGAAGCGTTCAGAGATGAGTCTTTTTTTTCCCTATGTATTAATAAACTGTTTCTTACACTTGCAAAACTTAAACCACACTTTTTGAAGACATCATTGTCAGTAAGAATAAGACTAAAACTTTTGCCCTCAGTTAGAAGATCCGAAAAACATAAACCAAAACAAAACCAAAAAATAATGGGCCATGTTTGATACTCTCTCTCTGCTTGCTAACTTATTAATATTATTACTAAGTCTGCAACTATACATTTTAGCACCCCCAAGAAACTGTTGTATGTTGAGCCTCTACTGAATAAGAAGCCAGCTGGCTTCACTCAGCCATGAAGTTCTAATTATCTAGGCTTATAAATCAACCCTAATCTGGCTTTTAACATTTCTGCCTGCAGTTGCCCTCATGATGTGCAAATTTTGTAAAATGTCTGTTTGCTTGTAGGATGGGCAGAAATCAGTTGTTAAATGTGACAAAAAAAAGATCCAATGTCATTTTCGTCTGTTCCTGAACATTTGGATTCAGATCCGATCCTCTGATCTGACTCTGCCATTTCCATAGCTCTAGGATCTGATTCTCAAGCTCCTCCCTTACCCATAATGCCTCATTCCCCCAGAATTTCTCGGTTTTCATTTTCCACTCATCGAAGACGGACTAGGATTGCAAATCTCTAGAGCTCCTTCAGGGTTTACTGAGTTTTCTTTTTCAGAGTTTCTTTCTTTCAAACTTTACTAGTCTTCCTTACCTTCTGACTACCACATAACAAAAAAGAACAAAAAAAGCTTTTATTAGTTCTTTAGTCTTTTCTGTGCATGAGTACTACTTGTTACCATAGTAGGTATTTTTTTCTTTTTTGTACTTCCTTCCTTTCTTTTCTGAAATATATGTGTGTGTATATATATATATATATATATATATATATATATATATATATACATACAATGTATATGTATAGTCTTTTTAAAATAGCCAGCATGCCTGACAAACAAGCTGGTTTAAAAAAATGCACTCCCTGTGGGCACAAGATTCCTCAATCTGATGCCACCAGAGAGTGCGTTTACAATCTTGGTCATGCGCACCTGGAATCGCCCTGCTGTATTTGTGCTGAGTTTAACCAGCATGCCCTTAGTGACAGAAGAAACAAACTCATTTTAAATGGACTTTTACCATCTTCTGCTTCTTCTATAAGCACCTCTTCTTCAGAGGCTAAAACTTCCACCAAAAAGACAAGAGAGTCCCAGAACACAGAAAGCATTCCCAGAACAAGATTTCTTCTCAAACTGCCAAACCTCCTAAAAAAGGTTTATAGACCATTGGATCCTAAGGCTTTGGATCTGATATGTTCAGAGACTTCTCCTTCTCGGGCCTGTGCTCCATGGTTTTCACTAGAGCTGGTCTCCTCAATTCTCCAACAATCTCCTAAAAGGACTTGCAGGCCTTTTCCTACCTCATCATTCATCAGGTCTTCCTGCAGTCTTTCAGAAGCTGAGGTTGATAAAATGATGAGGACATTTCTCAAGGCACAAATCCAAGTGGGGGTTTTGCCAGCTCCATCATGCACTGGATCTGTGAGCTGCCATTCTGCCTTTGTCCCAGTTGCTCCTTCTCTGATCTGACCAACCACTTCAGAGTCCTTGGTTTTGAAGGTCCCGAGGGTTGAGACATTGAATCCAACAGTACTTGTTAGACTCTGACCATCTGCCTGACTAGATGGGCTCTGACCGTGTCAGAGAGGGATGGCTCTCTGAGCTGAAGCCTCAATATTGGATCCGAGGGCTTGACTTCAATTCCAAAGCCTTTGCAGTTGTCACTTCCCCTGGGAGCTTCAGCATTCTACAGCTCATGGTTGACTCCCCCTTCAGAGCGGGGGACTCATGGGTCTCTGGAGTTTTCTGCTCCAAGAGCTTTGGCTCTGGAGGGCGTGCCTTTGAGATCCCTGGGTCCTTCCACATTTGAGATGGTGGGGAGGGTTCTCTCTCTGCCCAGGATTGCCCTGACTCAGTTCCTCAGATCCATGTCCCACCCCCTTGGATCCTGTGCCTTAGTCCTCTCTTCTGTCCCTCCAGGACAGCCAACCCAGAAGAGCCTCCAATCTATTCCACCTTTGGACCTCCTTATCTCTTCTGATACCTCCCCAGGACATCCCAATGAGGAGGTTCCATTTAGGAGAAACTGCAAGAAGAGGCACTTGGATTTTCACCAAGAATCTGTCACAGAAGACAATTTTGATGAGAGGAAAGGGTCACCAAGCTCTCCACCTGAAGATGTCTGATTTGGAGAAATTCTTGCAATCCTTCACCAGAAAGGTAATTGGTTTGCCCACACCCCTACCCATGAGGAATCAGTCTTTTTGGAAACTTTCAGATCTGGCCCATCTACATTTTGTTTGTCCCCCCCCCCCCGCAAAGGACTTTATTGATCTTGTCTATTGCAGGGCACAAAAGTAGCCAGATGCTGTGGAACTCATCCCCAAGTACCCCGATAAAGTACTTGCCACCCCTGCAGACAGACCACACTGGACACAGGGTATCCCCGTATATGCCATAGTTGTTGCAGCAGGACCAAGCTGACCAAAGCACACTGTCCATTCCCCTAACAGGCAATTTAGGTCTTTGGGCAGGTTTGGTAGGTGGGTTTATGCTTCAGCGACCTTTGCATTGAAATCCCTGAACTACCTGGCACAATTCACCAGACTACAGAGGGACTTAGTCAAGGAGCTCTGTCCCAGGGTCCATGTCTTCTGAGGAACAAAAAACCTTTTCCTCCAGGATGGCCACCTTACAATCTGGATCACACACATCCATGAGGTTAATCTCACATGCTGCAGAGGGTACCTCAAGGGCTGCTGGTTCTGGCATTGCTATAAGGAGTCAAGCCTGAACGCAGCTCTGTGACTTCACAGAACAATTCAAGGCATCCTTCATCAATGCTGTTTTGATGGATCATCATTGTTTTACCCCACAGTTAGAGATCCTCCCCCATAGTGAGAAAGATGGAAAGGCCTTGTCTGCCATTGGAATCAATTTTTCTACTTCACAAAGACTTTTCTCCAGGAACCAGTGTTGTGGTAATAAGATGTGGTTCAAAAAGCCTGAAGGTCCTTTTCAGGAATCACAGGGATATTTTTCCCCTGAAGGCAGAAGGGGAAACAACTACAATAGTATTCACTGCCCATGCAGAGGGGGTCCACAAAATTGAGGATTTTGAGATTCTTTCTTAGATCTTTCCAGTGCTGTTGAGAAGGTACCTGACTGTTCTCCTCTGGAGGCAGTCAGGAGGAGGGTTGCTTATCCTTGCACCCAGACACCTGATGCACCATCACAAATGATCTTTGGGTGCAAAGGATCATATCCAGAGGATATTTCATCCCATTTTTACAATTCCCCAAACCAAAGAAAAATATCATCAATGTCCCACCCAATCAGAGGGAAGCAGCAGCACTAGAAATTACAAAACTGCTAGAAAGAGAGTCATCCAGAAGTTCCCCACCAGACCACATCGGATTCAGAATCTACTCAAAGTTCTTTTTAGCCCCCCAAAAAAGACAGGGGACCTAAGACCAAATTTGGACCCAACATTCCTGAACAGGTCAGTAAGGAACTCCGTTCTGGATGGCCACAGTCCAGTCAATTCTACCACTACTACAAAAGGGTTATTGGATGTGCTGAATAGACCTTTAGGACATGTACTGTTGTATCAAGATGAATAGATGCTCCAGATGATTTTTCCACTTCAGGCTGGGAGCCAGTTATTATCAATTCAGAGTACTCCACTTTGATCTCACCGCAGCCCTCAGGGTGTTCACCAACTGCATGGCAGTAGTAGCACCTCACCTGAGACTGCATGGATTCAGCATGTTTCCTTATCTAGATGACAGACTCCTGATGGCATCAACCAGGCATCTACTAATACAAGCCAGAGTGTATTTGCTACACCTAGCTCCCACTTTGGGTATCACAATCAACATGCAAACATTTCAACTAGAGCCCGTACAGATGATAGACTTCATAGGAGTACGTCTGGACACAGCCAGTTGTCTAGCCTACCTACTTCTAGACAGGATTTCCATATTAAGATTGCATATCATACAAATTCTGGCTTTTCCAACACCCCCAGCAAATCTAGTCCTGAGAGCATTAGGTTTGATGGCTGCCACAATAACATTAAGCTTAAAAACCTCAGCTTTGGCCGGCTAAGAACTTGCTGTATTCAACTGGATGTATAAGAGAATTTAAGTACCTTTATCTGCACTTTTGTTTCAAAAAATACAGTATTTAAATTGATTTTAACTGTGTTGCAGGAATATTAACTGAACTGGAAGTTAGTCAGTGTTTGCTGAATTTTGTTATTTGCTAGTAATTACAGGTGTGGGGGTAGCCACATTCTTTGATTTCCTGTCCTTGCCTATTTAAGTGGTACAGTGTGAAATATTTTCTGCTTAAAAACCTCAGCTTTGGCCGGCTAAGAACTTGCTGTATTCAACTGGACTTATAAGAGAATTTAAGTACCTTTATCTGCACTTTTTTTCAAAAAATACAGTATTTAAATTGATTTTAACTGTGTTGCAGGAATATTAGCTGAACTGGAAGTTAGTGTTTGCTAAATTTTGTTATTTGCTAGTAATTACAGGTGTGGGGGTAGCCACATTCTCTGATTTCCTGTCCTTGCCTATTTAAGTGGTACAGTGTGAAATATTTTCTGCTTAAAAACCTCAGCTTTGGTCGGCTAAGAACTTGCTGTATTCAACTGGACGTATAAGAGAATTTAAGTACCTTTATCTGCACTTTTTTTTTCAAAAAATACAGTATTTAAATTGATTTTAACTGTGTTGCAGGAATATTAACTGAACTGGAAGTTAGTCAGTGTTTGCTGAATTTTGTTATTTGCTAGTAATTACATGTGTTGGGGTAGCCACATTCTTTGATTTCCTGTCCTTGCCTATTTAAGTGGTACAGTGTGAAATATTTTCTGCTTAAAAACCTCAGCTTTGGCCAGCTAAGAACTTGCTGTATTCAACTGGACGTATAAGAGAATTTAAATACCTTTATCTGCACTTTTTTTCAAAAAATACAGTATTTAAATTGATTTTAACTGTGTTGCAGGAATATTAACTGAACTGGAAGTTAGTCAGTGTTTGCTGAATTTTGTTATTTGCTAGTAATTACAGGTGTGGGGTAGCCACATTCTTTGATTTCCTGCCCTTGCTTATTTAAGTGGTACAGTGTGAAATATTTTCTGCTTAAAAACCTCAGCTTTGGCCAGCTAAGAACTTGCTGTATTCAACTGGATGTATAAGATAATTTAAGTACCTTTATCTGCACTTTTTTTTCAAAAAATACAGTATTTAAATTGATTTTAACTGTGTTGCAGGAATATTAACTGAACTGGAAGTTAGTCAGTGTTTGCTGAATTTTGTTATTTGCTAGTAATTACAGGTGTGGGGGTAGCCACATTCTTTGATTTCCTGTCCTTGCCTATTTAAGTGGTACAGTGTGAAATATTTTCTGCTTAAAAACATCAGCTTTGGCCGGCTAAGAACTTGCTGTATTCAACTGGACGTTTAAGAGAATTTAAGTACCTTTATCTGCACTTTTTTTTTCAAAAATACAGTATTTAAATTGATTTTAACTGTGTTGCAGGAATATTAACTGAACTGGAAGTTAGTCAGTGTTTGCTGAATTTTGTTATTTGCTAGTAATTACAGGTGTGGGGTAGCCACATTCTTTGATTTTTTTGTCCTTGCCTATTTAAGTGGTACAGTGCAAAATATTTTCTGCTTAAAAGCCTCAGCTTTGGCCAGCTTAGAACTAGCTGTATTCAACTGGACGTATAAGAGAATTTAAGTACCTTTATCTGCACTTTTTTTTCACAAAAAAATACAGTATTTAAATTGATTTTAACTGTGTTGCAGGAATATTAACTGAACTGGAAGTTAGTCAGTGTTTGCTGAATTTTGTTATTTGCTAGTAATTACAGGTGTGGGGGTAGCCACATTCTTTGATTTCCTGTCCTTGTCTATTTAAGTGGTACAGTGTGAAATATTTTCTGCTTAAAAACCTCAGCTTTGGCCGGCTGAGAACTTGCTGTATTCAACTGGACGTATAAGAGAATTTAAGTACCTTTATCTGCACTTTTTTTTTTCAAAAAAATACAGTATTTAAATTGATTTTAACTGTGTTGCAGGAATATTAACTGAACTGGAAGTTAGTCAGTGTTTGCTGAATTTTGTTATTTGCTAGTAATTACAGGTGTGGGGTAGCCACATTATTTGATTTCCTGTCCTTGCCTATTTAAGTGGTACAGTGTGAAATATTTTCTGCTTAAAAACCTCAGCTTTGGCCAGCTAAGAACTTGCTGTATTCAACTGGACGTATAAGAGAATTTAAGTACCTTTATCTGCACTTTTTTTTCAAAAAATACAGTATTTAAATTGATTTTAACTGTGTTGCAGGAATATTAACTGAACTGGAAGTTAGTCAGTGTTTGCTGAATTTTGTTATTTGCTAGTAATAACAGGTGTGGGGGTAGCCACATTCTTTGATTTCCTGTCCTTGCCTATTTAAGTGGTACAGTGTGAAATATTTTCTGGTTAAAAACCTCAGCTTTGGCCGGCTAAGAACTTGCTGTATTCAACTGGGCGTATGAGAGAATTTAAGTACCTTTATCTGCACTTTTTTTTCAAAAAATACAGTATTTAAATTTATTTTAACTGTGTTGCAGGAATATTAACTGAACTGGAAGTTAGTCAGTGTTTGCTGAATTTTGTTATTTGCTAGTAATTACAGGTGTGGGGGTAGCCACATTCTTTGATTTCCTTTCCTTGCCTATTTAAGTGGTACAGTGTGAAATATTTTCTGCTTAAAAACCTCAGCTTTGGCCGGCTAAGAACTTGCTGTATTCAACTGGACGTATAAGAGAATTTAAGTACCTTTATCTGCACTTTTCTTTTAAAAAAAAATACAGTATTTAAATTTATTTTAACTGTGTTGCAGGAATATTAACTGAACTGGAAGTTTTGACTCTGCTCTTCAGTTAGTCCCACCCACCCTCCCTGTTTTTGTTTTGGTGTTAATCTTAGTGGCCTTGAAACTGCCCGCCCCTCTTGTAAATATGTGTTTGGATTCTCCTTCTGGGCCCATCTCATTTGCTCACTCAACTGAGTGCAGTGAGATCATATTCTGATTTCAGGCACTCCTACTGTGTACAAAGAGAGCATCTGGGAAACAGAAAAAAAAATTTAAGCTTGTTTCCTGCCTTTCCTGTTAAGTGGTATAGACTATTTGTAGGCTTCTGAGCCCCCAAGCCCTTCTGTGTTGGAGGGAAGCCTTCTAGCTTAGTTTTTTATTTCTTATAACTAGCCAGTTTTCTAGTTTCAGCACTCAAATCTGTTTCTTTGATCTCAGCACTTGTTCAGAAAAAAAAAATTTTCATCTGCTTTTACTGTGCTTGTGTTTCTGCCTACTTTATTTTACTTTTGCATCATCTTAAAAGTACTCTTTTGTATTTATTACTGCTTGGTGTAACTCATTCTAAGCCTTTTGGTTTAAACACTTGGGCTTCGGACCAGTTGTTTTGCACTGAGAGGGTTTGTGTTCTGCACTGTAGTGGCAGAACAGGTAGCTTACATAGGTTCATAGGTTCATACTAGGCTATCTGCCCGAGGGCATTTACAAGCCTAGCCCATCGTTTTGTGGCTTACGCCACCCCTTTAGTATGGGGAACTATACCCATTATTTTGCTGTGCCTCTGTCGAGCAGTGACACTGAGGTGATCCCTGGGGTATATCTGCGATCTCCCATCCATTGGTCAAGATTTCTCTTGAACAAGGCCAGCGAGGTGCTCTGCCTCACATGTACCGGGATTTTGTTCCACAGCATAGGGAGTCTTTGGGTGATGAATCTATCCCTCCAGCACGTCCTATTAATAGCCGTGTCGAGGTTTAAGTCTTCCGCCCTTGTGGCTCTGATGGATCTAGATTTTTTGAGGTGAAGCATATTCATCAAATCTGGGTTTGACATGGCCTTGTATGTTAGGCAAAGGTCACCTCTGAGCAAGCGGTAAGCGACTGAATAGAGCTGGAGTTCTTTCAGTCTGGCAGCATAGGACAGATTTTTGAGACCCTTTATCCTTTTGGTGAGGAACTTTTGTGGCCTCTCCAGCTGCTGCAAGTGCCGGGTCAGATACATTCCGAATGGGGCATTGTACTCAATCATTGGTCTGATGAGTGATGAGTAAAGGGAGGCTATGACCTCCCTTGATCTAGATGAGAATCCCTTCATAATAAGGTGGGCAATGTAGAAGGTCTTCCTAACTACTTTAGCTACATGGGTGTCGAATGACAGACTACTATCAACCTGGGTCCCCAGGTCCCTGATAACTTCTTCTGTGCTCAGTGGATTGCCACCTATTTGGTAGCTAGGGGTAACATTGTTTTTCCCGAAGGGTATGACTATGCATTTTTTGGCATTTAACTTTAGGCCGTGGCTCTGGCACCAGTTATCCGTTTCTGTGAGTCTCTTCTGAAGGATATCTGTGTCAGATGTGTTTTCTACTATGGCGCCCAGTTTGCAGTCATCTGCAAACTTTGTCAGCCATAACCCTCCTGTGTTTGCTTGTACTTCGGAAAAGTAGATGCCAAACAAGAGTGGGCCCAGGACTGAGCCCTGTGGAACACCACTTGTGACAGGCTTTGAGTCTGACATGGCGCCAGCAACTCTGACCCTTTGGGTTCTGTCACTCAGCCAGTTTGCAACCCATCTTGTGATGTATGGGTTAACATTTAAGCTGATGAGTTTTTCAATGATACCCGAGTGGGGTATTGTATGAAGGCCTTAGCCAGATCGAGGTAGGCTGTATGGACTGCCTTTCCCTCATCAATGGCTTTGGTGACTGTTTCAAAAAAGTCAACCAAGTTTAAAAGGCATGATCTGCCTTTGACAAAGCCAAACTGGGTTGGATCCAAAGTCTGCAAATTCCTATGTCTTTATTTATGAGGTCCATTATGATCCTCTCCATGGCTTTGCAGATAAGGCTTGTCAAGCTAATGGGCGGTAATTTCCAGGGTCTGTGGAGGCACCGCCTTTGTGAAGTGGGACCACAGTTGCAGTCGCCACTCCTGGGTGCGTATCCAGAGGTAAGACTTTGATTAAACAGCTGTCCTAGCTGTGGGTTTAATTCCTCATTGAGTTCGTGGAGCACACAGCCGGGGACACCATCAGGTCCCATGGATGCTGTGTTTTTGCTTTGGAGAGAGCAGTTCTCACTTGGGCGCTGGAGATGTTTGGGGGCAGCACTCGTTTGGTATAGATATCTCTCCTTTTGGGGGAGGAAAGTTTGCACTGAACCTGTCAACCAGTATGTTGGCAATGTCTGTAGGATCAGTAATCTTCACATCATTTTGAACTAGTTCTGAGCATATCTGGGAGTTTCCTCCTAGGTTTCTAACATAGCTAAAGAAGGCCTTATGATTGTCTTTTGAGTCTTTAGCTATTTTTCTCTCGAAATTTGCTTTGGATGATTTTATGAGAGCTCTTAGTTTTTACTTATAGTGATCAAGGGTGTCTTACCTTTTAAGGATTTTGCTCTATCTTGTAGTAGCTTCCTCCTTTTGTTGTAGAGTTTGTTTATGGCTGGGGTCCACCAGACTGGACGCTTGCCTTTGGTACAGAGAGTCTTTGTTTTGCTTGGGATTGCCTTATCCATGCAGTCCTGCAGGTGCTGGTAGAAGGCATTTGTAAGTGATTCAGCGGCTTGAGTATTGTTTTCCGCTGCTCGGGGCCTTAAAGGAGACCACACTAGTCTTTAGAAGTGTGAAGTCGGCTTTTGAGAAGTTCTTTACTATGGTCTTTTTTATTTCAGGTGGGGGTGGGATGAGGACCTCCAGCGAGATTAGTTTGTGATCTGATCTCACCAGTGAGGGGTATACTTCCGGTGTTGAACATTACGCTCCCATGTTCGTGATGATGAGATCAAGTATGTTATCTCCTCTTGTGGGGATGGTGACTAGTTGTTCCATGGCATTTGAGTTTATGAATTCCAGGAACTTTTGGGCTACATCCTTCTAGGTTGGGAACTGCTGATTGAGGGCTCAGTGTCTGTTATTCTAAAAGTGTATTAATTCTGGTTTAAGCACTTGGGCTTTCAGGCCAGTTATTTTACATTAAGAGGGTTCGTGGTCTGCACTCTTGTGGGAGGAGAGGCTGGACTCTGCCCTTCTGAGCTGGGAATTTCTGGTTAAAGGCTTATTAGTGCATGCATATCTGAACTGCTTCTTACTGAAGTTGGTGCACCTTGTTTGCTGTGGCATAGACTGGATTCGGGCCTGCTGGATCTAGCTTTGTTTGTGTAACTTGAGCACTAATCCAGGCATTCTCTAAAGTATTCAATTGTATTTATTACTGCTTGGTAGTAACTTGATTAAAGTGTAGCTATCATTCTAAGTCTTTTGGATTAAGCACTTGGGCTTCAGACCAGTTGTTTTACATTAGGAAGGTTTGTGGCATGCACTGTGGTGGCAGGACAGGTAGCTTTCATCCTTCTAAGTTGGGAACTGCTGATTGAGAGCCCAGTGTCTGTTATTCTTAAAGTGTATTAGTTCTGGTTTAAGCACTTCGGCTTCAGGCCAGTTATTTTACATTAAGAAGGTTCGTGGTCTGCACTCTTGTGGGAGAAGAGGCTGGACTCTGCCCTTCTGAGCTGGGAATTTCTATTTAAAGGTTTATAGTGCCTGAATATTTGAACTGCTTCTTACTGAAATTGGTACACCTTGTTTGCTGTAGCATAGACTAGATCCAGGCCTGCTGAATCTAGCTTTGTTTATATGCTTGTTGTTTGTTTGCTTGTTATTTCCTGGAGCTAATTCCACCTAATATCGGCTTCTCAGCTTCTGTGGATCACTAGTGATATCTGCATTGCTTACTGTACTTATTTCCTTGTTTCACTTGAAAGAAAGTTACTGTTTGTCGTTTTTGCATTTAAGTTACCTGTAACACATTGCACTTAAGTTACCTGGCATTTGCTCACTAAAGCAATTATATAAGTCAGCACTAAAAATTAAAAGCACTACACCCTCACTCCCCACTGGCCCTTGTTTTCAATTATTAAGGAATTCCCAATATTATTCTAGCATGTCCAAAGGTCAGTTGTCAATCTCCTCTCCGGTCCAGCTGGTGAATTTGGGAATCTTGAGGCAATGTTACAACTGCCTCATGTACACAGACAACCCTCTCCTCCTCCCAACAAATTCCAACACGTGAGAGATGCAATCATATAGCTAAACTGGAGGCTAAGCTCTCTCAACTCAGTACTGGCATAACCAGTCAGGAGGAGAAGGAAACCACACTCACTACAATTCCAGTCTCACATAGATCTACCATGACAGCAAACCAAACACATAATCACACAAAAACATACTCGGAGGCTCTAAATAAAGATCTGCCGAAGCAGCAGAGACCTCCAAAGCAGACACCCAAGCAGCCGCTACCCCAAAACAAAACACGTGCAACACATATCTCACAAAGCCAGTGTGACGAACAGTCACAGCCCTTAAGACTAAACAACACACCTGATACACTTGTAATAGGTGACTCTATTGTCAGGCACACTTACGTCCTGCTCACCAGGCTGAGCAAGGGGAGGGTCACGGTGAGCAGCCTGTCGGGCGCTAGGATCCGCCACATAACACAAGCACTCAGGTCACTCCAAGGCAAGTACAAATATGACGCAGTCATTGTCTATGCTGGTGTGAATGACCTGAGACGTACCTCCCTGGACTACATGAAAAGAGACATAAAGGAGCTCTCTGAGCATGTAGCCCAGGCCGGTATGACCCTGACCTTGAGTAGCATCTTACCCTCACCAAGAATGATGCCACAATATGAAGACAAGATGATCAATTTCAACAATTGTCTTAAGTACTGGTGTCATTCAAAGGGGATCCATTGCCTGTCAGCTTGGGATGATATGCTCGACAAGCCACGATGCTTCGCTAGGGACGGCTTGCACCCGTCACCCCTGGGCTTTCGGATATTGGCAAAGGCTCTTGCTACCCCCATAGTGCCTTTTTTAGGCAAGACTCAAAAGACAAACCCACCTCCATAGGTATCACAAGGGATAAGAAAGTAATGCTACTCAATGCCAGAAGTCTAAACCTCAAGATGCACGCACTCGAAACTCTCCTTAGCATGGAGAACATCGATATCTGTGCAGTAACAAAAACCTGGTTTAGGGCTCCCGAGAGCACCCCAGCACTACCAGGTTATACCTCATACCATGCTTTTCGGCCCCAAAACTTGGACCGAACCACAAAAGGAGGGGGAGTATCGATATTCATCAAAGATACCCACACCTCCAGGTTGGTGGCAAAGCACGAAGCATCAGAGACTATCCATGTGCAACTAACAGTGGGTAAAACTGCCTTCCAGTTTATAGCCTGCTACAGACCACCCTCCCAAACCCAGGAACCCCACTCAGCCTTCCTGAGAACACTGGAAAATATGAAGGTCTCTCCAAACACCATTATATTGGGCAACTTCAACTACCCAAACATAGACTGGGAGCATTACTCAGCTCCAACACCCTAGCCCAAAGGTTCCTAGAATTTATAAACTCAAATGCTATGGAACAACTTGTTACCTCTCCCACAAGAGGGGAAAACATACTGGACCTGATCATCACCAACATGGGGACTCTATGCTCCAGATCAGAAGTGTATCCCTCACTGGTAAGATCAGACCATAAACTAATCTCACTGGATATTCACATCCCGACCCCACCCCCTGCCCAGAAAACCACAGTGAAAAACTTCTCTAAAGCAAATTTCACACTCCTCAAAACCGAGGTGGAATCCTTCAAAGCCCGGGCCTGTGGAAAATACGCCCAGACCACAGAATCCTTTATAAACGCATTCTATGAACACCTTCAGGAATGCATGGATCATCGATCCCAAATAAAACCAAGACCCAATCCTCCAAAGGCAGGCGTCCTGTCTGGTGGACCCCAGCCATAAACAAACTATACAATAGAAGGAGGAAGCTACTAAATGATAGAGCAAAATCCCAAAAGGGAAGGCATCACTGATCAGTATTAGCAAAAACTACGGGCACTCATAAAATTGTCTAAGGCCAGCTTTGAGAGAAAAATTGCACAGGACACTAAGGATAATCACAAGGCTTTCTTTAGTTATGTTAGGAACCTGGGTGGTAATTCCCAGATATGCTCAGAATTAGTCCAAAATGACAAAAAATACACTGAACCCACAGACATTGCCAACATCCTAGCTGACAGGTTCAGCGGAAACTTCTCCCCCCCTCCCCACCAAAAGGGCAAATATCTATCCCAGCAGAGTGCTGCCCCCCTGACATCTCAGATGCTCAGGTAAGAGCCGCCCTCTCCAAAGCAAAAAACACAGCATCAATGGGACCAGACAGTGTCCCGGGCTGCGTCCTACATGAACTCCAAGAAGAGCTAAACCCAAACATAAAACTACTGTTCAATCTCAGCCTTACTACAGGATATGTGCCCAAAGAGTGGCGTACAGCAACAGTGGTCCCTCTCCATAACGGTGGTGCCTCAACGGATCCTGGAAACTATCGCCCCATAAGCCTGACTAGCTTGGTCTGCAAAGCTATGGAAAGGATCATCATGGACCTCATAAATAAAGATATTGGGGACCTACAGACACTGGATCCTACCCAGTTCAGCTTTGTTAAGGGCAGATCCTGCCTCTTAAACCTGGTTGATTTCTTTGAAACAGTCACCAAGGCCATTGACGAGGGGAAGGTGGTCCACACAGCCTACCTGGACCTCGCAAAAGCCTTCGATACAATACCCCACTCGGGCATTATAGATAAGCTCACCAGCTTAAATATAAACCCCTTTGTCACTAGATGGATTGCAAACTGGCTCAAGGACAGAAGCCCCATGGTTAGAATAGCTGGAGCCATGTCAGACTCCAAAACAGTTACAAGCGGTGTCCCACAAGGCTCAGTCCTGGGACCTCTCTTGTTCGGTATATATTTCTCAGAGGTACAGGCCAACACGGAAGGACTGTGGCTGACCAAGTTTGCAGATGACTGCAAACTGGGCGCCATAATCGACTCTCCAGCCGACACAAGCATGCTCCAAAAGGGCCTCATAGAAACAGACAACTGGTGCCAGAGCCATGGCCTCAAGCTAAATGCCAAAAAGTGTATAGTCATCCCCTTTGGCAAAAACAAAGTGCCCACAGATTACCACATAGGTGGTAATCCATTAAGTACAGAAGAAGTAATTAGGGACCTAGGGACCCAAGTTGATAGCAATCTCTCATTTGACAACCACGTGGCCAAAGTGGTTAGAAAAACATTTTATATAGCCCACCTAATCATGAAATGATTTACATTTAGATCAGGGGAGGTCATCGTGCCTCTTTACTCATCCCTCATCAGGCCCATAATTGAGTACAATGCCCCTTTTGGGATGTGCCTTACCAGACACCTGCAGCAACTGGAAAGACCCCAAAAGTACCTCACCAAGAGGATCAAAGGGCTCAAACAGATGCCATATGCTGCCCGGTTAAAGAAACTCCAACTCTACTCAGTGGCATACCGCCTGTTCAGAGGCGATCTGTGCCTGACATATAAAGCTATGTCCAACCCGGAATTAATGGACATGCTGTACCTCAGAAAATCCAAATCCCATCGAGCTACGCGCTCGAGACTTGAACCTCAGCACTGAAATAAATAGGACATGCTGGAGGGACAGATTCATAACCCAGAGGCTCCCTTCACTCTGGAATAAAATCCCAGTCCAGGTTAGGCAGAGTCCCTCATTGACTCTCTTCAAGAGGAATCTTGATGAGTGGATGGGAGATCGTAGGTTTAGCCCGGGTATCACTTCTGTGTCACTGTTAGACAGAGGCACAGTATACTAACCTCGAAAAAGGGCATAGCAAAATAAATTTAAAATGGGTGGCGAAAGCCAAACACATTCTGGCTAGGCTTATAAATGCCCTAGGGCAGATAGCCTAGTATGAACCTATGATCTCAATAGCATGATTGTGCATGAGAATTCTGCACTGGATTCTGGCAGTCCAGTAGTCCTTACACCAGTACCCACTGAATCATGTTATAAAGTTATCCCAAGTGTGCAAGGACTGTCTTCTGTGGTGGCTCCACTTGGGAGAAGTCAAACAAGGGACATCCCTTTGTTCTTCCTCCTCCCAATGTCACATTGACCATGGATGCCTCCCAGTTGGGGTGAAATGGGTCATTAACTGTGTCAGGCGGTCCAAGGCACATGGCCAATACAGGAGACTAATTTATATATCCGTGTTCTAGAGATGAGAGCAGTGCTTCTAGCATTGCAAGCCCTGCAGAGCTTTCTCCCTGTAGGGACTATTGCAGTACAAACGGACAAATGTCAGTTGTATGGTACATCAACAAGCAGGGAGGAACCAGATCTTACCCACTGTGTCAATAAGCAATGAGGGTTTGTCAATGGGCGATTTCTTCAACCGCTTCCTAACCACAACACATTGTGGGGAAGTCCAACATTCTAACAGCCAGGCTCAGCAAAGTTATCCTGATGCCTCAAGAGTGATCTTGAAATCAATCAGCGGCAAACATGATTTTCCACAAATGGGGTCATCCATGCTGTGACCTCTTTGCATCCCCTTCCAGCAACAAGGGAAGCAGTTTTTTGCCCTGATTCCTCCACAGGGACAGTTACCGAGAGATGCTGTAGTCCATATTTGGCCCTCTAGTCTTGTTTATGCTTACCCCACCCCTTCCCCTCATCCCAAAGTTCCTCCAAAAAGCACAGAGGTCGAATAGCAAAGTGATCCTCATTGCTCCATTTTGACCTCAACAGGTCTGGTTTCCTTTCCTTTGGCCTCATCTAACTCACCCTCTATGGACAATGGAACCAAATCCAGATCTCCTGTCCCATCCATCAGGGCAGATTCACATGCATTTTCTAGGACTAAAACTAACTGCATGGTTTCTCCAATTCCAATGAAAGCTAGAAATACCAGGCTTTCATCCCCGATTCAGAAGATTTTGATATCCTCATATAAAGCTTCTACTAGAAAAATTTATAAGAGCAAATGGAAAAAGTTCTCTATATGGGCTCAGCAATAACACTTAGACCTCACAACTCCTATTCCTGCAGTTTTAGATTTTCTTACATCAATTTTCCAAGACAGAGCAAGTTTGTTTACTGTTAAAGTTCAACTGGCAGCCATCTTGAATTTTCACATTGGAGAAAACTCATCATCCCTTGCTTCATTCAAATTGTGTAAAATCTTTCTTAGGAGTAACTTCTTACTTAGACGTTCTATAAAGGACCCCCCACCCCTCCTTGTGACTTAACCATGGTCTTGCAAGCCTTTGTTCACCCCTCTTTTGAACCCGCAGCCAAAGTTGACTTAAAATAACTTTCTTGGAAGATTGCATTTGCATGGCTGTTATTTCAGCTAGAAGAAAAGTATCTGAATTACAAGCACTGTCATCCAAATCACCATACTTGATTTTTCATAAAGAGAGTGACCTTATGTGCTAATCCTTCCTTCCTCACCCAAAGTTGTCTGAAAACAATATCTATCAAGTCATCAACCTACCAGTACTCTTTCCAAATTTCCGAAACAGAGGTGAATATACTCTTCATCTTCTAGATGTTCATAGACAATTGTTTTTATCTATATAGGACATAATCTTTCAGAAAATCTGACCAGCCTTTTTGTTTCCTTCTCTACACTGACAAAGTGGATAACAGATTGCATTTCATATGTATATTCTTCCAAAGGTATTACAATACCTAAACATTTGAAAGCTCATTCTAGATCAATGTCTACATCTCAGGCCTTCTGGTCCAGAGTTTCTTTTGATGATATTTGTGCGGCTGCTTCTTGGTCAAACTCCCATACCTTTATTGCACATTACAAATTGGATATTATTTCTAGAAATAAAGCTGCTTTTGGTTCCACAATGCTCCTGTATATCCTTCCATGAGGACCACCCTTGGCTATTGTAGCTGGGGACTCTGTCCCACAGGTTGAGGAATGAAAATGACAACATCAGATGAAGAAGTTATGTACTCACCATAATGTTCCATCTGTCTTGTCCATTTTCATTCTTCATCCTCCTCCTCCCCCATGTCAATGATTATGAGAGACCTGATGGATACACCTATAGGAACCATGTCACTGTTTGAACTCCCGAACTTTATGCTGTCCCTTTCTATCAGTTGTTTATAATCTGTATATAAATGTAGATATACTGTAAATATGTTAGCAGCAAATTCCATCTGAGGTATTCTGGGGGAATGAGGAATTATGGTAAGGGAGGAGCTCAAGAATCAGATCCTAGAGCTATGGAAAGCACCTGAGTTGGATCTGAACCCACAGTTTGAGGAAGAATGAAAATGAACAACACAGATGGAACATTATGGTGAGTACATAAAGCAAAAAAAGGGACATGTTTTTGATTTTTGTAGTCAATTTAAACATCTTTCTCATATTTAAACTGAAAAAACCACGAAAACTGGAACACAGCAACACTTTATTCCGGTACCTCGGCGGAATGCCTTCAAAGGAATAAGTTACAATCACAGGTTTCATCTATTTATACTGTGCATAAAGTAATTAATCAATTAGCATAATTAATTAAGAGAAGTTACCACAATTTGCATAGAAAAATTAAAGAGACCTTTCCAATGAAAATATAAGTGACAATTTCATCTAAATACAAATAAATACATATGTGAAAAATCTGAATATTTGTAAGATAGACAATATATTACACCTAACACTTTAGAACAGTAAAGAACGTTAAATATTATTAAATAGTGAGGTTAACCTCCAAATTCACTTTCTACTGGGCAACCGTTGACGTAAAGGCACTTTATACCAGCATTAAAACCAGATTTGGTTTGGAAGCCATTAACAAAATTTTGGGGGAGGGACCTCGCACTTCTTTCATCATTGTATTGTTGGAATTTGCACTTACTCACAACTATTTTCTTTTTGAAAATAAAGTTTTCTTACAAAAGGAGGGAACGGCCATGGGGGCTAATTTTGCCCCTACTTATGCCATTCTCTTTATGTCTTATTTTGAAAATAGTGTTTTGTATAATTTAGATTTTTTTCACAAGAATGTTATTTTATATCGCAGATATATTGATGATTTGATTTTTGTTTGTAAGGGAAAAACTTCAGATTTTGATGTTTTTGTGGACCAACTTCATCAAAACAAATTTGGTCTTGAATTTACATTTACTGTCAACACACAAATAATCCAATTCTTGGATATTTTATTGTATGTGGATGAAAAGGAAAATGTACAATTTAGGCCCTTTAGAAAGGATACTGCTTCCAATAATTTCTTACATGCCACCAGTGCACATCCTGCTCATTTAATTGAGGCACTTCCTTTTGGCGAATTCAAACGTATTAAAGAACACACTTCAGATAGTACAGAATGGAGGGTAGAATTTTTGAATATCAAAACTAGACTTCTAGCTAGAGGTTACTCTAGAAGTATTATAGAAGGAAGTCTGGATAGGTTGTTTGATTCCAATATATATAAAAACAAACCTAACAAAGTGAAAAATCAAAATTCTAGTGAAATTATTTGTAATAAAAATGAAAATATATTTTTTGTTACAAAATTTTCTCCTTTTTCATTACATTTGAAGCACATTGTTGACTTTTTGTGGCCCATAATTTGTCATAATGAGGAAATAGGTCATTTATTCCCTAACCATGTGTCATTCTCCTATGGAAGGTATCCAAACCTAAAAGAAATTTTGAAATTCAAGTTTGGGAATGCTAATTTTTGTGTGAACAAAGTGGGCATGTCAAGTTGTGGCAAATGTAAAATTTGCCCCAAGGTTAGAAATTTGTCTGGTAGTTTGATTAATGGCGTTAAATATGTCGCCCATGATGAATTCAATTGTAAATCTTGTGGTGTGGTATATATACTTGGTTGTGGTTGTGAACCACCTAAATATTATATCGGTCAAACTAAACGCCAACTTAAAATACGGGTTCTAGAACACATGGGTGATATACGCAATGTCAGATTGGATAGTCCCATTTCAGAACACTTTAATACATTTCACAAAGGATGCATGGATTCCTTAATTTTTTGTGCCTTAGCCAAACCAAAATTTATGAATGGTATAAATTATTTACAAAATCTGTTAAAGTTGGAGAGTGAATTCATCTTGAAATTTGGCACCTTGAAACCCAGGGGTATGAATTTGGAGGTTAACCTCACTATTTAATAATATTTAACGTTCTTTACTGTTCTAAAGTGTTAGGTGTCATATATTGTCTATCTTACAAATATTCAGATTTTTCACATATGTATTTATTTGTATTTAGATGAAATTGTCACTTATATTTTCATTGGAAAGGTCTCTTTAATTTTTCTATGCAAATTGTGGTAATTTCTCTTAATTAATTATGCTAATTGATTAATTACTTTATGCACAGTATAAATAGATGAAACCTGTGATTGTAACTTATTCCTTTGAAGGCATTCCGCCGAGGTACCGGAATAAAGTGTTGCTGTGTTCCAGTTTTCGTGTTTTTTTCAGTTTTTGGTTTCATGGTTTTTCTTGCTCATATTTAAACTGCTCAGAAGTAGCATTAAATGTTGCAGAGTCTGTTTTTTTTAGGCTAGTGTATCATTGTCTCTCTGTGTGGTGTGCCTTTGCACTTGCTATAGTGCATCATTGCCCCTCTGTGTGGTGTGCCTTTGCACTGGCTACAGTGTATCATTGTCTCTCTGTGGTATTCCTTTGCACTGGCTACAGTGTATCGTTGTCTCTGTGTGGTATGGCTTTGCACTGGCTACAGTGTATCATTGTCTCTCTGTCTGGTGTGCCTTTGCACTGGCTAGAGTGTATCATTGTCTTTTTGTCTGGTATTCCTTTGCACTGGCTACAGTGTATCATTGTCTCTCTGTCTGGTGTGCCTTTGCACTGGCTAGAGTGTATCATTGTCTTTTTGTCTGGTATGCCTTTGCACTGTAGGCAAAGCCAATTTGAGGGAGATTACACAAGCTATTCTAACTGCATAAAGAATACAGTATGATCAGTGCTGTGAGTGTCAGAGTTAAACTTGGTAAACAAATAATTATTGATAAAGTTCTGAAGCAGCTTAAGGTACAATTCATTTATCACCAGAGGCAAGGAAAGCAGAAGGTGTTAGTGAATTTATTCCTAGATATAAATACTCATGCAGCATGACTGATGGTTTGACTGCATGGAAAGTGCCTTGAAGCTTTAGAAGTTGGTTGGCTGTTATATCCATGTAGGATATATATAGCTAAGGCTACTTCAGCAGTGATCATTTGTACATCTGTTTTCACGATAGGTTTACTTACACAACTGAACTTTGCTATGTTATTGTACCTAACTATGGTATACCCTATAATTCAGCATGCATCCTTTTTTTCTGTGTTTTGAAAACAATGCCTATTCAGTTTTAATCATCAGAATAAGTACTTTAGATTGACTTAGTTTTGCTTTCAGCAAATGCCACGAGTCCTCTATATGCATTTCCTTTACTGTATCAGATGTGACCTGCAAGTCCTGGGACAATGGTAGCGCAGGAGCAGTTGCTTAACATTTCTGTATTTTTAAAGTTAAAATTTTGTTTGAAATGTGTGTTAACAGTGAAAGTGACCTGGACTGAACACAGTTGCCAAAATCTTCAATAAAGGACTTGCAACTTTGCAAGATAAAATGTAAGACCTTTACTCTTCAACTGAATTTTTTGTCACATAAGCTAAACTCTCAATGCATGGACACTGTGCTTGAGTTTCTCGTAGACATCCCACCTACTTCACGAATAAACAGCCATGTCTGACTCCAGTGATGGTGGTGAAAGATTGAGTAGTACAGTAAATTCAGACACTAAGTGTTGATAAGACTTAGCTGGGGATAGGTGAACACCTCACCTTTTGTATGTGTCTGCCTACAGTGCACCCTCCTGCAGATCTGTAGATGACAGGGTATGGGTACTACACAGAACAGTCATGTCTCCACCCTCCCTACTTGCCCCATCTTCGTTCAATGGTTACTCAACTGAAAGGAGTTGTGCCCCAGTGCACCACCATCCCATTGGACAACGACAGCTCATTGCAGTGACCTCTCTGATTTCCACTGATATTTCCCTCAGTATGTCTGTCTGAATATATCCATGTATCCATAAATGTACCCTTTCATTTACTCTACTGGATAGCTTTGTGTTATAGTGCATGTGACATGTAGGGTTTTACCTACTTTGTTTGAAGAGTATAAGATGCCGGTTTTATTTTCTGAAATGATTATGCTTTTTGATAACTTGATGTCAAAACTGTCCCCCCAGAAAATATTTTAGAACATAATTTTAATTGCTGTAAAAAAAGAGAATTTAAATTTGCTAAAAATTTCTTTTAAAATTATTTATCTATCTTTATCAATCATAGGCAATTAGTCCTCAGATTATTACATGCATAGCCAATAACCAGACAGTGACCAAAAGTGAGAGTCGATCCCTATAACTTGTGTCTGTAAAGTAAGTACCTTAACCGTTACGCCAGTCCCCCATTTATTTCATTTTGCATTAACTTATATATATATATATATATATATATATATATATATATATATATATATATATATATATATATATATATATATATAAAATATAGATAGATAAAATATGCTAGCCTTTGTTGGGGAGATCTTAGTGACATCTCTATAAAAATGTGCTTTTTGTATTCTGACTTGTGCTATTTTACTAACTTAAAATAGTTATGTCCACTATTTCTTTAGTAGTTGACAGTTAGGGTATTTAATTGTATGTCAAATGATTCTTTAAATATTCTGTCTGCATAAACTACTGTTATCATAGTATCTGTAAATTGCCTTGATCTCGGCATATTTAATCTATATCAGTACTTTGCCTAAGTAAATTATTATTCCTTCACTTTTAAGATCTTGTGACAGGCATTTTTTATCCATTTATGTATTCTTATTTGTTATAACAAAAGGGGGCATTATTTAGCATGCCAGATGGCTGGTAAAGTTCTGAATCCACCTCCAATGCGCATTTGAGTCTACTACCAGTGAGATATTAAATTGTATAATTTTGACTTTGGTTAAACAGAGTGGTCAGATAACAGGTGAGATTAGTTTTGAAACATATCTAGAGGAGTCGTAGTAGCATTACTGTGCCAGAAAGAAACTGTGGAGAATAGAAGGATTCTAACCACCATCCGTAGGAATTGTGTGTGCATGTTTGTGTGCACGTATGTATGTGGCTGTCTGGTGTGCATGTTTGTGTGCACGTATGTATGTGGCTGTCTGGTGTGCATGTTTGTGTGCACGTATGTATGTGGCTGTCTGGTGTGCATGTTTGTGTGCACGTATGTATGTGGCTGTCTGAAAATAATAGTCTGTTGGTGTTGTAGATAAGGGGTACTGGAAGACAATGTGGTTCACAAAGAGAGTGTTAAGAGAGCAGATGGAAGTGCTAGGCCAATGACATAGCTTTGTAAGTAGTCAGTGTGGAATCCTAATCTGGGTGTAGTTGTTGGAATTGCCTTTGTTATTGAGGTCAGGTTGCATTTAGTGAAGTGGTTAATTGATTATTTAATCAGATTTGTGTGCACTTTCTTTTACTCTAACCTGTTGCGTACTAGGGCTGTGACTCGAGTCATCCCACTAGAAGGCAATGGATCTTTTTTGGGGTAGATCCAAAGAACATGGCCACTGTCTTTCACATACACATGCAATGCACAGTTAATACACTTTTGCTAACAGTTGTGGAATTCAAACCCCTCCAGTTCTAGCTAGCACCTTCATCTGTCATAACCTTTAATGAGATTTTGAGACATTAGTGAAATAATGAAAGGGGGAGCACTGTGAGAGATGGTCTAAAACTGAAACTGTCTCATCCCTTTCCTCTAATTAAAAATGTCTCATGAATATGGTGTAACACATGCACAAATCCTTAACATTCTCTACAGCTGTATGTTCTAAAATGTGACAACCAGATTTTTTCATATTAAACTCAATGATAAACAAGCTTGCTTCTGCTAAAAGGCAGTTTGCCAGGGTTTATTTCATTAAACTGCTGTGGTGTAAGATTATCATTAAGAATATGATTTTGTTTACAATTTGACAAAATATTCTGCAGGATGGAAAAACCACAGTGACAGACTCAAAACTATCAAACAGTGTACTGTTCAGCTTAAATGGATAACTATGAGATTTATTTGCTTTAAATTGCACAGATTCTACAGTCACGTATATATATTTTATAAGAAAATATTTATTAGTTTAACATATTTACAATATATATATACAGAAAGGAAGAAATTCAATATCAGTTATACAGTGATAGGAATAAATTGAATCAAAGTAATCTCGTACAATTAACACATTAAAAATCTTAATATTTCAATAGCAACATTTCGAGGTTATCCCAACCACTAAAAGTCTTAGTACGATTTATGGATCTTACTCTGATCACTTGTTTTTTCAGTTTTACACATGTATTGAAATATGTTTGTAAGGTGAGTGATAGTGTGAAGTTTATTGGTAAAGATGGTGAAGAAAAGTGGCCCTACAATTTATCCTGGGAGACACCAACTGTAATAGGTAGAGAATCTAGTTTGTGCTGCACCCTCTCTCCCACAACTACAAGGAAAAAACAATCCTTCTCAACCATAAAATCCTACCTCTCCAGCTCATCTTAAAACCAAATAAAACTAAATGAATGCTCTTTACCAAGAAAAAGTCCTCAGATCAGTTAACCCCCTTGCTCACTTATTCATCCAACAAAACCATAACTGAACCTGTCTTTCATACCAAACATCTTGGTGTCACCATTAATAGTAGCTTGAGATTTGATAAACACATAGCTGTCAGCATCAAAAAGACCCTCCTCAGACTTGCCTCACTCTACAGAGTCAAGCCATTTCTAACCAACACCACCAGACTAGCAACTGCCATGACCCACCTTCTTTCTACACTGCTGTAAACCTTCCTCTATATTTACAAACCTTAAAAGGGCTAATAAAATGCAAAAACGCTTGTGAAGCAGTGTGTCCATTGCAAAATAAGAAATTTATTAAAAGGCAAGCAACTTCTTTAGATAAAATTCCACATAAAATTGTTGCCTTTATATTTTTTAAAATGTAATTTATTTTAATGAATGTTTGACTATTATTGAATGGTGTATAATTGATAGGTAGAGTGTATGTATGTGTGTGTATATATATATATATATATATATATATATATATATATAGAGAGAGAGAGAATGGCAACAATTTTATGTGGGATTTTAACTGAAGAAGTCTTGAAACAAAAATGTGGTGGTTCACTTAAAGCATTCAGTTTTTTGTTGGCCTTTTAATAAATTGCTTATTTTGCACTGGACAAACTGCTTCAGAAGTGCTATTGTATTTTACTGGTTTCCCGTTGGGGTTGCACTTGCTTCTTGTTCTGCTTAAAAGAACTGACTTGTCCAGACTTGAGGCATGCTACCACAAAGTCACCAAATTTGCCACAAACGTAACATATAGATCCAACCACTGTGCAGCCCTACACCAACTAAAATGTACAGAATTATCCCTCAGTCAGTTCATAACTGCCCATACCATCATAAACCAGCCACACAAATACCCAGCACTCCAAAATCTCATTCAACCCTATTCAAATAATAGAACACTAAGATCTACTGACAAACTCCTGTTAAAAGTCACCAAATCAAATAACAGCTTTGCAGATTATCTTTATTCCAGCACTGTTTCCAAAGCCTGGAACTTCACCCCCCAAATACATCCTTAACACTCCCAACCCAACTAAGTTTAAACAACTTCTCAAGGCACACTTAACCAATAACTGGCTCTGCTCATGCACCTCCCCTGGCTGACTGATGTACTCACCCTTTCATTTCCTGCCTCTTCTCTCATTTAATTCCAGTTCAGATCTCAACTCACATTCTCCTCTTCCACTTGAAAGACTTTGCCACCCCTCCACCACCCCCCTTCAATCATCTCATCACCTTCACCCCTACCACCTTTACCCCCTACTCCCCTCTAATCCTCTCTCTCTTTTATACCATCTAATCTTCTCTCTCTCTTACACCATCAGGAATATATAAATGGCAATTCGTCAAACCTAGATATAGCTGCTTCCCTTACATAATATTAGTTGGTCATCTTGCTGTCATCACTTGCATCCAGGATCAATGACCCACCTATTGTATTCAGTATATCGTGCATGTACCTGTGTCTTCTGAATAATCTGTGCTAGTCATCTCATTGGCCTCACTCCTCTCCATTGGAAATCATCCAGTGGCAGCATTCTAATTATTACTGTAAATTACGTATGAGAAACTCATAGTACTTTGACATCTTGTTTTGTGTACTTTTACAAAGAATAATGCATTGCAAATCATTCTTATACTTGGAGCTTGTATCCCCAGCCCTCCACTGAAAATGGGCTACTAGCCCAGTCGAACTTCCCTAGTAAACAAATGTTAAATTTTTTGAATGTAAGAATAGAGTTAAATTTTAAATTTTTTATAACAACCTTCCTAGCAAATGTCAAGACAGCACAAACACTTGCTGTTTGGCTTTTACAGATAAAGGAAGTGGAGTATTCATTAGTAATATTAATCTAGTTAAAGTGCAATTATCAGACCACAACCTCTTAAAAAACATACTTATCTCTTCCCAATACACATTTAATTTTTCACAATCCATAAACATGTGTCCAGTAACCTTATGCATCTTTACTACATCTCCAATAAACAGAAGAAGTCATTTTACTAAACTTAGAGATTTTATAGGAAACAACAAACACTCTGTGTATATATTTCCACATAAAAACTTTACAATATAAACTTGGTTTGACTAACTGATTTAAGTAACAAAGCTTTATTCTTGCCATCTGTTGAGCCACTCAATCCACTACTATCTAAAATATTCCAGAATTTTGCAGCAAAATTATTATTATTTATAATTAACTTGCATAACTTGGACAAGCTTCCTTTGTAGGTCAGTCTACTTTCAGTAATAGTTTTCATATACTCATATAGTGGGGGGAAAAGTGTTCTCTTCCTCTTCAATCATATTATCTACAAACTCATTTAATTTATTACTGATAAATAATATTAACTGGTTAGTGGATTCATCCAACTTTTTTTCTTTCATTATTCTAGTGACTTACCTTTTCGTATTTATAGCAATCAGACCATAAAACAAATCAATTCCTTTTTAGTAAATTCATTTTAATAGTCTTATTTCCTTAAATCTAGAGGTATATGCAATTGGAAAGCATAAAAATTACATTTTCGTATTAATGGAATTTAAAATGCATATTTCTTAAACTGTTTTAAGAATTCATTTCATATGTTCAGAGTCTAAACATTAAATGCATTTCCTTCTAAGATAAATTTCATTAACCAAATGAAAGAATTGTTACATATTTCTAATATATCATATTTAATAAACGCATTAGAATTTAGTATAATCTGCTTCTAAATGTTTTTCCTTGACTAGAGTAAGTTGAGTTGAAATTTGCAGCAAAAAATATTATTCTACTTCTGGGAAGCTAATGCCACCATATTCCCACAATCTTATATGATTTATATACGCATTTCTTGTCTTAGGATATCATAAGAATGAAGTTAACATTTTTTTCCATTTTCTTTAAAAGTTTTTGTCAGGTATTAAAATTATTCAATGCAATAATGTGTGTGTGTATGTGTATATATATATATATATATATATATATATATATATATATATATATATATATGGATCTAGGACTATTGCACGAAATTACATTTCCACGAAACGTAAACGGCAGAACACACTTTACCAAAGTGCTTTTCACCATAAAAGTAGTTTCACTAAAGTATACAAAAAAAAATACAATTAAAAAAAAAACACTTTACTCATGTTTACGCAGGGGGCAAGCCCCCCTGCACCCTCCACCCCCCTACTTTTATATTCTCACTCTGAGATCGCAATACAGTGGGAAAAAGGGAATATTCCCTTATCCTCACTGTACCTTGACCTCAGCAACACCTGTTCTGGCATTATTTTCATTTTCTTGAGCTCACTTTAGCAAACGTGCATTTTCTGTGAAAACACACTTTAGCTGAAGTGTGCTCGATAGTTTTGGTTTCAGTTAAAATAGCTTTCTCTCAATAGTACGAGACCCATATATATATATATATATATATATATATATATGTATATATATATATATATATATATATATATATATATGTAAAACTTGTGTAATATAAAGATTTTAATAAGTACTAACCTATCAAAAAAAAAAAAAAAAAAATCCATTTTTAATAAAAAGTAACACTTCGTTTTTTTTTTTTTTCAATATTAATAATCTTACGTTTTGATAAACTTTTATTCCAAAATATTTGTTCTTTTCTTTCCCAATTATATTTATATTTATCTTTAAACTTGCTATCTATGTACTGATTTAATACTAAAGTTTCAGTTTTATTATTATTAAATTTTAGCAGAGATACTTGAAACTTTCAATTTCTTCATCTATTTCTTCTACTGAATAATTTAAATCTCCTGTAGTTAGTAAAATATCATCTGCAAAAAGCTGTATTTTAGATTGACAATCTCCATTAATTGAGAATCCATCCGTTTTTCATCGCTTTTTATACTATTAGTTAAAGTTTCTATAACTAATGCAAATAGTAGAGGAAACAGGGGACAGCCTTGCTTTATGCTTTGGTTTAAAGTGAATCCTTGAGAAATGTAAGACCTCATTTTAACATATGCTTTGGAGTCTCTATGCAGTTTTTTTTTGTTTAGCAATTCCAATAAATTGTTGTGGAAATGCAAATGTTTCTAAAGTTTTAAACAGGTATTTCCAATCTACAGAATCAAAAGCTCTCTTGATATCTAAGATAATTAGCTAGAATCAAAAGCTCTCTTGATATCTAAGCTAATTAACTAGCTAATTAAAAACCCAACATATACTACCCAGAATGATAGACTTCCAAACTCATTTTTGGTCTGTCATCTCAACATCAGAAGCCTAAACAACAAGATCCATAGCCTACATGGGCTCTTAGTTGTTAACTCCCCTGATATCCTCTGCCTCACAGAAACCTGGCTAAAACCAATAACCAAAGATAACGAAATAACCCCCCCCCCCACAGTACAACTTCCTTAGACTGGACCGGATCTCCAGTAAAACTGGTGGGGTAGCTGTACTATACAAGTCTACCCTAACAATAACAATTAACACCCAACAGCCACCCCAGTTTGGCAATGCAGAAATTCTCATCACCAAACTAATAATAAACAAAACTAAATGCAGATACATTGTCTGCATTTATATTCCACCCGGCAAGAATGATAATACTCTAGAAAATATCTTACATTGGCTAGCTTCTAACTATCCCCAGGAAACCATTGTCTTGGGGGACTTTAACATTGATTGGAACACCTGTCCCTCTGAAACTCTCTCCAGCCATTTAAACCTCCACAGGTTTACTCCGATCATTGCCACTCCCATCAGATCTTGCAAAAATAGAGTCATAGATAGCATCCTTGATTAGAAACGTAATAGCCACCCCCAAAAGTACAAGTCAGGTACATTACCCGATGATCTAAGTGATCACTGTCTTACCTATATTATTAGGCTCAAAGCCAACATTCCCAACCAGCCCACCTACAAAACTATAAGAAACATCACGACTTCCAAAATGAACTCAAAGCATGTAATTGGAAAGTCTTGAAATGACTCCCATTACAAGAAGCAGTTGGAGTAATTCATATCCTTAACCACCTCGTTCCTTACCCGTACCATTCTTATAAAAGCCACACTTGCACCGTGGCTATCTAAAGAAACAAACAACAAAATTAAACTAAGAAACAATGCCTGGGCCAGGTGGCATGTTACCAAAGCCTCTATGGACCAAGTAAGATACCGGCAGCTAAGGAATCAGACCAAAAAATCTGTCATTCAAGTAAAAAAAAATCACTACACCCTCCTACAACAAAAATATCCACTAAAACCTCAAATGTTCTGGGCTAGTATTAACAGTCTTCTCCACCCAGGCTGTTCTGCTACTCCTACCCCATCAGTTGCCCGTGATAAATGCCTTGTCGAAATTGCAAACAGCTTCAACTCCTATACTGAAACTATCCAGTCTCTAGCTACCCATCTCATTCCATTGGACACAAACACCAGCTCTGGCACATCCAGCCCTGATCCACCCAGCACCCAACCCACCTTTACCTTTCAAACTGTACCTACCAACCTGATCCGGACCTTAATCAAAAAGCTAAAACCTACTACACTAGCTGCCGACCACCTTCCAGCTGAATATCTTCAAAAAGCAGCTGATGCCATAGCACTTCGCATTTCTATTCTGATCAACTGATCCATCTCAGAAGGATCCATCCCAGCAATATGGAAAATATCATGTTATACCTCTCCATAAAGGAGGAAGTTCCACAGAATTATCTAACTTTAGACCTATAGCCATTCTTTCACCACTAGCTAAAATCATGGAATGATGCATACACAAACAAATCATACACTTTCTTATTCAAAACAGAAAGCTCGCCAACTCTCAGCACAGCTTTAGGCCATCCCACAGTACCACCATGGCTCTTCTATCTTTCTCTAATGTCATCAATCTTCATCAACAACAAACTGTCTTCAGCACATTCCTAGATCACTCAAAAGCTTTCAGTATGGTCAACCATCAGCTGCTCAATACCCTACAAACCATCGGTTTAGACCAACACAAGCAATACAATGGTTTCACTCCTACTTAAACGGTAGACAGCAGGCTATCTTATGGCAGAGCAAACAGTCATCCCAACTTCCTCTAACCCTAGGTGTCCCACAAGGGTCCATACTAGGTCCTCTTATTTTCTCTGTCTTTATCAATGATCTGCACACCACCATCCCAGGAGCCACCTGCATCCAATATGCAGATGACTCAATGCTAATATGCTCCTCCTGTCCTACACAACTTCTAACCCTCACCCAGACCACTTTCAGCATGGTAGAAACATGGCTAGTTAATCGCCACCTGCTTCTAAATCCTAACAAAACCAAGCTACTACTTTTCACCCCTAACATTAGAATTTTTCCTCCTTCCCTCAACATCAAATCTAGCAATGACACCATTATCTCCCCTGATGACCATACAAAGCTTCTAGGCAAAATAATAGATGACAACCTTAAATCTGATAAACATGCAAATCACACTATTAAGTCCGTCAACAAAAATTTTGGCTCCCTGTACAGAGCCAAACCTTTCTTCACCCCCCCTAGCTACTGCAAGATCACACCTCCTCTCTACCCTTATGTATGCCTCCCCTGTACTCACCAACCTATCCAAAACCTGATCTCAAGAAATTGTCAGGATGTTACAATCATATAGCCAGATTCGCTACTGGCATGGCTTTTAGGACTCACCATTGACGGAACCTCAAAGCACTGGGATGGCTAGAGTATCCTATCCTTCTACAGTTCAACCAGCTCATAGTAGCTCATAAAATACTCCATAAACCTGGTAACACCCTTGCCCTCAAAAATATTCTCACCCCTCATAGTTCCCCAGGCCATTACGCTCAGCTGATAAGCTGTTGATATTGACCCAAAAATTCAACAACTCTGCAGGCGATGCTATATTTGCCAACTCAACCAGTAAAATCTGGAATCTACTACCGTTACCAAGGAAACCTCACTACCCCTATTTAAAAGAGAACTCAAAAAATACCTCACATCTCATTGGCTGTGCTCTTGTTCTAAACCTGACTAACAACTTCACTAATACATGTCTTGCTACCCAACCTGCTGTTTAGCCAAGTATCTATGCCTCATAGCATTTGAATGTCTAAGCATTGTGAATTATGAAATCTGATTGTATTCTATGTTCACATTTTCTGATATGTCTCTGCCAATCAGATGTAAGTCTGCACATTGTGTATATTGATATCTGCCTGTATTCTTTGTCTATATTTTTCTAAACATGTCTGCCTGTTTATATCACTCAATGATGTACGTACTGTCTTTTTTTGGTATGTGGAGCTTTTCTCCCCTGGCCTCCAATGAAAATGGACATATATCCAGTTGGACTATCCCGGTCAACAAATGTAAAATAAAATAAATAAATAAAATTAGGGGCAATTTCTTATTCATTCCTTTTGCTAAATCTAAGATAGTTATTATGCTATTTATATTATCCTACATTAATCTGTTGACTATAAATCTAGTTTGATCAATATTAATGAATCTGCTATATCTCTTAATCTTGTAGATAAAATGGAAGTAAATATTTAATAGTCTGTTTACTAATAAAATAGGTCTATATAAGGAAACTGTCTTCTTATCCTTTCTTTGTTTTAGTGTAGGTGAAATGAGGGAGGAATTATTTTGTCACTCTGAATTATCCTTAAAACGTCACCTACTGTTTCTAAAATATTTTGCAGAAGCAGACTATAGAATTCCATATTTAGACCATCTAACCCTGGAGCTTTACCGTGTTTCCCTTTTTAAAGGTTCTTTAACTTCTATCAGGGTATGCTTATTCAACAGAGGTATTTGTTGGTCATTTGGTTTATTTATACCATTTTCTTGAAATACTTGTCGATTTTGTAATAATTAGGATTATTATTTTTATCTTTATTAAGATTGTGCTAGATGGTTAAGGGGAGAAGTTTAATACCCACACAACACCTCAAGCAACACATAGCCCTTCTGAACCCACACCACCAACACCCAGACATACAGCATTAAATCCACATATGCGGAGGCCCCTTGACTGTAACCTGCCCAAGCAACAAGGACCTCTGAAGCTGAAACGCAAACAAATACCAGTCACAACCAAAGTGTCACATAGCTCACAACACCAGTGTGCCACCCAGCAACAGCCCCTAAGGCACGACAACGTACCTAACACTATAGTCATAGGTGACTCTAATGCCAGGCACACTGATGTCCCACTCACCAGGCTGAACAAGGAGAACATTACACTCAGCTGCTTGTCGGGTGCCAGGATCTGCCATATTTTTTTTTTGTGTCACAAAAAACTGGCATTTTATCAGGGATGTGTAGACTTTTTGTATTCACTATGTGCATGTATGTATGTATGTATGTATATATATATATATATATATATATATATATAAGCACACTCACACACACAAATATGGGTCTACATTTAAAGCTTGAAGTTTCAAAACTTTGAATTTCTTATGGATGAGACCATAAGACCGAAGTATTTTTTTACATTTACTTTCTTGCAGAGGGGCAAGCCCCTCTGCACCCCCCCACCCCCTGCTAATTAAATATACCAACACCAAGATTGCAATACAGAGAGAAAATTGTAAATTCCCGATTCTGCACTGTATGGTGATCTCCATTTAAACAGTTTGCCATTTCCAAAGTTTGATCACATGATCCCAAGTTCTGAAACTTTGAGCTTTAAATGTAGACTCTCACACACACACACACACACACACACACACACACACATATATATATATATATATATATATATATATATATATATATATATACATACATACACACGCACACATACATATTCAAGTAAGTTACAGTCATGATATCCAGATCCAGTCTATTATTATTATTACCATTAATAATATCATTATTATTAATATTAGGAAGGACTTTATCCTAGTGATGTAAACAATCAGATTACAAAGTATAGCTAAATACTCACAAAAAATAACTTCTGGAAAACAGAAAATACATCCCTGGGATTTTTCCACCTATGTCCCTGCTGGATAGTGCCATAGGGTACTGAACTGTTGGAACATCGGCGAAATTCTTGGCTAGGCCTGTAAGAGCCTCAGGGCCAATAGCCTAGTAACTTTCTATAATCCGATATAATGCATGCACTTAAGTCACTCCACAACAAGTACAAATATGACTCTGTCATTGTCCATGTTGGAGTGAATGACATGAGACGTACCTCTCTGGACTACAGGAAAAGAGACATGGAAGAACTCTCTGATCATGTGGCCGAGGCAGGTATGACCCTAGCCCTGAGTAGCATCCTTCCTTCGCCCAGAATGATACCACAATATAAGGACAAAATGATTGACTTCAACAATTGGCTAAGCTTCTGGTGTCATTCAAAGGGGATCCAGTACCTGTCTGCCTGGGAAGACATGATCGATAGACCACAATCCTTTGCCAGAAATGGTCTGTACCTGTCGCCCCTGGGATTCCGGTAACTGGCTAAGGCTCTTGTCACCCCTATAGTGCCTTTTTTAGGCAAAGTTCAAAGGACAAAACCACCACCATAACAGGTACAAGCATGCAAATTCTGAAGGTAATGCTACTCAGTTCTAGAAGTCTAAACCTCAAAATGCACTCTCTCGAGGCACTCCTAAAAATGGAGAACATTGATATCTGTGCAGTAACTGAGGCCTGGTTCAAGGCTCCAGAGAGCACCTCTGCAATGCCAGGCTACAACTCTTACCACACTTTTCAGCCACCAAACCAGGACAGAAACACTAAAGGTGGAGGAGTGTCCATATTCACACCACCAGGCTAGTTGCCCAACACAATGCGTCTGAAATTCTCCATGTGCAACTGACACTAGGTAAGACTGCAATCCAAATTGTAGCTTGCTACAGATCCCCCACCATGCCCGAAGATTCTCACTACACCTTTCTAAACATACTGGAAAATATTAAGATACAACCAAACACCCTAATACTGAGTGATTTCAACTACCTTGCCATTAACTGGGAAAACTACTCGTGTACAAACACCTTTGCCCAGCGGTTCTTGGAATTCATAAATTCCAGCATCCTGGATCAACTAATCCATAATCCCACCAGGGACTCCAATACCCTAGACCTGGTCATTACCAACATGGGAAATCTTTGCTCCACACCTTTGGTCAGCCCCTTGTTGGTCAGGTCTGACCATAAGCTAATCACCCTTAACATCCACATCCCAACCCCCCCCACCCCCCCAGTAAGGAAACCTCCATAAAAATCTTCTCCAAAGCCAACTTCAAACTACTCAAGTCAGAAGTGACAAACTTCATGACACCCATGCAGACGGGAACTGAACGTTCGACTGCTGAATCCCACACTAAGGCACTGTATGAGCACATCCACTCATGCATGAATCGTGCCATCCCAAATAGAACTAAGATGCTCTCCTCCAGTGGTCCCCTGCCATAAACAAACTTTACAACAAAAGGGACAAATTGTTACAGAAAAGAGGAAAATCCCAGGATGCAAAAAACTCACTTACCAGCCTCAGTAAGAAACTGAGATCCCTCATAAAATCCTCCAAAGCTAGTTACGAAAATAAAATTGCCAAAGAATCTAAATGGCAATTCTCAGATCTGCTCTGAGCTACAACAGAATGGCATTAAATATACTGATCCCAAGGATATTGCCAATATCCTGGCAGATCAATTCAGTACCAACTTCACCCCTCTCTCACCCCCTAAATGGCCCATCTCAGTAACGGAAGATTGCCAAATTCTGGTAATAATGGCCACACAGGTAAAAAAGCTAAGAATACAGCATCCATGGGACCAGATGACATCCCGGGCTGTGTACTACATGAACTACAGAATGAACTGGCACCTCACCTAAGTGTCATGTTTAATCATAGCCTCACCTCAGGCTTCATGCCCACTGAGTGGCACACAGCTACAGTTATCTCATTCCACAAGGGGGGGGGATCCACTTTGGATCCCAGGAACTACTGCCCATCAGTCTGACAAGCGTTTTCTGCAAGGCCATGGAATGTATTATCATGGAACTTATAAACAAAGACATTGGCAACCTTCCAACACTGGCACACCCAGTTTGGGTTCGTGAAGGGCCAATCTTGTCTCCTAAACCCGATTGACTTATTCAACTCAGTCTCCAGAGCCTGTCTGGACCTCTCCAAGTCCTTTGACACCATCCCCCACTCTGGAATCTTAGACTTGCTAAGCTGGGCATTAATCCCTACGTCACTTGATAGGTTTCCAACTGGCTTACTGATAGAAATCACACTGTGAAAGTAGTGGACTCCAAATCCAGCTCCATACAATTGGAGTACCTCACGGTTCAGTCCTTGGAACGCTCTTGTTTGGCATCTACATCTCTGAAGTACAGGGCAACACTAAGGGACTCTTGCTAACAAAGTTCGCAGATGACTGCAAACTGGGAGCCATTATTGAATCCCCAAATTATGTGGATACTCTAAGAAAGGTCCTTACAGAAACAGATGCTTGGTGCCATAGCCACGGGCTCAAGCTCAGTGCCAAGAAATGTATAGTTATCCCCTTTGGAAAAAAACATGTACCCTTGAATCACCACATAGGTGGCAGTTTACTAAACATCAAAAGTGTGATAAGAGACTTAGGGACACAGGTGGACAGTGGTCTCAGCTTCGATAACCACATCACCACAACAGTCAGGAAATTCTTCTCTGTGGCACACCTCATCACTAAGGGCTTTTCATCCAGAAAAAAGGAGGTCATTGTTCCACTGTACTCATCCCTCATGAGACCCATTGTAGAATACAACACCCCGTTTGGTATGTACCTCTCAAGACATCTGCAACAACTGGAAAAGCTGCAGAAATACTTCACTAAAAAAATCACAGGCCTAAATCAGATGCCCTACGCTGACCACCTTAAAAAACTCCAGCTATACTCTGTCACATATTGTTTACTCAGAGGCGATCTCTGCTTAACATTACAAGGGCATGTCAGACCCAGAGCTGTTGGACATGCTACACTTAAAGAAATCCCAATCCCTTAGAGCCACACACTCCAGGGATCTAAACCTTGTCATCATAATAAACAAAACATGCTGGAGG
>NC_056748.1:1146863639-1146896139 GCF_019279795.1 Protopterus annectens | reverse complement strand
GTCTTTTTTGATGTTTGCAGAGTTCAGATCTTCATCCTTTCTTCTGTATTTGTATAGCCCTTAGGCATTTCACTGCATTTCCCCATTCATGACCAAGACAACTGCACTCAGTTTTGACTCACGTGCCTTCAGTTTTGCATTCCATTACACCATCATTTGCTAAAGTTCTTGTTTAGAGTCTGCTTATAATGCCACATCATCTGCAGACATAGGATCATAGGAAGTTAATAGGCTATTAGCCTTGATGCCCTTTCAAGCCTAGCCAAGAATTTAGCCCATATTCCACTAGGGCAGCACCCAGTGCCATTCTCCAGCAGGGACATAGGTGGACTCTCAGGGGTGTATTTTCTGTTCCCCATTCGGTTATCCAGGTTCAGGTTGCGCTTAAAAAGGTTTAATGAGGTACGTGGAGAGGGAGTCTAGTCCATAAAAGGGGGACTCTCTTGATCACAAATCTCTCCCGCCAACAAGTCCAATTGACATTACAGACCAGGTTGAGGTCTTGCATGTGGGTTACTCGAGAGGAGATTGACTTGTGGATATGCAGCAGTTCCATTAGGGGAGGGACAAGGCATTTAGACTGTCTATGTAGGGTAGATGTTTAAGGCCCTGGATTGTCTGGGTGAGGAATCTCTGTGGTCTCTCCATCTGCTGCATGTGCTTTGCGAGGTACATGGCAAAAGGGGCACTGTATTCAATAATCGGTCTTATAAGGGAAGAATACTGGTATGTTATGACCACCTTGTCCCTGGATGAGATACCCTTACTAATGAGGTGGACTATTTAGAAAGCTTTCCATACAATGGAGGCAATATGGTGGTCAAAAGTCAGTTTGCTATCAACCTGGGTTCCCAAGTCCCTCACAACTGACTGCGTGCTTAATGCCTTATTATCAATGTGATCATTTTCCCCAAAAGAGATGATGATGCATTTTTTGGCATTAAGTTTGAGCCCATGTTTCTGGCACCAGTCATTTGTTTGGGTGAGACCCTCTTGGAGGATGTCCACATCAATAGGGGAATTGATGACTACACCCAGCTTGCAGCCATCTGCAGACTTGGTCAGCCGTAGCTCATTAGAGTTGGCCTGCACCTCTGAGAACTATATCCCAAACATCAGAGGCTCCAAGACCAATCCATGGGGTACACTGCTTGTTATGGGTCTACTGCTTGAGCTGGCTTCTCCTATTTTGACTAGGTGGGTTCTATCCATGTCAGTTTGCTACCCATTTGTAAACATATGGATAGATGCCTAGTTGAGAGAGTTTATCTATTATACCTGAGTGAGACAATATTATTGAAGGCCTTGGCTAGGTCAAGATAGGTGGTGTGTACTGTCTTCCCTGTTTCTATGGCCTTGTTGACGGTCTCAAAGAAGTCAACCTCATTTAACAGGCAAGACCTCCCCTTGATAAAACTAAATTGTATCAGATCAAGTGTCTGGAGGTTGCCAGTGTCCTTGCTAATGAGGTCCATGATCTGCTCCATGGCCTTGTAGAGCAGGCTAGTTAGGCTGATGGGTCTGTAATTTCCTGGAAAGGTGGACACTCCACCTTTGTGTAAATGGATGACAGTAGCTGTCCTCCACTCGGCTGGAACAAAGCCGGTACTCAGGTTTTGGTTGAATAAGGTGCCTAATAGTGCTGCAAGTTTCTGCCTGAGTTCATGTAGGATGCAGCATGGCATACAGCAGCTTTGTCATCTGCCCCCCCCCACAGGTCTGTTTGTGAATGTAGTCCTTCACAGGTATGAACAGAAATCATCTTAGACCTGAACCCTGATGCACACCCAGCCCCACTGGTACCCATCTGTGACTCCAGTCACTGTTGGCCGGCTAAGAACTTGCTATATTCAACTGGACGTATAAGAGAATTTAAGTACCTTTATCTGCTTTTTTTTCAAAAAAATACAGTATTTAAATTGATTTTAACTGTGTGGAAGGAATATTAGCTGAACTGGAAGTTTTCACTCTGCTCTTCAGTGTGGAAGGAATATTAGCTGAACTGGAAGTTAGTCAGTGTTTGCTGAATTTTGTTATTTGCTAGTAATTACAGGTGTGGGGGTAGTCACATTCTTTGATTTCCTGTCCTTGCCTATTTAAGTGGTACAGTGTGAAATATTTTCTGCTTAAAAACCTCAGCTTTGGCCGGCTAAGAACTTGCTATATTCAACTGGACGTATAAGAGAATTTAAGTACCTTTATCTGCTCTTTTTTTTTCAAAAAATACAGTATTTAAATTGATTTTAACTGTGTGGAAGGAATATTAGCTGAACTGGAAGTTTTCACTCTGCTCTTCAGTGTGGAAGGAATATTAGCTGAACTGGAAGTTAGTCAGTGTTTGCTGAATTTTGTTATTTGCTAGTAATTACAGGTGTGGGGGTAGTCACATTCTTTGATTTCCTGTCCTTGCCTATTTAAGTGGTACAGTGTGAAATATTTTCTGCTTAAAAACCTCAGCTTTGGCCGGCTAAGAACTTGCTATATTCAACTGGACGTATAAGAGAATTTAAGTACCTTTATCTGCTTTTTTTTCAAAAAATACAGTATTTAAATTGATTTTAACTGTGTGGAAGGAATATTAGCTGAACTGGAAGTTTTCACTCTGCTCTTCAGTGTGGAAGGAATATTAGCTGAACTGGAAGTTAGTCAGTGTTTGCTGAATTTTGTTATTTGCTAGTAATTACAGGTGTGGGGGTAGTCACATTCTTTGATTTCCTGTCCTTGCCTATTTAAGTGGTACAGTGTGAAATATTTTCTGCTTAAAACCTCAGCTTTGGCCGGCTAAGAACTTGCTATATTCAACTGGACGTATAAGAGAATTTAAGTACCTTTATCTGCTTTTTTTCAAAAAATACAGTATTTAAATTGATTTTAACTGTGTGGAAGGAATATTAGCTGAACTGGAAGTTTTCACTCTGCTCTTCAGTGTGGAAGGAATATTAGCTGAACTGGAAGTTAGTCAGTGTTTGCTGAATTTTGTTATTTGCTAGTAATTACAGGTGTGGGGGTAGTCACATTCTTTGATTTCCTGTCCTTGCCTATTTAAGTGGTACAGTGTGAAATATTTTCTGCTTAAAAACCTCAGCTTTGGCCGGCTAAGAACTTGCTATATTCAACTGGACGTATAAGAGAATTTAAGTACCTTTATCTGTTTTTTTTAAAAAAATGCAGTATTTAAATTGATTTTAACTGTGTGGAAGGAATATTAGCTGAACTGGAAGTTTTCACTCTGCTCTTCAGTGTGGAAGGAATATTAGCTGAACTGGAAGTTAGTCAGTGTTTGCTGAATTTTGTTATTTGCTAGTAATTACAGGTGTGGGGGTAGTCACATTCTTTGATTTCCTGTCCTTGCCTATTTAAGTGGTACAGTGTGAAATATTTTCTGCTTAAATCCTCAGCTTTGGCCGGCTAAGAACTTGCTATATTCAACTGGACGTATAAGAGAATTTAAGTACCTTTATCTGCTTTTTTTTCCCAAAAAATACAGTATTTAAATTGATTTTAACTGTGTGGAAGGAATATTAGCTGAACTGGAAGTTTTCACTCTGCTCTTCAGTGTGGAAGGAATATTAGCTGAACTGGAAGTTAGTCAGTGTTTGCTGAATTTTGTTATTTGCTAGTAATTACAGGTGTGGGGGTAGTCACATTCTTTGATTTCCTGTCCTTGCCTATTTAAGTGGTACAGTGTGAAATATTTTCTGCTTAAAACCTCAGCTTTGGCCGGCTAAGAACTTGCTATATTCAACTGGACGTATAAGAGAATTTAAGTACCTTTATCTGCTTTTTTTTCCCCAAAAAATACAGTATTTAAATTGATTTTAACTGTGTGGAAGGAATATTAGCTGAACTGGAAGTTTTCACTCTGCTCTTCAGTGTGGAAGGAATATTAGCTGAACTGGAAGTTAGTCAGTGTTTGCTGAATTTTGTTATTTGCTAGTAATTACAGGTGTGGGGGTAGTCACATTCTTTGATTTCCTGTCCTTGCCTATTTAAGTGGTACAGTGTGAAATATTTTCTGCTTAAAAACCTCAGCTTTGGCCGGCTAAGAACTTGCTATATTCAACTGGACGTATAAGAGAATTTAAGTACCTTTATCTGCTTTTTTTTCCCCAAAAAATACAGTATTTAAATTGATTTTAACTGTGTGGAAGGAATATTAGCTGAACTGGAAGTTTTCACTCTGCTCTTCAGTGTGGAAGGAATATTAGCTGAACTGGAAGTTAGTCAGTGTTTGCTGAATTTTGTTATTTGCTAGTAATTACAGGTGTGGGGGTAGTCACATTCTTTGATTTCCTGTCCTTGCCTATTTAAGTGGTACAGTGTGAAATATTTTCTGCTTAAAAACCTCAGCTTTGGCCGGCTAAGAACTTGCTATATTCAACTGGACGTATAAGAGAATTTAAGTACCTTTATCTGCTTTTTTTTCAAAAAAATACAGTATTTAAATTGATTTTAACTGTGTGGAAGGAATATTAGCTGAACTGGAAGTTTTCACTCTGCTCTTCAGTGTGGAAGGAATATTAGCTGAACTGGAAGTTAGTCAGTGTTTGCTGAATTTTGTTATTTGCTAGTAATTACAGGTGTGGGGGTAGTCACATTCTTTGATTTCCTGTCCTTGCCTATTTAAGTGGTACAGTGTGAAATATTTTCTGCTTAAAAACCTCAGCTTTGGCCGGCTAAGAACTTGCTATATTCAACTGGACGTATAAGAGAATTTAAGTACCTTTATCTGCTTTTTTTTTCAAAAAATACAGTATTTAAATTGATTTTAACTGTGTGGAAGGAATATTAGCTGAACTGGAAGTTTTCACTCTGCTCTTCAGTGTGGAAGGAATATTAGCTGAACTGGAAGTTAGTCAGTGTTTGCTGAATTTTGTTATTTGCTAGTAATTACAGGTGTGGGGGTAGTCACATTCTTTGATTTCCTGTCCTTGCCTATTTAAGTGGTACAGTGTGAAATATTTTCTGCTTAAAACCTCAGCTTTGGCCGGCTAAGAACTTGCTATATTCAACTGGACGTATAAGAGAATTTAAGTACCTTTATCTGCTTTTTTTTCAAAAAAATACAGTATTTAAATTGATTTTAACTGTGTGGAAGGAATATTAGCTGAACTGGAAGTTTTCACTCTGCTCTTCAGTGTGGAAGGAATATTAGCTGAACTGGAAGTTAGTCAGTGTTTGCTGAATTTTGTTATTTGCTAGTAATTACAGGTGTGGGGGTAGTCACATTCTTTGATTTCCTGTCCTTGCCTATTTAAGTGGTACAGTGTGAAATATTTTCTGCTTAAAACCTCAGCTTTGGCCGGCTAAGAACTTGCTATATTCAACTGGACGTATAAGAGAATTTAAGTACCTTTATCTGCTTTTTTTTCAAAAAATACAGTATTTAAATTGATTTTAACTGTGTGGAAGGAATATTAGCTGAACTGGAAGTTTTCACTCTGCTCTTCAGTGTGGAAGGAATATTAGCTGAACTGGAAGTTAGTCAGTGTTTGCTGAATTTTGTTATTTGCTAGTAATTACAGGTGTGGGGGTAGTCACATTCTTTGATTTCCTGTCCTTGCCTATTTAAGTGGTACAGTGTGAAATATTTTCTGCTTAAAAACCTCAGCTTTGGCCGGCTAAGAACTTGCTATATTCAACTGGACGTATAAGAGAATTTAAGTACCTTTATCTGCTTTTTTTTCAAAAAATACAGTATTTAAATTGATTTTAACTGTGTGGAAGGAATATTAGCTGAACTGGAAGTTTTCACTCTGCTCTTCAGTGTGGAAGGAATATTAGCTGAACTGGAAGTTAGTCAGTGTTTGCTGAATTTTGTTATTTGCTAGTAATTACAGGTGTGGGGGTAGTCACATTCTTTGATTTCCTGTCCTTGCCTATTTAAGTGGTACAGTGTGAAATATTTTCTGCTTAAATCCTCAGCTTTGGCCGGCTAAGAACTTGCTATATTCAACTGGACGTATAAGAGAATTTTAGTACCTTTATCTGCAAATTTTTTTTCAAAAAAATACAGTATTTAAATTGATTTTAACTGTGTGGAAGGAATATTAGCTGAACTGGAAGTTTTCACTCTGCTCTTCAGTGTGGAAGGAATATTAGCTGAACTGGAAGTTAGTCAGTGTTTGCTGAATTTTGTTATTTGCTAGTAATTACAGGTGTGGGGGTAGCCACATTCTTTGATTTCCTGTCCTTGCCTATTTAAGTGGTACAGTGTGAAATATTTTCTGCTTAAAACCTCAGCTTTGGCCGGCTAAGAACTTGCTATATTCAACTGGACGTATAAGCGAATTTAAGTACCTTTATCTGCTTTTTTTTCAAAAAATACAGTATTTAAATTGATTTTAACTGTGTGGAAGGAATATTAGCTGAACTGGAAGTTTTCACTCTGCTCTTCAGTGTGGAAGGAATATTAGCTGAACTGGAAGTTAGTCAGTGTTTGCTGAATTTTGTTATTTGCTAGTAATTACAGGTGTGGGGGTAGTCACATTCTTTGATTTCCTGTCCTTGCCTATTTAAGTGGTACAGTGTGAAATATTTTCTGCTTAAAACCTCAGCTTTGGCCGGCTAAGAACTTGCTATATTCAACTGGACGTATAAGAGAATTTAAGTACCTTTATCTGCTTTTTTTCAAAAAAATACAGTATTTAAATTGATTTTAACTGTGTGGAAGGAATATTAGCTGAACTGGAAGTTTTCACTCTGCTCTTCAGTGTGGAAGGAATATTAGCTGAACTGGAAGTTAGTCAGTGTTTGCTGAATTTTGTTATTTGCTAGTAATTACAGGTGTGGGGGTAGTCACATTCTTTGATTTCCTGTCCTTGCCTATTTAAGTGGTACAGTGTGAAATATTTTCTGCTTAAAAACCTCAGCTTTGGCCGGCTAAGAACTTGCTATATTCAACTGGACGTATAAGAGAATTTAAGTACCTTTATCTGCTTTTTTTTCAAAAAATACAGTATTTAAATTGATTTTAACTGTGTGGAAGGAATATTAGCTGAACTGGAAGTTTTCACTCTGCTCTTCAGTGTGGAAGGAATATTAGCTGAACTGGAAGTTAGTCAGTGTTTGCTGAATTTTGTTATTTGCTAGTAATTACAGGTGTGGGGGTAGTCACATTCTTTGATTTCCTGTCCTTGCCTATTTAAGTGGTACAGTGTGAAATATTTTCTGCTTAAAACCTCAGCTTTGGCCGGCTAAGAACTTGCTATATTCAACTGGACGTATAAGAGAATTTAAGTACCTTTATCTGCTCTTTTTTTCAAAAAATACAGTATTTAAATTGATTTTAACTGTGTGGAAGGAATATTAGCTGAACTGGAAGTTTTCACTCTGCTCTTCAGTGTGGAAGGAATATTAGCTGAACTGGAAGTTAGTCAGTGTTTGCTGAATTTTGTTATTTGCTAGTAATTACAGGTGTGGGGGTAGTCACATTCTTTGATTTCCTGTCCTTGCCTATTTAAGTGGTACAGTGTGAAATATTTTCTGCTTAAATCCTCAGCTTTGGCCGGCTAAGAACTTGCTATATCCAACTGGACGTATAAGAGAATTTAAGTACCTTTATCTGCTTTTTTTTCAAAAAATACAGTATTTAAATTGATTTTAACTGTGTGGAAGGAATATTAGCTGAACTGGAAGTTTTCACTCTGCTCTTCAGTGTGGAAGGAATATTAGCTGAACTGGAAGTTAGTCAGTGTTTGCTGAATTTTGTTATTTGCTAGTAATTACAGGTGTGGGGGTAGTCACATTCTTTGATTTCCTGTCCTTGCCTATTTAAGTGGTACAGTGTGAAATATTTTCTGCTTAAAACCTCAGCTTTGGCCGGCTAAGAACTTGCTATATTCAACTGGACGTATAAGAGAATTTAAGTACCTTTATCTGCTTTTTTTTCCCCAAAAAATACAGTATTTAAATTGATTTTAACTGTGTGGAAGGAATATTAGCTGAACTGGAAGTTTTCACTCTGCTCTTCAGTGTGGAAGGAATATTAGCTGAACTGGAAGTTAGTCAGTGTTTGCTGAATTTTGTTATTTGCTAGTAATTACAGGTGTGGGGGTAGTCACATTCTTTGATTTCCTGTCCTTGCCTATTTAAGTGGTACAGTGTGAAATATTTTCTGCTTAAAACCTCAGCTTTGGCCGGCTAAGAACTTGCTATATTCAACTGGACGTATAAGAGAATTTAAGTACCTTTATCTGCTTTTTTTCAAAAAAATACAGTATTTAAATTGATTTTAACTGTGTGGAAGGAATATTAGCTGAACTGGAAGTTTTCACTCTGCTCTTCAGTGTGGAAGGAATATTAGCTGAACTGGAAGTTAGTCAGTGTTTGCTGAATTTTGTTATTTGCTAGTAATTACAGGTGTGGGGGTAGTCACATTCTTTGATTTCCTGTCCTTGCCTATTTAAGTGGTACAGTGTGAAATATTTTCTGCTTAAAAACCTCAGCTTTGGCCGGCTAAGAACTTGCTATATTCAACTGGACGTATAAGAGAATTTAAGTACCTTTATCTGCTCTTTTTTTCAAAAAAATACAGTATTTAAATTGATTTTAACTGTGTGGAAGGAATATTAGCTGAACTGGAAGTTTTCACTCTGCTCTTCAGTGTGGAAGGAATATTAGCTGAACTGGAAGTTAGTCAGTGTTTGCTGAATTTTGTTATTTGCTAGTAATTACAGGTGTGGGGGTAGTCACATTCTTTGATTTCCTGTCCTTGCCTATTTAAGTGGTACAGTGTGAAATATTTTCTGCTTAAAAACCTCAGCTTTGGCCGGCTAAGAACTTGCTATATTCAACTGGACGTATAAGAGAATTTAAGTACCTTTATCTGCTCTTTTTTTTCAAAAAATACAGTATTTAAATTGATTTTAACTGTGTGGAAGGAATATTAGCTGAACTGGAAGTTTTCACTCTGCTCTTCAGTGTGGAAGGAATATTAGCTGAACTGGAAGTTAGTCAGTGTTTGCTGAATTTTGTTATTTGCTAGTAATTACAGGTGTGGGGGTAGTCACATTCTTTGATTTCCTGTCCTTGCCTATTTAAGTGGTACAGTGTGAAATATTTTCTGCTTAAAAACCTCAGCTTTGGCCGGCTAAGAACTTGCTATATTCAACTGGACGTATAAGAGAATTTAAGTACCTTTATCTGCTTTTTTTTTCAAAAAATACAGTATTTAAATTGATTTTAACTGTGTGGAAGGAATATTAGCTGAACTGGAAGTTTTCACTCTGCTCTTCAGTGTGGAAGGAATATTAGCTGAACTGGAAGTTAGTCAGTGTTTGCTGAATTTTGTTATTTGCTAGTAATTACAGGTGTGGGGGTAGTCACATTCTTTGATTTCCTGTCCTTGCCTATTTAAGTGGTACAGTGTGAAATATTTTCTGCTTAAAACCTCAGCTTTGGCCGGCTAAGAACTTGCTATATTCAACTGGACGTATAAGAGAATTTAAGTACCTTTATCTGCTTTTTTTCAAAAAATACAGTATTTAAATTGATTTTAACTGTGTGGAAGGAATATTAGCTGAACTGGAAGTTTTCACTCTGCTCTTCAGTGTGGAAGGAATATTAGCTGAACTGGAAGTTAGTCAGTGTTTGCTGAATTTTGTTATTTGCTAGTAATTACAGGTGTGGGGGTAGTCACATTCTTTGATTTCCTGTCCTTGCCTATTTAAGTGGTACAGTGTGAAATATTTTCTGCTCAAATCCTCAGCTTTGGCCAGCTAAGAACTTGCTATATTCAACTGGATGTTTAAGAGAATTTAAGTACCTTTATCTGCTCATTTTTTTTCAAAAAATACAGTATTTAAATTGATTTTAACTGTGTGGAAGGAATATTAGCTGAACTGGAAGTTTTCACTCTGCTCTTCAGTGTGGAAGGAATATTAGCTGAACTGGAAGTTAGTCAGTGTTTGCTGAATTTTGTTATTTGCTAGTAATTACAGGTGTGGGGGTAGTCACATTCTTTGATTTCCTGTCCTTGCCTATTTAAGTGGTACAGTGTGAAATATTTTCTGCTTAAAAAATCAGCTTTGGCCGGCTAAGAACTTGCTATTTTCAACTGGACGTATAAGAGAATTTAAGTACCTTTATCTGCTTTTTTTTCAAAAAATACAGTATTTAAATTGATTTTAACTGTGTGGAAGGAATATTAGCTGAACTGGAAGTTTTCACTCTGCTCTTCAGTGTGGAAGGAATATTAGCTGAACTGGAAGTTAGTCAGTGTTTGCTGAATTTTGTTATTTGCTAGTAATTACAGGTGTGGGGGTAGTCACATTCTTTGATTTCCTGTCCTTGCCTATTTAAGTGGTACAGTGTGAAATATTTTCTGCTTAAAACCTCAGCTTTGGCCGGCTAAGAACTTGCTATATTCAACTGGACGTATAAGAGAATTTAAGTACCTTTATCTGCTTTTTTTTCAAAAAAATACAGTATTTAAATTGATTTTAACTGTGTGGAAGGAATATTAGCTGAACTGGAAGTTTTCACTCTGCTCTTCAGTGTGGAAGGAATATTAGCTGAACTGGAAGTTAGTCAGTGTTTGCTGAATTTTGTTATTTGCTAGTAATTACAGGTGTGGGGGTAGTCACATTCTTTGATTTCCTGTCCTTGCCTATTTAAGTGGTACAGTGTGAAATATTTTCTGCTTAAAATCTCAGCTTTGGCCGGCTAAGAACTTGCTATATTCAACTGGACGTATAAGAGAATTTAAGTACCTTTATCTGCTTTTTTTTTCAAAAAATACAGTATTTAAATTGATTTTAACTGTGTGGAAGGAATATTAGCTGAACTGGAAGTTTTCACTCTGCTCTTCAGTGTGGAAGGAATATTAGCTGAACTGGAAGTTAGTCAGTGTTTGCTGAATTTTGTTATTTGCTAGTAATTACAGGTGTGGGGGTAGTCACATTCTTTGATTTCCTGTCCTTGCCTATTTAAGTGGTACAGTGTGAAATATTTTCTGCTTAAAACCTCAGCTTTGGCCGGCTAAGAACTTGCTATATTCAACTGGACGTATAAGAGAATTTAAGTACCTTTATCTGCTTTTTTTTCAAAAAAATACAGTATTTAAATTGATTTTAACTGTGTGGAAGGAATATTAGCTGAACTGGAAGTTTTCACTCTGCTCTTCAGTGTGGAAGGAATATTAGCTGAACTGGAAGTTAGTCAGTGTTTGCTGAATTTTGTTATTTGCTAGTAATTACAGGTGTGGGGGTAGTCACATTCTTTGATTTCCTGTCCTTGCCTATTTAAGTGGTACAGTGTGAAATATTTTCTGCTTAAAACCTCAGCTTTGGCCGGCTAAGAACTTGCTATATTCAACTGGACGTATAAGAGAATTTAAGTACCTTTATCTGCTCTTTTTTTCAAAAAATACAGTATTTAAATTGATTTTAACTGTGTGGAAGGAATATTAGCTGAACTGGAAGTTTTCACTCTGCTCTTCAGTGTGGAAGGAATATTAGCTGAACTGGAAGTTAGTCAGTGTTTGCTGAATTTTGTTATTTGCTAGTAATTACAGGTGTGGGGGTAGTCACATTCTTTGATTTCCTGTCCTTGCCTATTTAAGTGGTACAGTGTGAAATATTTTCTGCTTAAAAACCTCAGCTTTGGCCGGCTAAGAACTTGCTATATTCAACTGGACGTATAAGAGAATTTAAGTACCTTTATCTGCTTTTTTTTCAAAAAAATACAGTATTTAAATTGATTTTAACTGTGTGGAAGGAATATTAGCTGAACTGGAAGTTTTCACTCTGCTCTTCAGTGTGGAAGGAATATTAGCTGAACTGGAAGTTAGTCAGTGTTTGCTGAATTTTGTTATTTGCTAGTAATTACAGGTGTGGGGGTAGTCACATTCTTTGATTTCCTGTCCTTGCCTATTTAAGTGGTACAGTGTGAAATATTTTCTGCTTAAAACCCTCAGCTTTGGCCGGCTAAGAACTTGCTATATTCAACTGGACGTATAAGAGAATTTAAGTACCTTTATCTGCTCTTTTTCAAAAAATACAGTATTTAAATTGATTTTAACTGTGTGGAAGGAATATTAGCTGAACTGGAAGTTTTCACTCTGCTCTTCAGTGTGGAAGGAATATTAGCTGAACTGGAAGTTAGTCAGTGTTTGCTGAATTTTGTTATTTGCTAGTAATTACAGGTGTGGGGGTAGTCACATTCTTTGATTTCCTGTCCTTGCCTATTTAAGTGGTACAGTGTGAAATATTTTCTGCTTAAAACCTCAGCTTTGGCCGGCTAAGAACTTGCTATATTCAACTGGACGTATAAGAGAATTTAAGTACCTTTATCTGCTTTTTTTCAAAAAATACAGTATTTAAATTGATTTTAACTGTGTGGAAGGAATATTAGCTGAACTGGAAGTTTTCACTCTGCTCTTCAGTGTGGAAGGAATATTAGCTGAACTGGAAGTTAGTCAGTGTTTGCTGAATTTTGTTATTTGCTAGTAATTACAGGTGTGGGGGTAGTCACATTCTTTGATTTCCTGTCCTTGCCTATTTAAGTGGTACAGTGTGAAATATTTTCTGCTTAAAACCTCAGCTTTGGCCGGCTAAGAACTTGCTATATTCAACTGGACGTATAAGAGAATTTAAGTACCTTTATCTGCTTTTTTTTCAAAAAATACAGTATTTAAATTGATTTTAACTGTGTGGAAGGAATATTAGCTGAACTGGAAGTTTTCACTCTGCTCTTCAGTGTGGAAGGAATATTAGCTGAACTGGAAGTTAGTCAGTGTTTGCTGAATTTTGTTATTTGCTAGTAATTACAGGTGTGGGGGTAGTCACATTCTTTGATTTCCTGTCCTTGCCTATTTAAGTGGTACAGTGTGAAATATTTTCTGCTTAAAAACCTCAGCTTTGGCCGGCTAAGAACTTGCTATATTCAACTGGACGTATAAGAGAATTTAAGTACCTTTATCTGCTCTTTTTTTTTCAAAAAAATACAGTATTTAAATTGATTTTAACTGTGTGGAAGGAATATTAGCTGAACTGGAAGTTTTCACTCTGCTCTTCAGTGTGGAAGGAATATTAGCTGAACTGGAAGTTAGTCAGTGTTTGCTGAATTTTGTTATTTGCTAGTAATTACAGGTGTGGGGGTAGTCACATTCTTTGATTTCCTGTCCTTGCCTATTTAAGTGGTACAGTGTGAAATATTTTCTGCTTAAAAACCTCAGCTTTGGCCGGCTAAGAACTTGCTATATTCAACTGGACGTATAAGAGAATTTAAGTACCTTTATCTGCTCTTTTTTTTTCAAAAAATACAGTATTTAAATTGATTTTAACTGTGTGGAAGGAATATTAGCTGAACTGGAAGTTTTCACTCTGCTCTTCAGTGTGGAAGGAATATTAGCTGAACTGGAAGTTAGTCAGTGTTTGCTGAATTTTGTTATTTGCTAGTAATTACAGGTGTGGGGGTAGTCACATTCTTTGATTTCCTGTCCTTGCCTATTTAAGTGGTACAGTGTGAAATATTTTCTGCTTAAAACCTCAGCTTTGGCCGGCTAAGAACTTGCTATATTCAACTGGACGTATAAGAGAATTTAAGTACCTTTATCTGCTTTTTTTTCCCCAAAAAATACAGTATTTAAATTGATTTTAACTGTGTGGAAGGAATATTAGCTGAACTGGAAGTTTTCACTCTGCTCTTCAGTGTGGAAGGAATATTAGCTGAACTGGAAGTTAGTCAGTGTTTGCTGAATTTTGTTATTTGCTAGTAATTACAGGTGTGGGGGTAGTCACATTCTTTGATTTCCTGTCCTTGCCTATTTAAGTGGTACAGTGTGAAATATTTTCTGCTTAAAAACCTCAGCTTTGGCCGGCTAAGAACTTGCTATATTCAACTGGACGTATAAGAGAATTTAAGTACCTTTATCTGCTTTTTTTTTCAAAAAATACAGTATTTAAATTGATTTTAACTGTGTGGAAGGAATATTAGCTGAACTGGAAGTTTTCACTCTGCTCTTCAGTGTGGAAGGAATATTAGCTGAACTGGAAGTTAGTCAGTGTTTGCTGAATTTTGTTATTTGCTAGTAATTACAGGTGTGGGGGTAGTCACATTCTTTGATTTCCTGTCCTTGCCTATTTAAGTGGTACAGTGTGAAATATTTTCTGCTTAAAACCTCAGCTTTGGCCGGCTAAGAACTTGCTATATTCAACTGGACGTATAAGAGAATTTAAGTACCTTTATCTGCTCTTTTTTTCAAAAAAATACAGTATTTAAATTGATTTTAACTGTGTGGAAGGAATATTAGCTGAACTGGAAGTTTTCACTCTGCTCTTCAGTGTGGAAGGAATATTAGCTGAACTGGAAGTTAGTCAGTGTTTGCTGAATTTTGTTATTTGCTAGTAATTACAGGTGTGGGGGTAGTCACATTCTTTGATTTCCTGTCCTTGCCTATTTAAGTGGTACAGTGTGAAATATTTTCTGCTTAAAACCTCAGCTTTGGCCGGCTAAGAACTTGCTATATTCAACTGGACGTATAAGAGAATTTAAGTACCTTTATCTGCTTTTTTTTCAAAAAATACAGTATTTAAATTGATTTTAACTGTGTGGAAGGAATATTAGCTGAACTGGAAGTTTTCACTCTGCTCTTCAGTGTGGAAGGAATATTAGCTGAACTGGAAGTTAGTCAGTGTTTGCTGAATTTTGTTATTTGCTAGTAATTACAGGTGTGGGGGTAGTCACATTCTTTGATTTCCTGTCCTTGCCTATTTAAGTGGTACAGTGTGAAATATTTTCTGCTTAAAACCTCAGCTTTGGCCGGCTAAGAACTTGCTATATTCAACTGGACGTATAAGAGAATTTAAGTACCTTTATCTGCTTTTTTTCAAAAAATACAGTATTTAAATTGATTTTAACTGTGTGGAAGGAATATTAGCTGAACTGGAAGTTTTCACTCTGCTCTTCAGTGTGGAAGGAATATTAGCTGAACTGGAAGTTAGTCAGTGTTTGCTGAATTTTGTTATTTGCTAGTAATTACAGGTGTGGGGGTAGTCACATTCTTTGATTTCCTGTCCTTGCCTATTTAAGTGGTACAGTGTGAAATATTTTCTGCTTAAAAACCTCAGCTTTGGCCGGCTAAGAACTTGCTATATTCAACTGGACGTATAAGAGAATTTAAGTACCTTTATCTGCTCTTTTTTTCAAAAAAATACAGTATTTAAATTGATTTTAACTGTGTGGAAGGAATATTAGCTGAACTGGAAGTTTTCACTCTGCTCTTCAGTGTGGAAGGAATATTAGCTGAACTGGAAGTTAGTCAGTGTTTGCTGAATTTTGTTATTTGCTAGTAATTACAGGTGTGGGGGTAGTCACATTCTTTGATTTCCTGTCCTTGCCTATTTAAGTGGTACAGTGTGAAATATTTTCTGCTTAAAAACCTCAGCTTTGGCCGGCTAAGAACTTGCTATATTCAACTGGACGTATAAGACAATTTAAGTACCTTTATCTGCTTTTTTTACCCCAAAAAATACAGTACTTAAATTGATTTTAACTGTGTGGAAGGAATATTAGCTGAACTGGAAGTTTTCACTCTGCTCTTCAGTGTGGAAGGAATATTAGCTGAACTGGAAGTTAGTCAGTGTTTGCTGAATTTTGTTATTTGCTAGTAATTACAGGTGTGGGGGTAGTCACATTCTTTGATTTCCTGTCCTTGCCTATTTAAGTGGTACAGTGTGAAATATTTTCTGCTTAAAACCTCAGCTTTGGCCGGCTAAGAACTTGCTATATTCAACTGGACGTATAAGAGAATTTAAGTACCTTTATCTGCTTTTTTTTCAAAAAATACAGTATTTAAATTGATTTTAACTGTGTGGAAGGAATATTAGCTGAACTGGAAGTTTTCACTCTGCTCTTCAGTGTGGAAGGAATATTAGCTGAACTGGAAGTTAGTCAGTGTTTGCTGAATTTTGTTATTTGCTAGTAATTACAGGTGTGGGGGTAGTCACATTCTTTGATTTCCTGTCCTTGCCTATTTAAGTGGTACAGTGTGAAATATTTTCTGCTTAAAACCTCAGCTTTGGCCGGCTAAGAACTTGCTATATTCAACTGGACGTATAAGAGAATTTAAGTACCTTTATCTGCTCTTTTCAAAAAAAATCAGTATTTAAATTGATTTTAACTGTGTGGAAGGAATATTAGCTGAACTGGAAGTTTTCACTCTGCTCTTCAGTGTGGAAGGAATATTAGCTGAACTGGAAGTTAGTCAGTGTTTGCTGAATTTTGTTATTTGCTAGTAATTACAGGTGTGGGGGTAGTCACATTCTTTGATTTCCTGTCCTTGCCTATTTAAGTGGTACAGTGTGAAATATTTTCTGCTTAAAACCTCAGCTTTGGCCGGCTAAGAACTTGCTATATTCAACTGGACGTATAAGAGAATTTAAGTACCTTTATCTGCTTTTTTTTCAAAAAATACAGTATTTAAATTGATTTTAACTGTGTGGAAGGAATATTAGCTGAACTGGAAGTTTTCACTCTGCTCTTCAGTGTGGAAGGAATATTAGCTGAACTGGAAGTTAGTCAGTGTTTGCTGAATTTTGTTATTTGCTAGTAATTACAGGTGTGGGGGTAGTCACATTCTTTGATTTCCTGTCCTTGCCTATTTAAGTGGTACAGTGTGAAATATTTTCTGCTTAAAACCTCAGCTTTGGCCGGCTAAGAACTTGCTATATTCAACTGGACGTATAAGAGAATTTAAGTACCTTTATCTGCTTTTTTTAAAAAAATACAGTATTTAAATTGATTTTAACTGTGTGGAAGGAATATTAGCTGAACTGGAAGTTTTCACTCTGCTCTTCAGTGTGGAAGGAATATTAGCTGAACTGGAAGTTAGTCAGTGTTTGCTGAATTTTGTTATTTGCTAGTAATTACAGGTGTGGGGGTAGTCACATTCTTTGATTTCCTGTCCTTGCCTATTTAAGTGGTACAGTGTGAAATATTTTCTGCTTAAAACCTCAGCTTTGGCCGGCTAAGAACTTGCTATATTCAACTGGACGTATAAGAGAATTTAAGTACCTTTATCTGCTTTTTTTCAAAAAATACAGTATTTAAATTGATTTTAACTGTGTGGAAGGAATATTAGCTGAACTGGAAGTTTTCACTCTGCTCTTCAGTGTGGAAGGAATATTAGCTGAACTGGAAGTTAGTCAGTGTTTGCTGAATTTTGTTATTTGCTAGTAATTACAGGTGTGGGGGTAGTCACATTCTTTGATTTCCTGTCCTTGCCTATTTAAGTGGTACAGTGTGAAATATTTTCTGCTTAAAACCTCAGCTTTGGCCGGCTAAGAACTTGCTATATTCAACTGGACGTATAAGAGAATTTAAGTACCTTTATCTGCTTTTTTTTCAAAAAAATACAGTATTTAAATTGATTTTAACTGTGTGGAAGGAATATTAGCTGAACTGGAAGTTTTCACTCTGCTCTTCAGTGTGGAAGGAATATTAGCTGAACTGGAAGTTAGTCAGTGTTTGCTGAATTTTGTTATTTGCTAGTAATTACAGGTGTGGGGGTAGTCACATTCTTTGATTTCCTGTCCTTGCCTATTTAAGTGGTACAGTGTGAAATATTTTCTGCTTAAAACCTCAGCTTTGGCCGGCTAAGAACTTGCTATATTCAACTGGACGTATAAGAGAATTTAAATACCTTTATCTGCTTTTTTTTCAATAAATACAGTATTTAAATTGATTTTAACTGTGTGGAAGGAATATTAGCTGAACTGGAAGTTTTCACTCTGCTCTTCAGTGTGGAAGGAATATTAGCTGAACTGGAAGTTAGTCAGTGTTTGCTGAATTTTGTTATTTGCTAGTAATTACAGGTGTGGGGGTAGTCACATTCTTTGATTTCCTGTCCTTGCCTATTTAAGTGGTACAGTGTGAAATATTTTCTGCTTAAAACCTCAGCTTTGGCCGGCTAAGAAGTTGCTATATTCAACTGGACGTATAAGAGAATTTAAGTACCTTTATCTGCTTTTTTTTCAAAAAATACAGTATTTAAATTGATTTTAACTGTGTGGAAGGAATATTAGCTGAACTGGAAGTTTTCACTCTGCTCTTCAGTGTGGAAGGAATATTAGCTGAACTGGAAGTTAGTCAGTGTTTGCTGAATTTTGTTATTTGCTAGTAATTACAGGTGTGGGGGTAGTCACATTCTTTGATTTCCTGTCCTTGCCTATTTAAGTGGTACAGTGTGAAATATTTTCTGCTTAAAACCTCAGCTTTGGCCGGCTAAGAACTTGCTATATTCAACTGGACGTATAAGAGAATTTAAGTACCTTTATCTGCTTTTTTTTTCAAAAAAATACAGTATTTAAATTGATTTTAACTGTGTGGAAGGAATATTAGCTGAACTGGAAGTTTTCACTCTGCTCTTCAGTGTGGAAGGAATATTAGCTGAACTGGAAGTTAGTCAGTGTTTGCTGAATTTTGTTATTTGCTAGTAATTACAGGTGTGGGGGTAGTCACATTCTTTGATTTCCTGTCCTTGCCTATTTAAGTGGTACAGTGTGAAATATTTTCTGCTTAAAAACCTCAGCTTTGGCCGGCTAAGAACTTGCTATATTCAACTGGACGTATAAGAGAATTTAAGTACCTTTATCTGCTTTTTTTCAAAAAATACAGTATTTAAATTGATTTTAACTGTGTGGAAGGAATATTAGCTGAACTGGAAGTTTTCACTCTGCTCTTCAGTGTGGAAGGAATATTAGCTGAACTGGAAGTTAGTCAGTGTTTGCTGAATTTTGTTATTTGCTAGTAATTACAGGTGTGGGGGTAGTCACATTCTTTGATTTCCTGTCCTTGCCTATTTAAGTGGTACAGTGTGAAATATTTTCTGCTTAAAAACCTCAGCTTTGGCCGGCTAAGAACTTGCTATATTCAACTGGACGTATAAGAGAATTTAAGTACCTTTATCTGCTTTTTTTTTCAAAAAATACAGTATTTAAATTGATTTTAACTGTGTGGAAGGAATATTAGCTGAACTGGAAGTTTTCACTCTGCTCTTCAGTGTGGAAGGAATATTAGCTGAACTGGAAGTTAGTCAGTGTTTGCTGAATTTTGTTATTTGCTAGTAATTACAGGTGTGGGGGTAGTCACATTCTTTGATTTCCTGTCCTTGCCTATTTAAGTGGTACAGTGTGAAATATTTTCTGCTTAAAACCTCAGCTTTGGCCGGCTAAGAACTTGCTATATTCAACTGGACGTATAAGAGAATTTAAGTACCTTTATCTGCTTTTTTTTTCAAAAAATACAGTATTTAAATTGATTTTAACTGTGTGGAAGGAATATTAGCTGAACTGGAAGTTTTCACTCTGCTCTTCAGTGTGGAAGGAATATTAGCTGAACTGGAAGTTAGTCAGTGTTTGCTGAATTTTGTTATTTGCTAGTAATTACAGGTGTGGGGGTAGTCACATTCTTTGATTTCCTGTCCTTGCCTATTTAAGTGGTACAGTGTGAAATATTTTCTGCTTAAAAACCTCAGCTTTGGCCGGCTAAGAACTTGCTATATTCAACTGGACGTATAAGAGAATTTAAGTACCTTTATCTGCTTTTTTTTCAAAAAATACAGTATTTAAATTGATTTTAACTGTGTGGAAGGAATATTAGCTGAACTGGAAGTTTTCACTCTGCTCTTCAGTGTGGAAGGAATATTAGCTGAACTGGAAGTTAGTCAGTGTTTGCTGAATTTTGTTATTTGCTAGTAATTACAGGTGTGGGGGTAGTCACATTCTTTGATTTCCTGTCCTTGCCTATTTAAGTGGTACAGTGTGAAATATTTTCTGCTTAATACCTCAGCTTTGGCCGGCTAAGAACTTGCTATATTCAACTGGACGTATAAGAGAATTTAAGTACCTTTATCTGCTTTTTTTTCAAAAAAATACAGTATTTAAATTGATTTTAACTGTGTGGAAGGAATATTAGCTGAACTGGAAGTTTTCACTCTGCTCTTCAGTGTGGAAGGAATATTAGCTGAACTGGAAGTTAGTCAGTGTTTGCTGAATTTTGTTATTTGCTAGTAATTACAGGTGTGGGGGTAGTCACATTCTTTGATTTCCTGTCCTTGCCTATTTAAGTGGTACAGTGTGAAATATTTTCTGCTTAAAAACCTCAGCTTTGGCCGGCTAAGAACTTGCTATATTCAACTGGACGTATAAGAGAATTTAAGTACCTTTATCTGCTCTTTTTTTCAAAAAAATACAGTATTTAAATTGATTTTAACTGTGTGGAAGGAATATTAGCTGAACTGGAAGTTTTCACTCTGCTCTTCAGTGTGGAAGGAATATTAGCTGAACTGGAAGTTAGTCAGTGTTTGCTGAATTTTGTTATTTGCTAGTAATTACAGGTGTGGGGGTAGTCACATTCTTTGATTTCCTGTCCTTGCCTATTTAAGTGGTACAGTGTGAAATATTTTCTGCTTAAAAACCTCAGCTTTGGCCGGCTAAGAACTTGCTATATTCAACTGGACGTATAAGAGAATTTAAGTACCTTTATCTGCTTTTTTTCAAAAAATACAGTATTTAAATTGATTTTAACTGTGTGGAAGGAATATTAGCTGAACTGGAAGTTTTCACTCTGCTCTTCAGTGTGGAAGGAATATTAGCTGAACTGGAAGTTAGTCAGTGTTTGCTGAATTTTGTTATTTGCTAGTAATTACAGGTGTGGGGGTAGTCACATTCTTTGATTTCCTGTCCTTGCCTATTTAAGTGGTACAGTGTGAAATATTTTCTGCTTAAAAACCTCAGCTTTGGCCGGCTAAGAACTTGCTATATTCAACTGGACGTATAAGAGAATTTAAGTACCTTTATCTGCTTTTTTTTCAAAAAATACAGTATTTAAATTGATTTTAACTGTGTGGAAGGAATATTAGCTGAACTGGAAGTTTTCACTCTGCTCTTCAGTGTGGAAGGAATATTAGCTGAACTGGAAGTTAGTCAGTGTTTGCTGAATTTTGTTATTTGCTAGTAATTACAGGTGTGGGGGTAGTCACATTCTTTGATTTCCTGTCCTTGCCTATTTAAGTGGTACAGTGTGAAATATTTTCTGCTTAATACCTCAGCTTTGGCCGGCTAAGAACTTGCTATATTCAACTGGACGTATAAGAGAATTTAAGTACCTTTATCTGCTTTTTTTTCAAAAAATACAGTATTTAAATTGATTTTAACTGTGTGGAAGGAATATTAGCTGAACTGGAAGTTTTCACTCTGCTCTTCAGTGTGGAAGGAATATTAGCTGAACTGGAAGTTAGTCAGTGTTTGCTGAATTTTGTTATTTGCTAGTAATTACAGGTGTGGGGGTAGTCACATTCTTTGATTTCCTGTCCTTGCCTATTTAAGTGGTACAGTGTGAAATATTTTCTGCTTAAAACCTCAGCTTTGGCCGGCTAAGAACTTGCTATATTCAACTGGACGTATAAGAGAATTTAAGTACCTTTATCTGCTTTTTTTTCAAAAAATACAGTATTTAAATTGATTTTAACTGTGTGGAAGGAATATTAGCTGAACTGGAAGTTTTCACTCTGCTCTTCAGTGTGGAAGGAATATTAGCTGAACTGGAAGTTAGTCAGTGTTTGCTGAATTTTGTTATTTGCTAGTAATTACAGGTGTGGGGGTAGTCACATTCTTTGATTTCCTGTCCTTGCCTATTTAAGTGGTACAGTGTGAAATATTTTCTGCTTAAAACCTCAGCTTTGGCCGGCTAAGAACTTGCTATATTCAACTGGACGTATAAGAGAATTTAAGTACCTTTATCTGCTCTTTTTTCAAAAAAATACAGTATTTAAATTGATTTTAACTGTGTGGAAGGAATATTAGCTGAACTGGAAGTTTTCACTCTGCTCTTCAGTGTGGAAGGAATATTAGCTGAACTGGAAGTTAGTCAGTGTTTGCTGAATTTTGTTATTTGCTAGTAATTACAGGTGTGGGGGTAGTCACATTCTTTGATTTCCTGTCCTTGCCTATTTAAGTGGTACAGTGTGAAATATTTTCTGCTTAAAAACCTCAGCTTTGGCCGGCTAAGAACTTGCTATATTCAACTGGACGTATAAGAGAATTTAAGTACCTTTATCTGCTCTTTTTTTTTTCAAAAAATACAGTATTTAAATTGATTTTAACTGTGTGGAAGGAATATTAGCTGAACTGGAAGTTTTCACTCTGCTCTTCAGTGTGGAAGGAATATTAGCTGAACTGGAAGTTAGTCAGTGTTTGCTGAATTTTGTTATTTGCTAGTAATTACAGGTGTGGGGGTAGTCACATTCTTTGATTTCCTGTCCTTGCCTATTTAAGTGGTACAGTGTGAAATATTTTCTGCTTAAAACCTCAGCTTTGGCCGGCTAAGAACTTGCTATATTCAACTGGACGTATAAGAGAATTTAAGTACCTTTATCTGCTTTTTTTTTCAAAAAATACAGTATTTAAATTGATTTTAACTGTGTGGAAGGAATATTAGCTGAACTGGAAGTTTTCACTCTGCTCTTCAGTGTGGAAGGAATATTAGCTGAACTGGAAGTTAGTCAGTGTTTGCTGAATTTTGTTATTTGCTAGTAATTACAGGTGTGGGGGTAGTCACATTCTTTGATTTCCTGTCCTTGCCTATTTAAGTGGTACAGTGTGAAATATTTTCTGCTTAAAAACCTCAGCTTTGGCCGGCTAAGAACTTGCTATATTCAACTGGACGTATAAGAGAATTTAAGTACCTTTATCTGCTCTTTTTTTCAAAAAAATACAGTATTTAAATTGATTTTAACTGTGTGGAAGGAATATTAGCTGAACTGGAAGTTTTCACTCTGCTCTTCAGTGTGGAAGGAATATTAGCTGAACTGGAAGTTAGTCAGTGTTTGCTGAATTTTGTTATTTGCTAGTAATTACAGGTGTGGGGGTAGTCACATTCTTTGATTTCCTGTCCTTGCCTATTTAAGTGGTACAGTGTGAAATATTTTCTGCTTAAAACCTCAGCTTTGGCCGGCTAAGAACTTGCTATATTCAACTGGACGTATAAGAGAATTTAAGTACCTTTATCTGCTTTTTTTTCAAAAAAATACAGTATTTAAATTGATTTTAACTGTGTGGAAGGAATATTAGCTGAACTGGAAGTTTTCACTCTGCTCTTCAGTGTGGAAGGAATATTAGCTGAACTGGAAGTTAGTCAGTGTTTGCTGAATTTTGTTATTTGCTAGTAATTACAGGTGTGGGGGTAGTCACATTCTTTGATTTCCTGTCCTTGCCTATTTAAGTGGTACAGTGTGAAATATTTTCTGCTTAAAAACCTCAGCTTTGGCCGGCTAAGAACTTGCTATATTCAACTGGACGTATAAGAGAATTTAAGTACCTTTATCTGCTTTTTTTCAAAAAATACAGTATTTAAATTGATTTTAACTGTGTGGAAGGAATATTAGCTGAACTGGAAGTTTTCACTCTGCTCTTCAGTGTGGAAGGAATATTAGCTGAACTGGAAGTTAGTCAGTGTTTGCTGAATTTTGTTATTTGCTAGTAATTACAGGTGTGGGGGTAGTCACATTCTTTGATTTCCTGTCCTTGCCTATTTAAGTGGTACAGTGTGAAATATTTTCTGCTTAAAAACCTCAGCTTTGGCCGGCTAAGAACTTGCTATATTCAACTGGACGTATAAGAGAATTTAAGTACCTTTATCTGCTTTTTTTTTCAAAAAATACAGTATTTAAATTGATTTTAACTGTGTGGAAGGAATATTAGCTGAACTGGAAGTTTTCACTCTGCTCTTCAGTGTGGAAGGAATATTAGCTGAACTGGAAGTTAGTCAGTGTTTGCTGAATTTTGTTATTTGCTAGTAATTACAGGTGTGGGGGTAGTCACATTCTTTGATTTCCTGTCCTTGCCTATTTAAGTGGTACAGTGTGAAATATTTTCTGCTTAAAACCTCAGCTTTGGCCGGCTAAGAACTTGCTATATTCAACTGGACGTATAAGAGAATTTAAGTACCTTTATATGCTTTTTTTCCCCAAAAAAATACAGTATTTAAATTGATTTTAACTGTGTGGAAGGAATATTAGCTGAACTGGAAGTTTTCACTCTGCTCTTCAGTGTGGAAGGAATATTAGCTGAACTGGAAGTTAGTCAGTGTTTGCTGAATTTTGTTATTTGCTAGTAATTACAGGTGTGGGGGTAGTCACATTCTTTGATTTCCTGTCCTTGCCTATTTAAGTGGTACAGTGTGAAATATTTTCTGCTTAAAATCCTCAGCTTTGGCCGGCTAAGAACTAGCTATATTCAACTGGACGTATAAGAGAATTTAAGTACCTTTATCTGCTCTTTTTTCAAAAAATACAGTATTTAAATTGATTTTAACTGTGTGGAAGGAATATTAGCTGAACTGGAAGTTTTCACTCTGCTCTTCAGTGTGGAAGGAATATTAGCTGAACTGGAAGTTAGTCAGTGTTTGCTGAATTTTGTTATTTGCTAGTAATTACAGGTGTGGGGGTAGTCACATTCTTTGATTTCCTGTCCTTGCCTATTTAAGTGGTACAGTGTGAAATATTTTCTGCTTAAAACCTCAGCTTTGGCCGGCTAAGAACTTGCTATATTCAACTGGACGTTTAAGAGAATTTAAGTACCTTTATCTGCTTTTTTTACCCCAAAAAATACAGTATTTAAATTGATTTTAACTGTGTGGAAGGAATATTAGCTGAACTGGAAGTTTTCACTCTGCTCTTCAGTGTGGAAGGAATATTAGCTGAACTGGAAGTTAGTCAGTGTTTGCTGAATTTTGTTATTTGCTAGTAATTACAGGTGTGGGGGTAGTCACATTCTTTGATTTCCTGTCCTTGCCTATTTAAGTGGTACAGTGTGAAATATTTTCTGCTTAAAAACCTCAGCTTTGGCCGGCTAAGAACTTGCTATATTCAACTGGACGTATAAGAGAATTTAAGTACCTTTATCTGCTTTTTTTTCAAAAAAATACAGTATTTAAATTGATTTTAACTGTGTGGAAGGAATATTAGCTGAACTGGAAGTTTTCACTCTGCTCTTCAGTGTGGAAGGAATATTAGCTGAACTGGAAGTTAGTCAGTGTTTGCTGAATTTTGTTATTTGCTAGTAATTACAGGTGTGGGGGTAGTCACATTCTTTGATTTCCTGTCCTTGCCTATTTAAGTGGTACAGTGTGAAATATTTTCTGCTTAAAACCTCAGCTTTGGCCAGCTAAGAACTTGCTATATTCAACTGGACGTATAAGAGAATTTAAGTACCTTTATCTGCTTTTTTTTTCAAAAAATACAGTATTTAAATTGATTTTAACTGTGTGGAAGGAATATTAGCTGAACTGGAAGTTTTCACTCTGCTCTTCAGTGTGGAAGGAATATTAGCTGAACTGGAAGTTAGTCAGTGTTTGCTGAATTTTGTTATTTGCTAGTAATTACAGGTGTGGGGGTAGTCACATTCTTTGATTTCCTGTCCTTGCCTATTTAAGTGGTACAGTGTGAAATATTTTCTGCTTAAATCCTCAGCTTTGGCCGGCTAAGAACTTGCTATATTCAACTGGACGTATAAGAGAATTTAAGTACCTTTATCTGCTTTTTTTTCAAAAAATACAGTATTTAAATTGATTTTAACTGTGTGGAAGGAATATTAGCTGAACTGGAAGTTTTCACTCTGCTCTTCAGTGTGGAAGGAATATTAGCTGAACTGGAAGTTAGTCAGTGTTTGCTGAATTTTGTTATTTGCTAGTAATTACAGGTGTGGGGGTAGTCACATTCTTTGATTTCCTGTCCTTGCCTATTTAAGTGGTACAGTGTGAAATATTTTCTGCTTAAAAACCTCAGCTTTGGCCGGCTAAGAACTTGCTATATTCAACTGGACGTATAAGAGAATTTAAGTACCTTTATCTGCTTTTTTTTCAAAAAAATACAGTATTTAAATTGATTTTAACTGTGTGGAAGGAATATTAGCTGAACTGGAAGTTTTCACTCTGCTCTTCAGTGTGGAAGGAATATTAGCTGAACTGGAAGTTAGTCAGTGTTTGCTGAATTTTGTTATTTGCTAGTAATTACAGGTGTGGGGGTAGTCACATTCTTTGATTTCCTGTCCTTGCCTATTTAAGTGGTACAGTGTGAAATATTTTCTGCTTAAAAACCTCAGCTTTGGCCGGCTAAGAACTTGCTATATTCAACTGGACGTATAAGAGAATTTAAGTACCTTTATCTGCTTTTTTTTTCAAAAAAATACAGTATTTAAATTGATTTTAACTGTGTGGAAGGAATATTAGCTGAACTGGAAGTTTTCACTCTGCTCTTCAGTGTGGAAGGAATATTAGCTGAACTGGAAGTTAGTCAGTGTTTGCTGAATTTTGTTATTTGCTAGTAATTACAGGTGTGGGGGTAGTCACATTCTTTGATTTCCTGTCCTTGCCTATTTAAGTGGTACAGTGTGAAATATTTTCTGCTTAAAACCTCAGCTTTGGCCGGCTAAGAACTTGCTATATTCAACTGGACGTATAAGAGAATTTAAGTACCTTTATCTGCTTTTTTTTCAAAAAATACAGTATTTAAATTGATTTTAACTGTGTGGAAGGAATATTAGCTGAACTGGAAGTTTTCACTCTGCTCTTCAGTTAGTCCCACCCACCCTCCCTGTTTTTGTTTTGGTGTTAATCTTAGTGGCCTTGCAGCTGCCGCCCCTTGTAAATTTGTGTTTGGATACTCCTTCTGGGCCCATCTCATTTGCTCACTCAACTGAGTGCAGTGAGATCATATTCTGATTTCAGGCACTCCTACTGTGTACAAAGAGAGCATCTGGGAAACAGAAAAAAAAAATGTAAGCTTGTTTCCTGCCTTTCCTGTTAAGTGGTATAGACTATTTGTAGGCTTCTGAGCCCCCAAGCCCTTCTGTGTTGGAGGGAAGCCTTCTAGCTTAGTTTTTTTCCTATAACTAGCCAGTTTTCTAGTTTCAGCACTCAAATCTGTTTCTTTGATCTCAGCACTTGTTCAGAAAAAAAAAAAAAAAAAATTTCATCTGCTTTTACTGTACTTGTGTTTCTACCTACTTTTTTTTACTTTTGCATCATCTTAAAAGTACTCAATTGTATTTATTACTGCTTGGTGTAACTCATTCTAAGCCTTCTGGTTTAAACACTTGGGCTTCGGACCAGTTGTTTTGCACTGAGAGGGTTTGTGGTCTGCACTGTAGTGGCAGAACAGGTAGCTTACATCCTTCTAGGTTGGGAACTGCTGATTGAGGGCTCAGTGTCTGTTATTCTAAAAGTGTATTAATTCTGGTTTAAGCACTTGGGCTTTCAGGCCAGTTATTTTACATTAAGAGGGTTCGTGGTCTGCACTCTTGTGGGAGGAGAGGCTGGACTCTGCCCTTCTGAGCTGGGAATTTCTGATTGAAGGCTTATAGTGCATGCATATCTGAACTGCTTCTTACTGAAGTTGGTGCGCCTTGTTTGCTGTGGCATAGACTGGATTCGGGCCTGCTGGATCTAGCTTTGTTTGTGTAACTTGAGCACTAATCCAGGCATTCTCTAAAGTATTCAATTGTATTTATTACTGCTTGGTAGTAACTTGATTAAAGTTTAGCTGTCATTCTAAGTCTTTTGGATTAAGCACTTGGGCTTCAGACCAGTTGTTTTACATTAGGAAGGTTTGTGGCATGCACTGTGGTGGCAGGACAGGTAGCTTTCATCCTTCTAAGTTGGGAACTGCTGATTGAGAGCCCAGTGTCTGTTATTCTTAAAGTGTATTAGTTCTGGTTTAAGCACTTGGGCTTCAGGCCAGTTATTTTACATTAAGAAGGTTTGTGGTCTGCACTCTTGTGGGAGAAGAGGCTGGACTCTGCCCTTCTGAGCTGGGAATTTCTGGTTAAAGGTTTATAGTGCCTGAATATTTGAACTGTATCTTACTGAAATTGGTACACCTTGTTTGCTGTAGCATAGACTAGATCCAGGCCTGCTGAATATAGCTTTGTTTATATGCTTGTTGTTTGTTTGCTTGTTATTTCCTGGAACGCTAATTCCACCTAATCTGCGGCTTCTCAGCTTCTGTGGATCACTAGTGATATCTGCATTGCTTACTGTACTTATTTCCTTGTTTCACTTGAAAGAAAGTTACTGTTTGTCATTTTTGCATTTAAGTTACCTGTAACACATTGCACTTAAGTTACCTGGCACTTGCTCACTAAAGCAATTATATAAGTCAGCACTAAAAATTAAAAGCACTACACCCTCACTCCCCACTGGCCCTGGTTTTCAATTATTAAGGAATTCCCAATATTATTCTAGCATGTCCAAAGGTCAGTTGTCAATCTCCTCTCGGTCCAGCTGGTGAATCTGGGAATCTTGAGGCAATGTTACAACTGCCTCATGTACACAGACAACCCTCTCCTCCTCCCAACAAATTCCAACACATGTGAGAGATGCAACCATATAGCCAAACTGGAGGCTAAGCTCTCTCAACTCAGTACTGGCATAACCAGTCAGGAGGAGAAGGAAACCACACTCACTACAATTCCAGTCTCACATAGACCTACCACGACAGCAAACCAAACACATAATCACACAAAAACATACTCGGAGGCTCTAAATAAAGATCTGCAAGCAGCAGAGACCTCCAAAGCAGACACCCAAGCAGCCGCTACCCCAAAACAAAACACGTGCAACACATATCTCACAAAGCCAGTGTGCCAAACAGTCACAGCCCTTAAGACTAAACAACACACCTGATACACTTGTAATAGGTGACTCTATCGTCAGGCACACTGACGTCCCGCTCACCAGGCTGAACAAGGAGAGGGTCACGGTGAGCAGCCTGTCGGGTGCTAGGATCCGCCACATAACACAAGCACTCAGGTCACTCCAAGGCAAGTACAAATATGACTCAGTCATTGTCCATGCTGGTGTGAATGACCTGAGACATACCTCCCTGGACTACATGAAAAGAGACATAAAGGAGCTCTCTGAGCATGTAGCCCAGGCCGTATGACCCTGACCTTGAGTAGCATCTTACCCTCACCAAGAATGATGCCACAATATGAAGACAAGATGATCAATTTCAACAATTGGCTTAAGTACTGGTGTCATTCAAAGGGGATCAATGCCTGTCAGCTTGGGATGATATGCTCGACAAGCCACGATGCTTCGCTAGGGCGGCTTGCACCTGTCACCCCTGGGCTTTGGATATTGGCAAAGGCTCTTGCTACCCCATAGTGCCTTTTTAGGCAAGGCTCAAAAGACAAACCCACCTCCATAGGTATCACAAGGGATAAGAAACTAAGAGTAATGCTACTCAACGCCAGAAGTCTAAACCTCAAGATGCACTTTTCGAAACTCTCCTTAGCATGGAGAACATCGATATCTGTGCAGTAACAGAAACCTGGTTCAGGGCTCCGAGAGCACCCCAGCACTACCAGGTTATACCTCATACCATGCTTTTCGCCCCAAAACTTGGACCGAACCACAAAAGGAGGGGAGTATCGATATTCATCAAAGATACCCACACCTCCAGGTTGGTGGCAAAGCACGAAGCATCAGAGACTATCCATGTGCAACTAACAGTGGGTAAAACTGCCTTCCAGTTTATAGCCTGCTACAGACCACCCTCCCAAACCCAGGAACCCCACTCGGCCTTCCTGAGAACACTGGAAAATATGAAGGTCTCTCCAAACACCATTATATTGGGTGACTTCAACTACCCAAACATAGACTGGGAGCATTACTCTAGTTCCAACACCTAGCCCAAAGGTTCCTAGAATTTATAAACTCAAATGCTATGGAACAACTTGTTACCACTCCCACAAGAGGGAAAACATACTGGACCTGATCATCACCAACATGGGGACTCTATGCTCCAGACCAGAAGTGTATCCCTCACTGGTAAGATCAGACCATAAACTAATCTCACTGGATATTCACATCCCGACCCCACCCCTGCCCAGAAAACCACAGTGAAAAACTTCTCTAAAGCAAATTTTACACTCCTCAAAACTGAGGTGGAATCCTTCAAAGCCCCGGCCTGTGGAAAATACGCCCAGACCGCAGAATCCTTTATAAACGCATTCTATGAACACCTTCAGGAATGCATGGATCATCGATCCCAAATAAAACCAAGACCCAATCCTCCAAAGGCAGGCGTCCTGTCTGGTGGACCCCAGCCATAAACAAACTATACAATAGAAGGAGGAAGCTACTAAATGATAAAGCAAAATCCCAAAAGGGAAGGCATCACTGATCAGTATTAGCAAAAACTACGGGCACACATAAAATTGTCTAAGGCCAGCTTGAGAGAAAAATTGCACAGGACACTAAGGATAATCACAAGGCTTTCTTTAGTTATGTTAGGAACCTGGGTGGTAATTCCCAGATATGCTCAGAATTAGTCCAAAATGACAAAAATACACGAACCCACAGACATTGCCAACATCCTAGCTGACAGGTTCAGCGCAAACTTCTCCCCTCCCCACCAAAGGGCAAATATCTATCCCAGCAGAGTGCTGCCCCTGACATCTCAGATGCTCAGGTAAGAGCCGCCCTCTCCAAAGCAAAAAACACAGCATCAATGGGACCAGATGGTGTCCCGGGCTGTGTCCTACATGAACTCAAAGAAGAGCTAAACCCAAACATAAAACTACTGTTCAATCTCAGCCTTACTACAGGATATGTGCCCAAAGAGTGGCGTACAGCAACAGTGGTCCCTCTCCATAAAGGTGGTGCCTCAACGGATCCTGGAAACTATCGCCCCATAAGCCTGACTAGCTTGGTCTGCAAAGCTATGGAAAGGATCATCATGGACCTCATAAATAAAGATATTGGGGACCTACAAACACTGGATCCTACCCAGTTCAACTTTGTTAAGGGCAGATCCTGCCTCTTAAACCTGGTTGATTTCTTTGAAACAGTCACCAAGGCCATTGACGAGGGGAAGGTGGTCCACACAGCCTACCTGGACCTCGCAAAAGCCTTCGATACAATACCCCACTCGGGCATTATAGATAAGCTCACCAGCTTAAATATAAACCCCTATGTCACTAGATGGATTGCAAACTGGCTCAAGGACAGAACCCACATGGTTAGAATTGCTGGAGCCATGTCAGACTCCAACCAGTTACAAGTGGTGTCCCACAAGGCTCAGTCCTGGGACCTCTCTTGTTCGGTATATATTTCTCGGAGGTACAGGCCAACACGGAAGGACTGTGGCTGACCAAGTTGCAGATGACTGCAAACTGGGCCATAATCGACTCTCCAGCTGACACAAGCATCCTCCAAAAGGGCCTCATAGAAACAGACAACTGGTGCCAGAGCCATGGCCTCAAGCTAAATGCCAAAAGTGTATAGTCATCCCTTTGGCAAAAACAAAGTGCCCACAAATTACCACATAGGTGGAAATCCATTAAGTACAGAAGAAGTAATTAGGGACCTGGGGACCCAAGTTGATAGCAATCTCTCATTTGACAACCACGTGGCCAAAGTGGTTAGAAAAACATTTTATATAGCCCACCTAATCATGAAGGGATTCACATCTAGATCAGGGGAGGTCATCGTGCCTCTTTACTCATCCCTCATCAGGCCCATAATTGAGTACAATGCCCCTTTTGGGATGTACCTTACCAGACACCTGCAGCAACTGGAAAGACCCCAAAAGTACCTCACCAAGAGGATCAAAGGGCTCAAACAGATGCCATATGCTGCCCGGTTAAAGAAACTCCAGCTCTACTCAGTGGCATACCGCCTGTTCAGAGGCGATCTGTGCCTGACGTATAAAGCCATGTCCAACCCGGAATTAATGGACATGCTGCACCTCAGAAAATCCAAATCCCATCGAGCTACGCTCGAGACTTGAACCTCAGCACTGAAATAAATAGGACATGCTGGAGGGACAGATTCATAACCCAGAGGCTCCCTTCACTCTGGAATAAAATCCCAGTCCAGGTTAGGCAGAGTCCCTCATTGACTCTCTTCAAGAGGAATCTTGATGAGTGGATGGGAGATCGTAGGTTTACCCTGGGTATCACTTCTGTGTCACTGTTAGATAGAGGCACAGTATACTAACCTCGAAAAAGGGCATAGCAAAATAAATTTAAAATGGGTGGCGAAAGCCAAACACATTCTGGCTAGGCTTATAAATGCCCTAGGGCAGATAGCCTAGTATGAACCTATGAACCTATGAACATAGTCAATACTAATTCTGTCAGTGCCAAAATTAGCTTTCTCAAGAACTTGTCATATGTTTTCTTCAGGTCTAGGAATTCTCAATTGAACTCTTTCTTCACCTCTAGCTTTTTGACAACTCTCCACCTCATTGCAGACATCAGGTCAGTTGTGTTGCATTCTTATCTGAATCTGAGCCACTCATCTTCCATCTTGTTCTCTACAGCTCTGTGTATTTTTATCTTTCATGCTCTTCAGAGGTTTCACTCTGTATGACAGATATTTGATACCTCTATACTGCCCACAGCTGTAAATGTCCCCTTTGTTCTTGTGCAATCAGACTAGAATGCTTATTCTCTGGTCATCTGGGATATACCTTTGTGTCCATACTGCCACA
>NC_056748.1:1146821139-1146861139 GCF_019279795.1 Protopterus annectens | reverse complement strand
GAGGCATTCTATTAATTGACTGTCTTTAAGGTTATATGTTTTGTTGACATACTTTGTTTGACAAAACAGGCTGAAAACTGTGTGAGATCACATTACTAGGGTTGAGAAATATCCGCTTTCTTGGTGTTGTGGATTCTTAGAATTTATGAGTAGGAAAGGGTGTTTAGGTTTTACAGTTACATGCTGTAAGGTTATATCTGAAAGCTTGAGATTTGCATTTTAAAAGTTATTTTTTTAGATTTTCTGTTGACGTTAGCCATGAACATTTGGGTGCTTTTGGTAAGTGCATTGATATATTGTTGTAACTCAAATGGTTGAATATCAATTTGTTTGAAAGGATTTTGAGAGTGTAAAAAAGACGGTGCACAAATTAGTGAATGGTCATTTGTGTGATTCATTAATAGTGTAATTTAGTTTTATATAGTATAGGTACAATATGTACAGGAAAATTAATGTTTAAATAAAGAAGAGGTGTTTGTGAAGATGTGTAAGACTGTGTTATATAAGTTGGTGTTTTTGTTTATGCACAAGTGTTTGCAGGTCAGTAATAGGTTACCGTAAGGAAAGAGATTCATTGTCGTTTTTGTTTTGGTATCGTGTGTGATTTTTCCTTCTGTAGTGGTATTCTGCTTGATGTACCACCTTACTCAAATCACATTACATTACTAAAAACCCTTTCCCCAAGAGTACCATTACCAAGATGACACAATGTGAATTCTGTAGATGGGATTTACTGATGTAGGACTTTCTTACAGGGAGAGAAGTATTTCATATTTGTGTGATTCACTGGTAGCAGTAGTTCAACGTTTTGTGATTCTCTTTTGCTCTACCATCTGTTATTCTCACTTTTAAGTTTTAAACGTTCATGATGCATGATACGTATTATCTACAGATATCTATATCTGTGTATGTGTGTGTGTGTGTGTGTATATATATATATATATATATATATATATATATATATATATATATATATATATACAGATTTGTATATACATACATACACAAATATAGACAGATAAATGGTCGTATATTGATTAATCTATATCTCACTTTTTTTAAAGACAGCGTTATTGAATTATCACTTGTGACATAGGCAAATGTATATTTATACAAAAGTAAACTATATTAACACATTAACAAACATTATACTTCACATATATTGCTATAGCATATAACCTAAGCAACATTACATACATTATTCGGTTCATGCCCCTTTTTTTAAATGAGAAACATCTTTATAAACCATCACTTAAAACATAAGCAATCATACATTTATATAAATGAACACAAACCACACCGACACAGTCCTAGCTGCAAGCATTTTACATCACAAACCATAGTGATGTACTCCCAGTTGTATACAATATACATCGCTTAATCTACCCAATCATTTTCAGTCAAACATTACATAGCTCATTTAAGTCCTGCCTTCATTCCTCTCATATATGTATTTTACACGTAATTCTCACCGTTTTCCTATGCAGTTTGCCCCTACCCTTTTCTAAAGATCTGAAGTCTAGTTGTTTTATCTTTACTATGTTCACTACTTATACTAATATAGTTGTTTACAGTTTGATTTCTATTTTCTAGTAATTGCTTTTTTAGCAGCCACCATAATTAGACACAGTAAGGCCTTACCATGTCTAGACAATTCTGAGTCTGTATCATAGCTCAGAAAAATCATCTCCCTCCGCCCACCCAGCATCTCTGACAGTGCATCTGGCAGGGAATCCTTAAAGTCCACCAACTCACTGCACTCCCAGAAAATGTGTTCCCAAGTACCTGTTTCTTCCCCATCACACCTCCAACATTTCTGGAGTCTACTTGGGGTATAAAATATTTATCTAAACATTTCCAAGCAAAAATCCTAAATCTTCTAGATTGCATATTTGAGAGATATACATATATCCTCCCATTGTTTCTTTGTGAATTGTTTATCCAGTCTCTCTTCCCAATCCTTTCTAATCTCCTGTCATTGATTCTTATAGTTATCATGCAATATTATATATGCTCTGCTAATTATTCATTTTTTAATGGCAACTTCTGTTCTAGATTCTACTAAAAACTTTATCAGTGTTGGTCTTTTGTTTAGGGACCCCCCCTTTTTTTTTCCTCTTTGCCTGTACTCTGATATCAATAGGGAAATCTAAATTTCATTTAATCTTAATCTACCAATTTACTGAACATAAAAGAAAAAAAAATGATGTAATTAAATGAAAAAAAATTGCAAAAGGAAACTTTTTCCTTTTGCAGTCTGTTAACCAAAGCTACACCGCACATTTAGACAATAGCAGTTAGTGTTATGGAAAGGGTTTTTGAAAGTAAAGTGTAGGGGCACAGCCAGGAATTGTGTTATCATGCATTGGTAAGGTGCTGTAGGGTGGGAAGGTCCCCATGTAACAACACATGTTAAACCTATCCCTGCCCCTCGCCTTACACCTTCCATTTGAAAACCTTTTACATAGAACTACTACTACACAAGACGCTGACACACCATACTAAATCTGTCCCCTTACCTTGCTCTCACACTAATCCCAAACTGCAAAAGTAATACCGGTTATCATAAAAATGGCACGTTACCCTCATTGTAAATGCTGCATGTAGATTTGTATCTGTCTATCCATCCACAACTTCTTTTCCCACTTTTGCACATGGGAGTCGGGGGTGTTACTTCAACAGTGACTGTCTAGAGCCAGTGTTTACACTGCTGGGTTGTTAGGCCTGCTGCAGCTGTTCTTCCACACCACACACTTGCTTGTACACTCACGTCTATGGGCAATTTATAGTGTTCAATCCACCAACTTTATATCTTTGGAACATGGGAAGAAACTTATGCAAACACAGGAAAGACATGCAGAATCTGCACAGAAGGTGCACCAGCCAAGAATCAAACCGGAGATCCTTTTGCTGTGAGGCAGCAATGCTCTCATCTGCAGCAGTTAGCAACTTGTAATGTAGCCTATAATTACATGAACTGTGTATTTGTTAACCATAAATATCCAACTTGGAAGTGCCATTTTTGAGTCCAGAGGGAGACGTATTGCAGGCAAAATATACAAGGATAATTTAATAAAGTTTACACAACCAACAAAAATGAAAAGTCAGAATAATCATATACATTATATTCCCTAAGATTTTGTTCAATCTCAACTCTATGAAGCTTCATCTGGAAGATACAAGCTGGACAAAACTTCAGCACAGAGAAATTCTGAAAAAAGTATTTTTCCAAGGAACAAATCCCATGCACCCCTACATATAAGGCCTTTTTCATCACCTGCACTTATTTATGTAAATTGCACTATTATGCCACTGAGAAGAAAAAAAGGAAAACTGCACAGCAAAAGGAATCACTACTGGTCTTCATACAGAAACTACACCTGCATTGATTTCCTGTGATGAGCGTTAGTACAGGAGTTCAGCTACACCTGCACTGATTTCCTGTGATGAGCGTTAGTACAGGAGTTCAGCTACCCCTGCACTGATTTCCTGTGATGAGCATTACTACAGGAGTTCAGCTACCCCTGCACTGATTTCCTGTGATGAGCATTACTACAGGAGTTCAGCTACACCTGCACTGATTTCCTGTGATGAGCGTTACTACAGGAGTTCAGCTACACCTGCACTCATTTCTTGTGATGAGCATTAGTACAGGTGTTCAGCTACACCTGCACTCATTTCCTGTGATGAGCGTTAGTTCATGAGTTCAGTATCAGAAAGACCATATTGATGGCTCTAAACCTCAACCACTCTACACTTGACTGCTTGACCATTGGAAGGCTTATGTATAAACACTTAGAACAAATGACAAAGAAAACTGTTACATAAAAAACTATCTGTATCGAATACAGTCATTGAAGGGGGTATCCACAAGAAGATGCATTACAGAATTTATGTTTTTCAAATATGCAGTATTTACAAAATATTCACTGAATTGAGATTATGATGAAAAACAATTCCTCATAAAATACATGCATCACTTAGAAGGCATGTTTACCAGAGTGAGACAAAAATAGCAACAGTAGGAGTGAGACTGAAGAAGACTAAAATATAGGTTACGGGTGCAACTACAGCATTAGTTACACTACAGTTCGTCATTTATCAGTGACACAAATGTGTGTTTGAGGATGTTTAAAAGTTTGTTCAACAGTTTGTCAGTACTGACCGGGAACCTTGTTGTACTGAATCTTGTGTGTGTGTGTGTGTGTGTGTGTGTGTGTGTGTGTGTGTGTGTGTGTGTGTGTGTGTGTGTGTGTGTCTGAAATGTCCATTAGTCTGCCTACAGATATCTGAAGTTCATGGGGATGGCATGCATTGTACTGTCACTTTGTAGAGGCACATAAAAAAGACAGTTGGTGCAGTATAATTATTTGTCCGAAAATCCAAATTGAATTATAGCTAGCTGATGGACTCGAGCCGTAGAATGCTGATTTTACAGACAGCATTGCATTATTAGCAGTATCAGTGACAGCACACTCGTCTTTGGTGAAGGAGGCTATGTGTTCTATTTTCACAGCAGGCAGACAGGTTTCTGACACTGCAGTGCAGCATGGGGGGGGGGGGGGGGGGACTGCAATCCTGACTGTCATCATTTGCATGAGATGTTAATCTGAGGCCTCATCTGCATGAGTTAGTGGCTGCTCAGCTGGATGCAAAAAGTCCTATGGCATCTATTAAAGAGTATTTTTATTTATTTATTTATATTGCACTCACGTTCTACTTGTATACCTTTACACTATTTTGCAACAATTTCAATATTTGTGCATGACATTTATAGTATATACAATATTTTGAATATATACAATATACGTGTACTCTGCTCCATGTCACTCTAACAAAATGTAGACCTTAATTTAATTAATTACCCCCACTTAGTTTCACAACCAAAATATTGCCTTTTCCAAAATGTCCACAACAGCCCATCATACATTAAACAAAACTTCTCTTAATCTTTTATTTCAGATTTTCCATATCACCCAAAACATTTATCAATTCTTTCTGTCACACCAATGTATTCTTTCCCTTAATATCCACATAAAATAATATTCATGTTAATATACTCTGCTTTTTTATGCTTTATACCCAATCTGAGAGTTTTTATTCTTTCAAAACCAAAAAAAACTTCTGCTGTTTCTATTTGATAACAATATATAAATATATATATAATTCTCTTGTATAACATGCTCTTTTCCTGTAATTTCATAATTGATAGTCTCCATAAAACGTCCTGACATGTCTTAACACACCACAATCTTGTCTTTCTTGTTCTGCTAGCCAAACAGCTTCATTTCTCAGTCCTTCCTAAGGATTAATTTAATAAAAATTACACATCAACTTATGTTTCCTTTTTTTTCTAATTCTCCAGTATTTATTTCCATAATAATTGTTTCTGCTATTCTTTAACATCTTCATTCATAAACTTATTCCTACTTTTACTTTATTAAAATCCATACTTAACTTTAAACACTTTTGTAATCAAATTATTTTTTCTATATTTCTACATCTCAACAACCAGTATAAATGCAAAGATGCTATAAGCACTATAGAATCCATTATTCCTAACTCTCCTTTTTATTCTTCCAGATACAGTATCCCCCTTTATACCAGCTTCATTCTTGATCCCCAAATGACACTAAGCACAAAATGTGTTATTTTTTTTCTTTTTTACTTGGAGAGAGAGAGACAGACATACACATATACTTTATGTGTAACGTAACCTACCTAAAATAATGGAGTTAATCAAATGCTCTTTTTTTTTAAATGACAGCCTAAATGTTTTCCAGAAAGCATTTATTCCTCTTAGTTTTTCTATTCCTGACTCCCACTCTTTCTTTTCTACTTCTGCTTTACCAAACACTATTCCAAGTAACTCATTTTTATCAGAAAAAGTAAATAACTTCATTTTAGTTACATCACCTAAACTATTACTTTTCACTTTATTCAGCTGCAGTCCCTTTTGCTTTAAAGTTTCATTAAGTATCACCATTTTTTAATCCAACTCTTGTTTCTTGCAACAACAGTAACATCATCAGTGTATGATAAAAAATTAGGAATTTCAACACAGTTCCATAACCCAATATACGACTCGTAACACAAGCGAAAGCATTCATCACTAAAAATAATACGCTGCTGACAGGGCAGCCCATTTATATACCTCTTTATAAACAACTGCTTACTAAATCGTCCATTAACCATTACTCTAACATTGTTATTATTACATGCCACCTTTAATAAGTTCATTTTTTTTTCCTTTCAGCCTATATTGAATGAAAATTTCCCATAAACATTTATGGCTCACATAATCAAATGACCTTCTTTTATCTCCCACCATTAACTTGACACTGTATTCTATCTTTTATTCAGTACATATCAAGTAACACTGTTGCATGCATAATTTCTCAAACCTCATTTGTAATATTGTCATTCATATTTTATAGTTTTCATTATTTAGTGTAAACAACCTCTAGTGTATTTCATTTTTTCCTTATAAGCCTTATAATACTTTCACATGTATTACTTTCCTACAACCCATTCTCACCCCATTCATTCAGTGTTTCAACAGAAGGATTTCTCTGCTGCTCATTCATTTTTTATATACATCATAACTTAAACCATTCTTCCCCAGTAGACAGACCTTTTCTAATTGCTTGAGAGCACTAACAAATTCATCCATAGTAATCTCACTTTCAGTTACAGAAAAACAATCTGTACACCCATATATTACCTTCAGCATACTTTGTCTGTAAACCTCCTTGGCATATAAACTTTGATATCCACGATGTCATTTTGATTGTACTTTATTTCCCCTTTCGCATCTTTCAGTTCCTTTATCACATACTTTCCATATTTTACTATTTTTTTCCTGGTATAGAGATGCATCTTCCTTCTTTCCCCTAGCAAAATATTTTAGTTTATACAATAACTCCTCCACTTTCTTTTTATCTTCTCACAAATCTTCCTTTCAGTGCAGAAAAACTCACTGTTATTTTCTCATGAACTATTCACCATACTTCTCATCTTTTCTTATTCGCTTTGTCTCTCTCTCTTTTCCTTTGCTGCAGTTCTACCATTAGATATATATTTCTGTACTTTTTTCTGATTCATTTCATGAGTCTTTTTGCACCTTTTCTTTCATTTCTAATAATTTACTCCCTCTTTAATACATATATACAAATGATCCATGACATGAAATGACAAGAAAAAAAATTATGATAAGGCTCAAAGTAGCCATTACTGTAATTCATTGTTTTACATTTTCGCTGATGTCATGTTTCATGGATTTTGTCTCTGTAATATGTAATTCGATGATGAGAGTTTTCGCGGATATGAAGTAGACCCATGTATATATATATATATATATATATATATATATATATATATATATATGAGATCCGGACACATGCTCGGCATATGTCCAAATCACAAAACATCGAACACACATGCACGAAAGTGCTTAACATCGACAAGCGCTTCCGTGAATGTGCGCCTGTTTCATAGATCGGACTACAGTGCTGGTAAGGTAAAAATTCCCTTTTCCCCACTGTAGTGCGATCTCGGAGTGACAATAATAAAGTAGGGAGTATGTGGGGGTACAGCCTCCCACATGGGGGGTGCAGGAGGGTGAAGCCCCCCTACAGAAACGTAGATTTTTTTTAACTACACATAAATGCTTTTCGATGTTAAGCGCTTTTGTTTGTGTGTGTTTGATGTTTTGAGATTCGAACATATGCTAGTTGAGCATGTGGCCTAGACCCATATATATATATATATATATATATATATATATATATATATATATATATATATATATATATATACACACACACGCATTAACATCTATGTGGTGTTGAATAGCACACCTTTAAGAGCTTACACACATCCTTGCATTCTAGAGCATTTTCTGAAAAAAACACAGTAGAAACTATCACATCCATCAAATACCTTAGCATTTGGCTAGACAGATCTCTTAGCTTTCAACTTCACATTCAAAACACACAGAAAAAGATCAACACACCATTGTTCTGGGCAAACCAAACTATCACCTTTTCTGTCCAAGCCAGCCCAAACTGCCATAGGTAAAGGCATACTCATTACAGCTGAAGCCCCAAAGTAAAATGTCACCACCTTACAAACCATCTCCACTAAAATCTGCCAGTTAATTACTAACTCCCCCAATAATGAACACAACTGCCAAACTCTCACAAAGCTAAATGGATCCCAGTACATTTGAGAGCCACCCCTCTACTAGGATCAATAATTCACAAAGCCATTTCTCCTGAGAAATCATCCCCTCACTCAGAAACTTTTCACAACCCCCTATATATAATAAATAATCTCAGGAGTCTCTCTCCATCTCAACCCACCCTACTAACTCCAAAAAGTAATGCACTGACCATGCATTCTTCTTCCTAGCAACTAAACTATGGGACTCCTCAGCTCAAGGAACACCTCTTCACCCAAACAAAGTGCAACTGCACTCACTCACGTCACTTTACATGAACCCTGCAGCTGCCTCACATACACCCCTTTATCCCTATGTCATCCTTCCTTTTCTCATAGGCATCCCCTTACTTACGGACTCTCATTCATCCTACTTCACTTTTTTATTTGCTTCTCTCACACTTCTTATTTCTACTCCTCTCCCTCTGCATACCCCCCTCTCTCTCTCTCTCCCCCCGCATTTCTCTCTTTCCCCCATGGTATATTTTCTTGCAACTATTCTCACTTGCCTCTTCTATAGTGTCTTCATACCTCTCCGTATAGTATGCTGGTGTCCCTATGGCATAAGCTATCTTGTTCATTATGGCTGTGTCTTATCCATAAAGCTCAGTTAAATATAATTCCATTTTTTCTGTCCATGTTATGATATTGTTTACTGCTTCTTGACCTAAATGTAGCATACTCTTGCATCTGTAAAATAAGTATGTATGTATATATGTTTTAGTATATCCTTGTATCTGCAAATATGTTTTGTTAATTTCTTATGTGAACCTGTTCACCCGGGCTGTGCCTGCAAATGGTCAACTGAGAATCACTACACTACCCCGGTAAACAAATATAAAGAAATAAAATAAATAAACTTAATAAGATAAATGTAAATGTTTTGTGAACAATAAATGTCATTAATAAGACATATTCTCTATAGTGGTGGTTCATTCATAGTCTTTCTGCCAATATTATAATACATTATAAGGCAAACAAACTCAGAATTTTATATATATATATATATATATATATGTACACACACACATATACATATACTTTTTTGCTAAACTTTCACAGATTGTCATAGCTTGGAAAGTGTGCATCCTAGACATATATTGTTCTTTTGTTGATCAGCCATAAGCTTTCACATGACAGGAAGAAATTTGTCTACGAGTGTTATGTTTACTGAGATATTTCCTGAAATATGAAAGCATATGGTAATTGTATAATTAACAATACAAATCCCATTAAATGTGTCAAGATGTGCAGATTGCAGTGAAAATATCAATGACAGTTTTCTTCAGCAGTGACTAAGGTTTCATCTGATGCCATGCAGTAGTTTGTAAGTCGCTTTTTTAATGTTAAGTACATATGGAAACATTGCTAGTTTTCTTAATTGATAATAAACAACTAGCAATATCCTCAGTGCAGTTTGATATAAATGAAAATTGGCAATAAACTTTTCTCTCTCACACCATAGGGTTTCATGTCATATCCTTTAGTAGCATGTAGGTCTCTCAGATATATTAAGTATGAAAATATGAATAATAACGTATAAACACTGATTAATTTCTCTACCGCAAGACATCCTAGATTAACAGTCTTAGAGTTATTTTGTTAATGCCTCCTTGCTCTTTCCAAATACTGGCTATTATTAACTGGTAAGTCACTTGATTAAAGAAGCCAGACCCTGAAAAAATCTGGATGCTAAAAGGAGCTATGGGTGTTAACTAGAAGTATGCAAAAAGACACTATAGGCTTGATGATATGCATATCCCTATGTGTGTTTGTGTCTATGTATGTATGTATATATGTATATATATATATATATATATATATATATAGAGAGAGAGAGAGAGAGAGAAAGTTAAAATGTTCTTTCAATTTGGTTTGATATCGTGCAAGAGTTTCCAGACTTTTTTTTATTTCTGCTGGTAGTTGGGGGCAGCAAGCATGAGCCAGCTTTTTTTCTAACCACTAGCCAGAAAAGTAACCCTGACAGAATTAGAAAACATGCATATTCTAATTTAGGTAGTGGAATAGTTAATAAAGCAAGGTCTCCTAGCTTCAGGGGCAAGCAGGTTAGAAATATTGTAGATCAGCCTAAGTTTTAGATGGGCCTTATCAGCTAACATTTCTGTACATCCTTTCTTTAAAAACAACAAAACAAGAAGAAAAATGTCTTTTGCTTCTAGTTAAATCCAGTAACAGGCCCAGTTTATTGGGTCCTCTGCACAGTTGTGGGTCTGTGATCCAAGAAATTGTCCTCTAGTTTTGTATTTTCTTGTAAGTCAGGCAGTTATGTTACTTGGTCATCTCTTATTTGTATTGGGGGTGCTGAATTGTTCTCATTCTTGATTTATATGTTTAGATTTGCTGGTGACTACATACTGGTTTGTGTAGGGTGTGTGCTCACTTATGATGTCACTGTGTGACATCACTCAGTCTACTTTGTAATGGGCACATATCTGTCCCAAGTAAAAGGACTTCCATTAAAAGAAAAAGGAAAGAGAAAGAGATGCTGAACATTGACTGGTAGCAAGGACAAATCAAACAGGCCATCTGAATCACTACTAGCCCACCTACTTGCATGCTTTAGGTTGAGGGAAGGAAATCCACATGGGTACAAGGAGGACACAGTTTCCACGATAGATGCACCTCAAATTGAAATCAAACTAGTTAACTAAATAGTCTGAATTTGCCACACAAAGTATGACTGTGCCATCCACACACAAACTATTTTGGTCAGACTCTATCCACTTAATTGCATTGTGTCATATGCTTAAAAAGAGGAAGCAGGAACCCCCTGAATGCAGAATATATAAGAGTGAAATTGACATTAGCTGGTGCACATGTGTGTGCTGATCAAACTGCACATGCTCAGATGCATTCATGTTCTTGGCATGTTCCTATAGACTACAGTAGTGGAGGAATGTTAACACTATAAGGAAATTATTGCTAAAGGGACTGCTTATGCCTTCATGCTGGCATCAGGATGCAGTCCACAGATTTCTGCTGCTCGAACCATGCCCACAGCAGCTCTCCTATGTCAGCACTAAGGCAGCTTAATGCAGTAATACAAAGTTTGTGCTAAAAGTGATGCTGATTGACAGCAGTAGTTGTAGTGACTACATTTTACATTAAATAAGTTTTGCTTGAAAATGTTATAATGCAACAGTAATTCAACTCTACATAAAAACTTGTAGTACAGAAAACTTTTCAATGAAAAGAATCAGTTGACTGGCATATCAATGATATTAAGCATATTTTCTGACTTATACAGTTTATTTTGAACACCGTGGTACATCACTTGTAGTATAAATGCAGTTATTCTTTACTTTTTCAGGATGAAAATGATAATCAGCCAACATTTAGTCAAGCGTCCTATATCATCACAGTGCTTGAGAACATTGTTGCAGGTAAGACGTATTCATATCTCTGTCAGCATCTCTGTCTGAAAGTGCTTGTAATGGGGGACTTGAGGACCATAAAACCAACATCATAGTGGCTGATTATGACCTGTAAACTGGTTAAGTAGAAAATGTCAAGAAAAAAACTAAAATGCAAAACTTATACGTCTGGTTTTGTTGTTTCTTCACAATTATTTACTAAAGGCACGTGTCAATGTTTTAATTCTGTAACTCCAGTACAGACTGAACTTTTAAGTAAAACAGATATTTTTGTGCTTATATACAATGATTTTAAAGAACAGGAACAGAAATGCTACTCGTGGTTTTACTCTGTCAGTATTACAGCTGCTTGTAGCTCTAATGTTTCATTTATCTAGAGCTATTGATAGAAGACACTATTTCATGAGTCAAATGTAGTACTCCTGCGTAATTAGGACTTTGCAAATATTTTGAGGATTTACATGTAAACAGTTGTATAAAACCTATTTTTACGTTCATATTGGCCTATTGTTGGAGCAGTGTTTATCCACACAGCCTACTTGCTTTTTTTGTTCATATTTGTATAAACCTGTTTTTTCAGAGCCAACTGCCATTCACAAAACGAGACATTCAGGTCCAGTGGGATTTCCTAGTACTGCAAATGAATCAACCATTTATGTGAAATTCTGGCCTTCTATCCACCATTTCCCCTTCCCCCATAAAATAAAGACGAGCACATTTAAAAATGTTGTCCATAGCACCTTATATAATTGGTCATTAAGTTTTTGCAGTGTGCTTTATGTATTTTTAAGAAATGAAGTCCAGTGTGCTGTTATAGTCATAAATAAATAACATTAAAATTTTACCACCATATTTTGACTTAGCTTTTCTGCCTTGCTTCATAGGAATCCCAATTGTGTGCTCGCTTTCCCTCAGGAAAAGTTTCATCCTGTGTCTTGCCCAACCTCCAGTAAAGCCAAGGCTGTCTTGTTCCCCTGCACTGCGACCCTGCGTCGGTAGAACATTAAAGTGCTTTCAGCTACACTAGTTCCCCTCATCAAAAGTTTCATCCTGTCTCTTGGCCACCCTCCAATCATCCCAAGGCTGTTTCATTGCCCTGCACTGTCAGATCCTGCATGAGTGGAATGCTAAAGTGCTTTCAGCTACACTAGTGTATGTTAGATTTGTATTTAATCTGTCCTCTAAACTGAACACTCTTTCCCCTTTCACTGTACATGTGCATACTTCTGGTCCCCTCCCCCCATTTTTCTCTTCCTATTGTACTCCTAGGTCAATTACTTAAAACCACTTTCTCTTGGAAAAAGTTTACCTATGTACCTGCAGCCCATACTTAAATTGTTTTTCCCCTGTAGAAGTGATGGCCCTTTTCACCACACTGTACTAGATTAGTAGCATAAGATTTGTAGTTATTAGGAAGATACTGCACTACACTGACCTGGAATTGACTTGATTTTCCCGTTTTTTTTTTAGTAGCTGGCCTAGTCCAGGTTTTCTGACTCACAACGTTGTATTACTTTGTGTCTATCCCCCCTCCCCCACCTTAAACCTGCACAACTCCCTCCCACTCTTGCTTAATTACAGAAAAATTTCTTTTGCTTCTAGTTAAATCCAGTAACAGGCCCAGTTTATTGGGTCCTCTGCACAGTTGTGGGTCTGTGATCCAAGAAATTGTCCTCTAGTTTTGTATTTTCTTGTAAGTCAGGCAGTTATGTTACTTGGTCATCTCTTATTTGTATTGGGGGTGCTGAATTGTTCTCATTCTTGATTTATATGTTTAGATTTGCTGGTGACTACATACTGGTTTGTGTAGGGTGTGTGCTCACTTATGATGTCACTGTGTGACATCACTCAGTCTACTTTGTAATGGGCACATATCTGTCCCAAGTAAAAGGACTTCCATTAAAAGAAAAAGGAAAGAGAAAGAGATGCTGAACATTGACTGGTAGCAAGGACAAATCAAACAGGCCATCTGAATCACTACTAGCCCACCTACTTGCATGCTTTAGGTTGAGGGAAGGAAATCCACATGGGTACAAGGAGGACACAGTTTCCACGATAGATGCACCTCAAATTGAAATCAAACTAGTTAACTAAATAGTCTGAATTTGCCACACAAAGTATGACTGTGCCATCCACACACAAACTATTTTGGTCAGACTCTATCCACTTAATTGCATTGTGTCATATGCTTAAAAAGAGGAAGCAGGAACCCCCTGAATGCAGAATATATAAGAGTGAAATTGACATTAGCTGGTGCACATGTGTGTGCTGATCAAACTGCACATGCTCAGATGCATTCATGTTCTTGGCATGTTCCTATAGACTACAGTAGTGGAGGAATGTTAACACTATAAGGAAATTATTGCTAAAGGGACTGCTTATGCCTTCATGCTGGCATCAGGATGCAGTCCACAGATTTCTGCTGCTCGAACCATGCCCACAGCAGCTCTCTCCTATGTCAGCACTAAGGCAGCTTAATGCAGTAATACAAAGTTTGTGCTAAAAGTGATGCTGATTGACAGCAGTAGTTGTAGTGACTACATTTTACATTAAATAAGTTTTGCTTGAAAATGTTATAATGCAACAGTAATTCAACTCTACATAAAAACTTGTAGTACAGAAAACTTTTCAATGAAAAGAATCAGTTGACTGGCATATCAATGATATTAAGCATATTTTCTGACTTATACAGTTTATTTTGAACACCGTGGTACATCACTTGTAGTATAAATGCAGTTATTCTTTACTTTTTCAGGATGAAAATGATAATCAGCCAACATTTAGTCAAGCGTCCTATATCATCACAGTGCTTGAGAACATTGTTGCAGGTAAGACGTATTCATATCTCTGTCAGCATCTCTGTCTGAAAGTGCTTGTAATGGGGACTTGAGGACCATAAAACCAACATCATAGTGGCTGATTATGACCTGTAAACTGGTTAAGTAGAAAATGTCAAGAAAACTAAAATGCAAAACTTATCGCCTGGTTTTGTTGTTTCTTCACAATTATTTACTAAAGGCACGTGTCAATGTTTTAATTCTGTAACTCCAGTACAGACTGAACTTTTAAGTAAAACAGATATTTTTGTGCTTATATACAATGATTTTAAAGAACAGGAACAGAAATGCTACTCGTGGTTTTACTCTGTCAGTATTACAGCTGCTTGTAGCTCTAATGTTTCATTTATCTAGAGCTATTGATAGAAGACACTATTTCATGAGTCAAATGTAGTACTCCTGCGTAATTAGGACTTTGCAAATATTTTGAGGATTTACATGTAAACAGTTGTATAAAACCTATTTTTACGTTCATATTGGCCTATTGTTGGAGCAGTGTTTATCCACACAGCCTACTTGCTTTTTTTGTTCATATTTGTATAAACCTGTTTTTTCAGAGCCAACTGCCATTCACAAAACGAGACATTCAGGTCCAGTGGGATTTCCTAGTACTGCAAATGAATCAACCATTTATGTGAAATTCTGGCCTTCTATCCACCATTTCCCCTTCCCCCATAAAATAAAGACGAGCACATTTAAAAATGTTGTCCATAGCACCTTATATAATTGGTCATTAAGTTTTTGCAGTGTGCTTTATGTATTTTTTTTAAGAAATGAAGTCCAGTGTGCTGTTATAGTCATAAATAAATAACATTAAAATTTTACCACCATATTTTGACTTAGCTTTTCTGCCTTGCTTCATAGGAATCCCCAATTGTGTGCTCGCTTTCCCCTCAGCAAAAGTTTCATCCTGTGTCTTGGCCAACCTCCAATCAACCCAAGGCTGTCTTGTTGCCCTGCACTGAGACCCTGCGTCGGTAGAACATTAAAGTGCTTTCAGCTACACTAGTTCCCCTCATCAAAAGTTTCATCCTGTCTCTTGGCCACCCTCCAATCATCCCAAGGCTGTTTCATTGCCCTGCACTGTCAGATCCTGCATGAGTGGAATGCTAAAGTGCTTTCAGCTACACTAGTGTATGTTAGATTTGTATTTAATCTGTCCTCTAAACTGAACACTCTTTCCCCTTTCACTGTACATGTGCATACTTCTGGTCCCCTCCCCCCATTTTTCTCTTCCTATTGTACTCCTAGGTCAATTACTTAAAACCACTTTCTCTTGGAAAAAGTTTACCTATGTACCTGCAGCCCATACTTAAATTGTTTTTCCCCTGTAGAAGTGATGGCCCTTTTCACCACACTGTACTAGATTAGTAGCATAAGATTTGTAGTTATTAGGAAGATACTGCACTACACTGACCTGGAATTGACTTGATTTTCCCGTTTTTTTTTTAGTAGCTGGCCTAGTCCAGGTTTCCTGACTCACAACATTGTATTACTTTGTGTCTATCCCCCCTCCCCCACCTTAAACCTGCACAACTCCCTCCCACTCTTGCTTAATTACAGAGATATCTTCCTTTTACTGTTCTGTCCTGACCAGCTCTATATATAGGTTCTGCAGTCTCGAGGACTGGTGTAGCCCCGCTCCGTTCACTTCGCTATGCTCGACTCACTCTGCTCCCTTACCCAGCCTCAATTTCCCACCCACCCCTACTACCTCTACATTTATTCTAACCCCAGATCACCTGACCACACCCTTCTGCAATCAAAGTCCTCTCATACACACCCCTACCTATCAAATTTCTACCTTAAAAAGTACATTGTATCTACTTGCCATGCATTCACACTCACACCCATACTTGAACCCCAAAAACCACTAAGACCTAAGCACTACTCCCTCATATAATAGTCCTATGATTTCTCTTGTTAACACTCACATACCTAACAAACATCACATCATTATTTACAAACACATCACTAGAAAACACATCATTCCACATAACACTTTCAAACAAATATACACTCACACATTTTCTTTCCTATCTCCTCTACATTATATAAATACAGCTTAATCCTACACATTCATAAGTCTCACATAACACCATCTTACACAAGAAAAATATAATTTAGATCCAACAAAGACATAGTACACACAATTAAACACATACTGTTTATCACTAAAAATCTACTTATATCTGGAGACATGCACCCAAACCCTGGACCACAAGACTCTCTGCTAGGCAAATCTCTGTCCTATTAATTCTGAATGTCAACATCAGAAGTATCTCTAACAAACTTTCTGACCTACATGCATTTATAGCTCACTACTCCCCTGACATACTAACCATTACCTAGACGTGGCTAAAACCCAGTACCCAAATGAAGAAATTCTCCCACCAGGATATAATATTTCAAGACTGGATAGAGTGGACAAAAAGGGAGGTGGAGTTGCTATCCTCTACAGATATACAGTCAACATTAAACCTTCTACAACCCCCCCATACCTAAATTTCAAAATGCCGAATCCTTAGGTTCAACCCTAAGCATAAATGACACAAAAACTATCATCATTCTCTGCTGTTATATTCCCCCAGGTAATAACTCTCCCATCGTTGAAGAAATGTTACAATGGGCCACAGATAATTTCCTCCAAGATACCATCTTACTAGGTGACCTGAACACTGATTGGTTAGCCTGTACATTTAACAACCCCACTAACCATATTAATCTTTACAGTTTTACCCAACTTATCCAAGAACCCACTAGAATCAACAAAAAAAAAAAACAGTCTATTCTAGGTTGGACGCTAGTTAACTTCCCCAAACAAAACAATCAGACAGGATGCTTTCCTGATTATCTTAGTGACTATCTCCCAACCTTCCTTCTGCGGAAACATACCAACATAGCCAAACCCACTATTTTTAGACAAGTCAGAGATGATCATAAACTAAATATGCAACAACTAAACAGTATTCTAAAACATAGTAACTAGAAACCACTACAAACCCTAAATCTAGACCAAGCCGTTGACTACTTCAATAATATTCTCATCAATATCCTTGATAGACTCGTACCAGTTAAGAAAATAAAAGTCAAGTCAAACTATGCACCATGGCTAACTAGGGAAACTAGAGCCCTTCTAAAGTCAAGGGATAAGGCTTGGAGAATTTGGAAGAAATGCAATACTAGCCTAGCCAAACAAAGTTACCTACAACTTAGAAATCAGGCCAAAAGACAAAGTAAAACTCGATAGACAAAATGACTTCCTCAATCTCCAAAACAAGCATTCAGAAGATCCCCAAAAGTTTTGGCATGCCATTAACTCTCTCTTAAAACCAGGCAAAACTACCACTCCTAACTCCACGAATGACAACAAGGACATTACCTCCCAATTCAATCACCACTTCACCGAATCCATCTTAATACTATTCTCCCAACTATGCAAAAACAGCCCTACATATAACCCAACCAAATGCCCTGACAACATCCCATCCTTTACGCTCTCACCCGTTCCCACCTCAACAATTAAAATACACCTCCTAAAACTGAAACCAACCACCCTTCCTGCTGACAATCTACCAGCCAACTTCCTAAAAATAGCTGCTGAATCCTTATCCTACCCTATTTCTATTCGTATCAATTGCTCCATACAAGAAGCATATGTCCCACAGCTATGGAAGATATCGTACATTATTCCACTACATAAAAGCAGAAACTCTTATGAATACTCAAATTATCGCCCCATTGTCATTCTATCCCCCTTATCTAAAATACTAGAGAAATGTATACATTCTCAGGTAACACAATTCCTAAACTCACACCATCTCCTCTCCCCCACACAGCATTGCATCTGACAACACCATAGCACAACCACTGCTCTGCTCTTGTTCACCAATCTGATTAACCAACATAGAAATAATAATAACTTTGTATATGCAGTATTTCTAGACATCTCCCAAGCATTTGACATGGTTTCACATTCCTTACTACTAGACACCCTGACATCCATATCCTTTGCCCCTTCTGCTATAGCCTGGTTTAAAAGCTATCTGTCAAATAGGCAACAATCTGTCCAGTGGCAAAGTGTACTTATCCCCCTTACTCCCAACTACCGTAGGTGTACCACAAGGCTCCATATTAGGCCCACTTCTTTTCTCCATATTTACCAATAACCTCCATACCACCACACAGCATGCTTCACTTATACAATACGCTGATGATTCAACTCTTATCTGTTCAGCTCCACTTCCCACCCTACAACAACTCACCCAGGAATCCTTTAGCTCTGTGGAAAGTTGGATCACTCCGATCCAACTTATCCTAAACCCGAATAAAACCAAATTACTACTTTTCACCCCCAACAAAACCATTTCCACCCCTCTATCCTTCACTGTCCCCTCCAAACATGGCACTATCATCTCTCCCTCTGACAATACCAAAGTCCTAGGTGTTGAAATTAATAAAAATCTACACTTTGACGTCCACATTTCGCAAACTATCAAAAAAGTCCATAAAAAAATGGGATCACTATATAAACACAGGAAATCCCTCTCGAAACGAGCACGGATTACCCTAGCCCAAACTCACCTCTTGTCTACCCTAATGTATGCTGCTCCAATTCTTACCCAGCTTAGAAAACTTGACATTGCCAGACAGAAATCATGGTATAATAGAATCGTCAAGTTTGCAAACAACTCCACCTTTAGAACCCAGCATTGCCAGGCTCTAAGGGAACTGCAGTAGCTGGAACTTCTCCAGCTATAACCTATCACCAGTTAGTCATTGCCTACAATGTGGTAACACATCCAGAAAAAAACCCTGCACTAGGCCAACCTCTCACCCACTATAATACAAATCGTCCTCTCCAATTTTCTGACAAACCCCTCCTCTGTATCACTAGGGCTAACAATACTGCAGGAAAAGCACTGTTCTCCCACTCCATAGCTAGAACCTGGAATAATATCCCTCCTGTTCTGATTTCTGTCCCTACATCTTCTCACTTTAAAAACTCACTTAGAACACACTTAAAGAATAAGTGGCTATGCCCCTGTATTACATAAGTCCTCATATTATTCCACTTATATACCTCACTTCCTAATATACCTACTGTAATATGTATTACAGTCTAGGTCTTCTCCTAATGCTGATTGAATTTGTATATTTATTCTGTTATTAACCATGTGTAACTATTTTTTCCTGTATATATAGGTCTTGTTATGTCTTCTGCTGTACACTGTATTTCAACATATTGTTTAAAAATTCTATGTATACTGTATTTTAACATATTGTGTAAAATTTTACTTAATGTGGAGCTTTTTTCCCCGGGCTTCCACTGAAAATGGACCTGTGTCCAGTCAGACCATCCCGGTTAACAAATGTAAAATAAAAATAAAAATAATGCCTTTAGTCAGGAACAACACTTCAGTATGTGCAAACAAAATTTTATTCTTACAGCACTGGGAGACTATCTTCATAGCAGTTGTTAAATCAGTCTCTCTGAAGAGAGACAAACTACATCTTTTATACATTTTTCTTATCAAACCTGGTCATGCACTTTCTTTACATTACAATGACTCTGGCTAATAGAAAACTTTGCAAATGTCCTCATTCCTCGTACAAAACTTTGCAAATGTCCTCATTCTTCGTGATTTTTGCCTCAGACGTCACGTCAACACCTTTCTGTACATGATCCACCTGCTTTCAAGGGGTCTTGTTTCTGACCTTGGATGTTTCAAACCTTCCCTACCAGCAACGCACTCCTAGCCTGGAGGAGTCAGGCTAACAAATTCCTTTTGTAGTAACTGACATGCCTCGACTCCATGCAACATGTACTTTTTCCATATTACATATTAAAAGAATGCAGTTAGGACACAGTAATAACTTTAACTTATGAATCTGTATTTTTCCAGCCCTGCATACAAATTATATTTGATTTTTAACAATCACATTATAGTATCATTAATGAACTTAAATTAATATACATTTTAATAAGCTGATCTTATCCCATAACAGTGCCCATCCAGATACTTTAGCACCATATTTTATGTCTCCCTGTTGAAATGTTGGGACTCACAATACGGATTCCCAAAAACAGCAAAAAAGGAGACTTGAAAATACAAGAGAAGAGCAACTATCAAATATTGCTGCTGTCTCTTAATTATTTTTCTTCCTTGCTCCAATAGGAGGAGAAGCCTCAACTTCCCCTAAATTATACATACCTCCTCCAAAATCACTATACCTTGACAAAAAGGGAATATTCAGAGAAATGGCAATCTCAGACCTAGTATATTTATTTCGGACTTGGTATATTTATGTCCAGCTTTTCAGTCATTCATTCTCCACATTCTGAAACTTCATATTGTGAATTCTGACATTTCTAATAGTTGTCTGTATTTTATCTTTGCATTCTCTGTCACCATTCTCCACCAGTGTGTCTGAGCACTGTCCATACTTGGTGCTGCAGTGGCTATAAGCCCTTCCAGAGTGGAGCTAATTACTATTATTGTCACCCCTCCAAATTATTCCATTTTTCCTTGTGGGTGCACTGGCATTTTATTCCAAGCTGGAGCAGGAATTAGTGATACCATTCCCCTTTAACATTTCCACATCAGGACAAGTCTCAATGAGTTTGTTTAAACAACAATTTCCAAATGTAACTGCATAGGTTCACGTAAGGCAAACATAGACGAATTATGAAACCACTGCTTTACATAGCAGAGTCCAGTTTTTCCCACACACTGGCTGAAAAACAGGCTTGATTATGATTTTCAACTGTCTCTGATTTTGCCTCATATTTTTTCTTCTGTTCCTCATAATTTTTTTGATTTTCTGGTTAGTCACTGAGAACTGCAATCAGCAATACCAGTTGCCACAGCTTGATACCAATTTTATTCATTCATTCATTGTATGTTTACAGATGTAATACACAATGAAAACAGTGTGATTAATAAGACTAATGGTGATGAAGATCATTCCTTTTGTAACAGCTGATAGAGTAGTTTTTACTGAATTAGAAGCTGAAGGTACTTCAGATCTGGCCAGAAAAAAAATATTCTTGTAACTGGAGATTCAATTATTAGAGGAACTGATACTTACATTTACAGAGAAGATAATGAACATCGAATAGTGTTATGCTTGCCAGGAGCAAAAACAGAGGATGTGAGATAAGCCTTAGAATGCCTTAATGTAAGGAAGTACAGATCTGTTTTGATTCACTTCAGTACAAATGGTATAATCTGCATGGAATCTCTGACTTTAGTAGGGCGATTACATCCCTCTTAGATACCATATCTTGTACAGGTGTTCGGACATTGTTTTCACAAATCACATACAGAAAGGAGAAGTCAGGTCATTGAGAATGAAATGATTTTTGGGGAAAATACCTACATGAAAATAATGTCCTGTTTTTAAAAACATAGAAATGTGTAGAGCATATGAGCATAATTTTGGGCATGTGTTCAGACAGATCTACTTCAGTAGATCAACTTACGAAAAAGTCAAAGACGAGAAAGCCGGGATAGAAATACTGAAACTGCACAACAATGAAAACTCACATGATCGACACTCAAAACCGCAATAATTTATTGAATGCAACTGAAACAGGTAAGTACAGAAGGTAAGTGTATTAAACCACTGAACAGATTTTGTAGGGGGGAAAGCTCCCCTGCACCCCCCCATACCCCCCTGCAACTTAAATGCACCAACTCCAAGATCACACTACTGTGGGGACAAGGGTGCTATTTTTTAAATACTGTACTTACCTGTTTCAGTTGCATTCACTACATTATCATTGTTTTGAGTGTCAATCATGTGAGTTCTTGTTGTTGTGCAGTTTCAGTAATTCTGTCTGGGCTTTCTCATCTTCAGCTTTTTGGTAAGTCGATCTACTGAATTAGATCTGTTCAGACAGCATAGCATGCATTTATCAAGATCAGGGAAGAGAATTTTTGCAGCAGATATTTTGCAGTATTTGGCAAACACAAGGCAGGATTTTTGCCTGGTCAAAAATGTAACAGTTTACAGATAACATTTGATGTATCTCTGATAGTTGTTAATATTAGGACCATTAATAATAACGTATATTTATTTAAAAATTTGCTACTTTCCCACAAGATTGATGTTTGCAAAACATGATTAAACAACAATGACTGGAAACCAGTTCTGTCAGGTTATAAATGTTTTTACTGTCCAAGGAAGCAAAAAGGAAGGAATCCAGATACCATCCAAAATCGGCTTTATTGTAGAAAAAATGCACAGGCAGGCTAAAACATTAGCGCCTTGTATGTTAACCACAGCGTTTTCGTCTTATTGTATAGACTTCCTCAGATAAAATCCCATATACACAAATCCCTTATTTGTACTAAATCAAATAAGTAATAAACCATGCATTCTCTTTTTTTAAGATGTTCTCCCTTCACTGACAATATATACAGTTGTATGCTTTTAAAGGTTTAAATCAATCAGTTTCTTTATTGGTTAATTGGTTTATTACTTATTTGATTTAGTATAAATAAGGGATTTGTGTATATGGGATTTTATCTGAGGAAGTCTATACAATAAGACGAAAACGCTGTGGTTAACATACAAGGCTTTAATGTTTTAGCCTGCCTGTGCATTTTTTCTACAATAAACCGATTTTGGATGGTATCTGGATTCCTTCCTTTTTGCATCCTTGGACACTTTCCTTTTTGGTATATTTGGGTGCAATTTCCACTTTGTAACTTGGTTGTAATGTTTTTACTGTAACAGACATTTTAACAAGAAAATCAGGTGGAGGTGTTATGATAGGGATTAAAGATAGATGTTAAGTTGTCTATCTCGCCTTCATTCTTGCTGGATGGGTTCGGAGCCGACCTCGGCTCCGACTCGGCCACTCTAAAAGCTCGAGAGTTGGTTCCACCGGCTCGAGGCTCCCCCTATATCCCACAATGCTAGGCGTGAGTTACCTCAGATCTCGTTTGCCGCTACAGCGATCGAGGTGTGTTTTCTACCGGCTCCAGGTTAGTGAAAGTTAGAATAGTTTAAATTCTTTAATTTAGACTAGTTTAGTGTTATTTCTTTCCCCTTAGTGTATTGGACTTACTTATCCCTTACTACCTTAAGTTTCCAGCCCCCTTCTTTATAAAGAACATTTAGTTCTTCCCTAAGGCCTTCGGGCCCTTCCTCCCTTTCCTTAGGGTGTGTGTGTGTTTACTTAGGGACTTTTATTAACTTTCCTTTAGTTTTTAAATAATTCCCTTTTATTCCTATCAGTGTAATCTGTGTGCGTGTGTTTTTGGGTGTGATTACACTTCAGGTTCCTTGAGTATGTCCAAGGATACAAAGGTCTCAGGCTTCAAGAAGTGTGACTCGTGCTGTCAGAAAATGTCTCTGACAGACGGTCACACTTCTTGTGTGTACTGCCTGGGACCTTTACACCTGCAGGACTCTTGTGCTGTATGCCATGGCTTCAGCCCTAGAGTCCTACAGGAGAGAAAAAATAAACTCATTTTGAGGGGTTTAATAAAGCCTGAAGGTTCCCTTCCTGTGTCTTCTGGGAAACCTTCTAAGGCTTCTAGGACCTCGGCTCCAGCTTCAGAGTCGAGGCCTAAGGCTTTGAAGCCTACTGCTTCATCGGCTCCGGCTGGAGCAGATGAGTCTGTGACTGCTGTTTCAGTGGTTTCCTCGGCTCCGGCCGGAGCCGAGGCATTAGAGTCATGGGTCGGCTCCGATCATACCATCGGAGCCGACATCGAGAAAGAGATCGAGGTCACCCTCCATTGGCTCCGTTCATTCGGCCCCAGCGTCTCCCCTGCTGTCTGAACGGAGCCATAGATCTCACTCCTCCAGGTCATCGAGGCTATCAGATCACGACCTCCAGAGGGTAGTGAGTAGACTTTTGAAGTCCGAGGCACTGGCCCAAATGCTCCAGAGTCCGACTCATCAGTCGATGTCTCAGCTTGTTCCAATTAATATTCCTCCTCCGACTCCTTTGAGCTCGAGCCGGGCGTCGAACCGAGGCTGTGGTAGCGCCGGAGCCGATACATTTGTCTCCGGCCCCGTCGTCGGCACCGATTTCTTCCTTTGAAGAATCTCAGCGCCGGGCTTCCCTCTCGGCTCGAGGGTGAGTGGCATCGGACCCTTGTCCGACCCCTCTCCCTCTCGGTGCTTGGCGCTGGTCAGTTCGGCTCCGACATCGGCCTCGGAGCCATCTCTGTCGGTGCCGAGGAGGTTCTCAGCTTCTCGGAGCGGGACCTCTGGCTCTGCCTGACAGGGGTGCATTCGAGGTCATGCGGAGTGTGTTGGAACCTTGTTCGACTCCACAGTCGGCTCCGTCCGCCCCTCCCACTTCGGCCTTTGGTTATGTCGACTCACTCCCTCATCCCAGACCGCAGAGAGCAAGCTCCTCAAGAATCCCCTGTGGGATCTCATCCTCTTCGAGGCCTCTCCTGAATTGGCAGGGGAGCCCCTAGGAAGAGAAAGTGTAAGAGGAAGCACATAGACTCACCTGAGTCTGTCACCTCTGACACAGATTTAGAGGATTCGAGGGTTCCCCGTTCCCCTTCTGAAGATGTCTCTTCGCAGACATTCTAGAGATCCTGAAACAGAGGGGAAATTGGCCAGCCCTTAACCCTTCGGAGGATGAATCTGTGTATCTTGAGGCGTTTGGCTCTCGTCCTTCCACCTCCGGGGTGTCCCCCTTTGATCCCCTCATGCAGGTGGTTGCAAAGAAGGCCTGGACGGCTCCTGATTCAGTGGACCCTACCCCCAGGAGACCCTCCAGATTTATAACAGCACCAACTGACAAGTAATTTCTCACAAAAGGTGTTTCTGTGGATGCTATGGTGGTAGCTGCTGCCACCAAGAAGGAACTAGCTGATCCTTCAGTGCCTGTCCATCCACCTAACAAGGAATCCAGGTCTATGGACAGGTACGGGAAGCGGATGTTCTCGTCAGCGACCTTTGCAATGCGTTCGCTGAACTACCTATGCCATTTTACTCGTCTTCAAAGGGACTTGATCAAGGAAGCGAGTGATATGTTGAAGGATCCTACAGCTGCGGGTTTTCATGACAAGATGAACACTCAGCTGGCTACCCTGAACTCCATAGCTAACTCCTCCATGCGCCTCCTTTCTTATGCGGCTGATGGAGCGAGCAGGGCTGCAGGGACAGGTGTGGCCTTACGCAGGCACGCCTAGATGCGGTTATGCAACTTTGCGGACCCCTTTAAAACGTCTTTCACTAATTCCCCATTCGATGGATCATCTCTTTTTGGTCCTCAAGTGAAAGAAACCTTGACTAGGTGCGAGACAGATGGCAAGACTCTTTCTGCCGTCGGAGTCCGTTTTTCTACTCCTTCTAGGCCTTACCCTAAAGGCCAGAAAAGTGGGAAAATGTGGTTCCGTAAACAATCTCAAGGGACTTCGCCTGACGCACAGAGTCGGTTCCCCGCCAGAGGCAGAGGGGGGAACAACAATGGTAGACATCGCCCTAGAGGCAGGGGGGGTCCGCAGAACCAGGGCAATCGTGAAGTCTTCTCTGATAAGCCCTTTCAGCATCCCTGAGGTGTTGCCCGACTGCCTACCTTCGGAGGCAGTCGGGGGAAGATTGTCACTGTACCCAAAAGCCTGGCTATCCCTGACTCAAGACAAATGGGTACAGTCCATCATTTCCGAGGGTTATTCCATTCCCTTCTTTCGCATTCCAAACCAATCAAAAAAATCCCTTCCAGATGTTCCACCCGCTCAAAGGGATCTTGCAGCTTTGGAAATTTCAAAGCTGCTTGCAGAAAGAGCAATTCAGCCAGTTCCAGCAGGCCAGCAAGGATCCGGAATCTACTCCAGGTTCTTTTTAGTTCCAAAGAAAACAGGGGACTGGAGACCAATTTTGGATCTCAGTATCTTGAACAAGTCAGTCAAGAAAACAAGATTTCGGATGGTCACGCTGCAGTCCATCCTTCCTCTTTTGGGAAAGGGAAGCTGGATGTGCTCTATAGATCTTCAGGATGCATACTATCACATAAAAATGAAAAGACGCTCCAGAAGATTCCTCCGCTTCAGGCTGGGAACCAGTCATTTTCAATTCAGGGCCCTGCCCTTTGGTCTCACCACTGCCCCCCGGGGTTTACCAAATGCATGGCAGTGGTAGCTTCTCACCTGAGACGACAAGGATTCCAGGTCTTTCCATATTTGGACGACTGGCTCCTTACAGCCCCCACCAAGCATCTTCTTCTAATGGCCAGGGACTACACCTTTCGCACTTGTCGAAAGTTAGGCATTTCAATAAATTTCGAAAAGTCTGTTTTGTCGCCTTGTCGTACTATTACCTTCATAGGCGCAAATCTAGACACAATCAACATGTCTGCGAGACTAACAGATCAGAGAATAACAGACATACACAAAATGGTCTCGCTCCTCTTCAGCAGCAACAGAATCAAAGCCAGGTTAGTTCTGAAAGTATTGGGGATTATGGCGGCTGCCATACCTCTGCTTCCATTAGCCAGATTCCACATGAGAATCCTTCAATGGATGCTCTTCACGCAATGGTCGTACCAGCAACTTCCAATGTCTCACACCATTATAATCGCACAAACATGCAGAAATCATCTTCTGTGGTGGATGTCTTCCCCTCAGCTCTTATTGGGAAGACCCTTTGTTCCTTCCCCTCCGGTTGCTACTCTGACAACGGACGCCTCCCTGATCGGGTGGGGGGGGGCATTATCAGGGCAGAACTGTCCAGGGCACATGGCAACCAGAAGAATGCCACTTGCACATAAATGTTCTAGAGATGAGAGCAGTGCTTTTAGCGTTGCAAGCCCTTCAAGACTCTCTTCCCTTGGGAACGATAGCAATCCAGACGGACAATATGTCTGTAGTGTGGTATATCAACAAACAAGGCGGAACCAGGTCCTACCCCCTGTGTCGAGAAGCACTCAGACTGTGGCAATGGGCGATTTCTTCTCAGCGTTTTCTGATAGCAACGCACATCCCCGGGAAGTCCAATCAAATTGCGGACAAGTTGAGCAGAGCTATCCTCATGCCTCACGAGTGGTCTCTGAAAGACTCTGTAGTGAGAGAAATTTTTCTCAAGTGGGGTCAACCTTGCTGCGATCTTTTTGCTACTCCCCAAAACAGCAAGTGCAGAGATTATTTCACCCTATTCCCGCTACCAGGCCAACCCAGCAGAGACGCTCTAGTCCAAGTTTGGCCCCGGGGACTTCTGTATGCATTTCCACCCTTCCCACTAATCTCTCAAGTGATACAGAAAGCTATCGCTCAGAAGGCCTCGTTGATCCTCATTGCTCCTTACTGGCCTCGACAGGTTTGGTTCCCCTTTCTACATCAGTTTCTGTTGGAGCGACCTTGGCATCTGGACCTAGTTCCAGATCTTTTGATCCATCAGTCGGGTCAGTTTCATCGCTCCCTTCCCTCTCTGAACCTCACTGCTTGGTTCCTCCAATTCCAACTTTAGCCAGGCTTCCTCAAATATCTCACTCTGTTCGAGATATTTTGATAGCTTCCCATAAATCTTCCACTCGAAAGATTTATTTGAGTAAGTGGAAACGTTTCGCCTATTGGGCTCAAGGAAGGGAAATAGATCCTTTCACTGCTTCCATCCAAATGGTCCTTGATTTTCTAGCTGAACTCTTCCATGCAGGTTCATCTCCTTCTACTCTTAAAGTTCAATTGGCAGCTATTTCTAATTTTCATGTGGGCATTTCAGATTCTGCCATCATGTCCCACAAACTTTGCAAAGCCTTTTTGAAGGGAGTTTTTCTACTCAGACCTCCGGTAAGAAATCCTCCTCCTCCTTGGGACCTAAATTTAGTTCTCAGTTCTTTAATTCTCTCCCCTTTCGAACCTGCATCCTCCTGTTCTTTAAAATTACTATCATGGAAGACTCTCTTTCTAGTAGCTATTACTTCAGCTAGAAGAGTTTCAGAACTTCATGCACTCAGCTGTCGACCTCCTTATCTGTTGTTCCATAGGGACAGAGTATCCTTACGAACCAACCCATCATTTTTACCTAAAATAGCCTCCACGGCTAATCTAAATCAAAGCATTGACCTCCCGGTGTTTTTTCCAGAATATTCTAACAGATCTGAACAAAGATTACATTGGCTAGATGTTCATCGTCAGTTAAGGTACTATTTGGATAGAACAAAACAATTCAGAAAATCTGACCAGCTGTTCGTCTCTTATGCAGAAGGCAGAAAGGGACTTTCAGTTTCAAAGGTATCATTATCTAGATGGCTAACATCCCTGATTTCCCTTGTGTATGAAATTAGACACCAAAAGCTGCCTAACAAACCTAAAGCCCATTCTACCAGAGCCTTGGCTACTTCTATAGCCTTCCAAGATAGACTGCCTATTGACACCATTTGTGCAGCGGCTACTTGGGCTACTCTTCACACACTCATTTCTCATTATAAGTTGGATTTAGCCTCTAGACATAGAGCTAACTTTGGTTCCACTGTTCTCAAGAGTCTGTTCCGTTAGGCCACCCGGGACAAGGTGCTAGGGACGCGGTCCCATCCAGCAAGAATGAAGGCGAGATAGACAACTTAACATATAGAAGTTATGTTCTTACCATAACGTTCCATGTTAGTTGTCTTCTTCTCGCCTTCTTCTTGCGTTCCACCCTCCTTCCCCCTGGCCTGGACAGACCTAGAGGAGTTTTGATTGTGACCTCTCTTTCTACCACCTCTTTACTTTAGGTATATGCTCTGCTGTGCATATTTCCTGGATCAGGATGTAGGTCACCCTTCTCTTCTCCCTTGTTTATAGAGGTGGACTTTGTTACTAATTATTTTACTACTATTATAGGCAGTGCCTAGCTTACAAACGAGATCTGAGGTAACTCACGCCTAGCATTGTGGGATATAGGGGGAGCCTCGAGCCGGTGGAACCAACTCCCGAGCTTTTAGAGTGGCCGAGTCGGAGCCGAGGTCGGCTCCGAACCCATCCAGCAAGAAGAAGGCGAGATGACAACTAACATGGAACGTTATGGTAAGAACATAACTTCTATTTATGAGACCTCTGATCATCTTAAGTGATAACATCAATACTATAGACTGGGTAACTGTGGCAATAAACACAGCCCCAGAACATATAACAATTGTTGGAGTGTATAGAGCACCTAACTCAAGTGCAGATGACCTAGAGGAATTCATACATTTCTTGCATGAAGCATAATGGAATAATAATGTCTGGGACTTCAATTTAGCAGAAAGTTCAGAGGCATATTTTAATAAACATCAGTGCATTCAGTCCAGCCATGTACATAATTTGATAATGCAGTACCCTATAATGAGCTTGGAGCAGACTTCAAACATTAAGTTAAAATACCCCAATCTCATTTTCTTTGTGCAGGTCCCAAGCCTGGATAAATGGGGAGGGTTGCATCAAGAAGGGAATACAGTGTAAAACGTTTGCCAGATGACATATGCAGACAACAATACAGATTTACATACCAGATCAGTCGAGGCCTGGGTTAAGAACAACCTCCACCAGTATTGTTAGCCAACAGGGTGCTGGCAAAAATTGGGCTAATGTTGGCTGAAGGAGATGAAGAGAGGGAAGGCATGCCCAAAGGTAGGAAGAGAGGAGTAAGGTTAGGAGTTTGGTAGTGAGGGAAGGAACTTTGAATCTTGGCAGTATGACTGGTATAGGGACAGAGCTAACTGATACGATGGACAGAAGGAAGGTTGATATATTGTGTGTGCAAGAGACCAGATAGAAGGGGAGTAAGGACAGGTGTATCGGAGGTGGGTTCAAATTGTTCTATCACAGTGTGGATGGGAGGAGAAATGGGATAGGGGTTATCCTGAAGGAACAGTATGCCAAGAGTGTTTTGGAGGTGAAAAGAGTGTCAGATAGAGTGATGCTTATGAAGCTGGAAATTGATGGTGTAATGATGAATGTTGTTAGTGCATATGCTCCGCAAGTTGGGTGTGCGATGGATGAGAAAGAAAATTTTGGAGTGAGTTGGATGAAGTGGCGATGACTGTACCCAAGGGTGAGAGAGTGGTGATTGGAGCAGATTTCAGTGGGCATGTTGGTGAAGGGAACAGAGGGGATGAGGAAGCAATGGGTATGTATGGTGTTAAGGAGAGGAATGCCAGAAGGTCAGATGGCAGTGGATTTTGCGAAAAGGATGGACATGGCTATGTTGAATACATATTTTGACAAGAGGGTGGAACATAGGGTGACATACAAGAGTGGAGGAAATGCACACGGGTGGATTATATCTTATACAGGACGGCCAATCTGAAGAAGACTGGAAACTGTAAAGTGGTGACAGGGGAAAGTGTAGTTAGGCAGCATAGAATGGTGGTCTGTAGGATGATGATGGTGATCAAGAAGAGGAGGAATGTGAGGGAAGCACCAAGGATCAAATGGTGGAAATTGAAAAAGAGTGATTGTGAGGTCGAGTTCAGGGAAGAGTTAAGAGAGGCACTGGGTGGCAGTGAAGAGTTACTGTATAGAAACAACCACTTCCTCTCTCCTCCCACCAGACTAACTCTTGCCTCTACCTACCTCCTTCCCTCTCTACTGTATGGCGCTCCTCTGCTCACTAATTTATCATCCATACTTACCTCCAGACTGGAACAATGTTATAACAAAATCTCCAGATTTGCCACCAATGCCAAATCCTCCTCTCATCACTGCACCTCCCTTCACTCTTTAAACTGGCTTGAACTCCCCAATCAACTAGACTTTTTCCAAATCACTACAGCCCACAAATTATTGTTCCAACCCACTAACTGCCCTGCTCTTTCCAATATACTACAACCTTATACCCCCCTTAGATCCCTTAGATCTTCCAACCAAAACCTGATCACCGTTCAAAAACCCAAGCGCCCAGCTGGTCAGCTTTTCTTATCCTTTACCCTAGCTAAAAAATGGAATGCCCTGCCCACCACACTAAGGACCTGTAACAACCTTAATAACTTTAAAACCCAACTTCATTCCTACCTCTATCTAAACAGGAAATGCAACTGCACTCTTCAGCCCATACCTCTAAAGCTCTCTTCCCCCTTCACTCCGGGCTAACCTCATTTCCTTCCTAACCTCACTCTTAAATGTAAACAGCATAGGTAGCTAAATAGTAAAATCTAGTTTTTATGCTATATGCCTGTTTTTTTTTTCCTCCTGAACAAAATAGAAATTGTTTGTGTTTATTCTTTTTTGTAGCAATCTGTTGTTTGTAATGCATACTGTCTTTGAATTTCATGTAAATAAACTTTGTTTCTGTAGAGCTTTTCTCCCTAAGCCTCCACTGAAAACGGGCCCCCAAGCCCAGTGGACCTCCTGGTAATCAAACTGGAATAAATAAATAAATAAATAACAAATTATGAAGACTGCATTTAGTGATAACTGCGCATGTCCAGGAGAGTTGTGGGTGCTATCCCCAGTAAGAATTTACAGGGCCCCATCCACTCATCCAAGTTCCTCTTGAACAGTGTCATAGAGGTGCTCTGTTTCTTATGATTTGGTAACCTGTGGCAGTCTCTGGGAGATAAATCTGTCCCTCCATCATGTCCTATTTAAGTTGCAGGTGATATTTAGGTCCCTGGAATGGATAGTCCCATTTCATTTATGGATATACAGCAAGTTCATTAGGTTTGGGTCTTGGATTGCTCTGTAATTCAGATGCAAGTCTCCCATATGAAGTCTATGTGATACAGTGTATAGTAAATAAAGAATTGCAGTATCTGTCGATAACCGAAACCACTTTATTCAATAAAATACCTCCAGTAAGCGCTTTTGTGTCTCTTACTTCAACATACAGGGACTTCTTCAGAGTGAAGAAGTCTTTGTATGCTGCATTAAAAGAGACAAAAGCGTTTACGAGGTATTTTATTGAATAAAGTGGTTTTGGTTATCGACAGATACTGCAGTTCTTTATTTACTTTCTACCAGTTGTTGCGAATTTGATATTTGTTGGAGAATACAGTGCATAGTGACAGGGACTTTAGTTAGTCTGTGTAAAGCACATGCTGGAGCCCCTTGATCTTCTTTCTTAGAAACCTCTGAGGTCTCACCATTTGCTGCAGGTGCTTTGTACAGTACAGGTCAAATGGGGTATTATACTCAATTATGGGCTAGATACGTGCTGAGTACAGTGAGGTTATAACCTCTCTTGCTCCTGAGGCGATGCCTTTACAAACAAATGAGCTATGTAGAAAGCTTTTTTTACACAGTAGACACATGGTGGTTGAAGTGAAGGTCGCAGTCAACTTGTGATCCCATGTCCCTTACCACTTCATGGGTATTTAGGGTATTTTTGATTTGATAGTGTGAAGGGACATTGTTTGTGTCAAACAGAATGCTGATGCATTTCTTTGCATTCAGTTTGAGACTGTGACTAATACACCAGTCGTTGGTTTGCATGAGACCATCCTGGAGTATACTGACATAATTTGGGGATTCAGTGATTGTACATAGTTTGCAGTCATCTGCAGACTTGGTCAGCCACAACCACTTTTGACCTGAACTTCTGATAAATATATACCAAACAGTAGGGGGTCATCATTGACCCCTGTGGCACCCTGCTGGTAACAGGTTTACTGGTTGCTGTGGAGTCACCCACTTTGTTAGTGTGTGTCCGATTTGTCAGCCAGTTGGGAGCCCATCTTATAGTGAAGGGCTTTACTTTTAGTTTGCTAAGTTAATCAGTAATGTATTTATTCACATACATGTATACACCGACTCTAAAGTTCCTGCATCTTGAGGAAAAGCATGATCCCCAGGATATTGCAACTTTAATCTCATGTGAGGAAATATTCAGAGAGATGAATGATCCATTAGCATTGGTATGATATATCTAAAAAGGTAATGTTAGGAATGCCTTTTGTTATTAACTTTTGGATGTGGGAATGGATTGCTGTTTTAAATCTTCATATATATGTACTCTTTTTATGAAAGAGTTGGGAGGTGTTACACACACAAACTCCTTTTTTCAGTGTCTAAGTTGTCCCTTCCCTCAAATGACAACCTGGAAGTTGAAAATAAAATAAAAAAAAAAAAGAAAGAAAGAAAAAGATCCCTGCAATGGAGCACCAAGTGCTTCAGTTCTTAAAAAGTGCACTTCCTTTTTGAACTCTAGCAAACTGCTTGCTTCAAACATAGCAAGCAGTTGCTACAGCTCATACTACACATGGAGTGTTAAGTGCTTCATTCCTAATTACAAATGCATTACCAGCATTTGAATGCTCATTTTGCACTGCCAAAAACCCGAATAGTGGTAACACCAGCACAATAAAAAAAAACACTGGCGTTTGTAAAAAAAAAACAAGCTGCAAAGCACCTTAGCATAAAAAATAGCTTGTATTAAAAGGTTTTTGTTATGCTAAAGTGCTTCATAGTTTTCCTTACATACTTCAGTGTTTTTTTTTTTTATTTTACCATATTGCACTGTGCTGAATACAGAGCTGCATCTGCTATGTCCATAGTATAATTTGCCTCATCCTAGCTATACTGTTTCATTCAGAAATGTGCAATATGAAACAAATGCCAATTCCTTACGAGAGTGACTTTGTTGTTTGTCTTTTGGGTTTTCTCGGTTAGGGGCCACCACAGCGAAACTCCGGTCCACGAATGATTGGCAGTAGATTTTGATGAATGCTGATGTGCCAGCTCGACGTTCAACCTTCAACGAAGGCACGCCCATTTATGCATGTCTTTCGAACGCCCACCCAACCGCGGGGCGGACATGCAGACTCCACACAGAAGGTACTCCCTGCACTCCAGCTGAGAATCGAATGGGAGAACCTCTTGCTGTGAGGCAACAACGCTACTGCTGCATCACCGCGGATACATCCTTACGAGAGTGACTTGACTTTCTCAAAACTTTAGTGCAAAATTTGTTTGAGTTTCATTTACTGATGGAATGTGTGACTTAGTGTGATACCAGCCATTTGACAAAAAATTAAAACAAAGAGGTTCTCACAACCGTATCAGAACTGAAATGACTAGAGTTTGTTTATATATGCTAATGAAGAAACTGGATTCTGTTACTGCAATCCAAACCTGTCATGGTACCTAAATAAAGAGAAACTGATTTTCTGATAGGTGTACATGTTATCTGTAACACACTATATGGTGATCCATATATGTATTTTATTTACCTTTTCTATGCATATAGGTGTTTATAGTGTTGACAATGTGTTCAGTCCTTTTTCATTCCGAATGAAAAGAGGAGGGCAGTAAATAGATATTTGGCCTCATGTATTTTTTGTGGGAGATAGCTTTGCTCATTATTTGCAAACAGGTTATTTTTAATCAGAAGACTCTCCTACAGGTAGTTTGTGAGTTTATTGTTTCAACATACAACACTAAAGAAATGTTGTGTTCACCCATATCTTAAAGAGGATATAATCCTGCGACTGGAAATTTTATATTTCATACAATACGCTGGTCTGTGGCCTTCTGGTGAAGGAGTATAGTAAACATTTAGTATGTGATGACCCGTACACACTGTCCATATACATGATGACCAGTACACACTGTCAGTATATATGATGAACCATGCACACTGACAAATGAGTTAATAAACACTGACTATAAATAAGCTTGTACAGGCATATTGTTGTAGAAACTCCTGATGTTTTCAGTATTGTCAGTAGGATTGCTAACAAACTCAAAAAGTTTTGCAGGAAACCCCAAACCGGAGATGACAGATCATTGTAAACTGAACTGTGATGACAGACTATGTAGCTCATGAGATTAATGTATTATTTCTAGTTATTCCACTGCAGGGCCTGTGTTAAACAAGACACCATTTGCACTTCAATAATGCTACTGTAGTGACTGATGGAAAATGTAACATTGGCTTTCATGCGGCATAGGAGTATGTGTGAATTACCTAAGCAGTACAGAGATATGTTAACATATGGTATTGCAGCAAAAAACGTCATGCCATAGAAAACTGTGTGCCCACTGCATGGCTTTGCAGAATTAAGTCTGACAAAAATAAGACTGAAATTGGCTGCATCAGGTTTGGGCGAGGTGTGCATTAGTACCAAAAATTTCACTGATTGTCTCCAACATTATTCCTAGAAAGGTACAAATAACATATTGATTCCACTGGAAAATGTTACCTCCCTCTTACAATTATATATTATAACATATATTATGTTATACTGTATAAGGGTTGCTCAACATATGACTCATATAGTTTAAAATAAGTTTTACCTCTCATTGTCTGTTCTACTGATTTATTTTACCTGAATTCATTATCTTGCTAGCTGTTGGATAAAGTAGTATATTTTTATACTCTAACAAGCATCTGTTTTTACATAAAAAGATCATTGGATTTTCCATCTAGTGCACTGGGGAGGTATCCTGGTCTGTTTAGGTTGGGGAAACACTTGAGATTTATGCATGTAGTTTTAATGGATGGAGGGCTTATTAATCAGCTTATCTTGTATACATTCTGTAACTGAGTGGTTCTTGGCTTATTTATACAAAAGTAAAGTACTTTTATTGAATAAGCACATTTTTATAAGCTGTTTAAAGTACACTGCTGTATCTGTATCTTTGTTTGTTTGTGGTAGCATTTCATATCTTTTAAGTTTGCTTGTCGTAACCTGTCACTCTGAACACTCCTTTATTGTGCTTTTACATTAGGATGTCTGGGATTATTCATCTAGTGGCAGCAGGTGTTTACCTGGTCTTTCTGAACTGGGAAACACAACAAAGGGCTCTGAGTATTTTTTTTCAGTTCATTATATACTGGGACCGTACTTCAGCAGCTTCAGAAAGTACTATCGGATGCTGCTTTAAGTATTTAATTGCACTGTATTATATTATATCTGTTAGTTGTAGGGCTTGTTTAGGTAGTTTGTGTTGTTTTGTTACACTTGGGCTCCACACCAGCTATTCTACATTAAGAAGGTGTTTTTCTGCACCCTTGTGGCAGAAGTGTGCTGATGCAACTTGTCTGAGATGGGGATTTTTGTGTACTTTCCTGATTGGTGGTTAGCTTAAAACATATTTCTCTCTGCTCGAATTTAAGCCTTGTATTTGTGAGGTGCTTGTGTTTTCTCAGCAGTGGTTAGCAATGCCCTATATAGATGCAAAAAAGCCTAGAAGGTAAGCTTTTCCCTAAAAAACTGTAGTAAAACCCTTCCAAGTTTTTCTGCTGTGTAAGGAGCAACTCAGTTGCACACTGAGCAACATTGCCTTATTGATCAACCTTAGCCTACACAAAGTATAGGTCCCTCTTATAGTCTCGGTGCTACCAGCATAGTCCTGTCAATTTAACCCACTCCCTTCCCTAATAAAACATACAGTAAGAACCTGCTATCATACAAGGACAGTTTCCCATCAACTCTCTGGCCAGCCTGATAGACATGGGCATCCTGAGGCAATGTAGCAGTTGTCTCATGTATACTGACAACCACTTACTCCTGAAATACACAAGTACTTTATGTAGTTACACTATGACATTTGAGGCAAGAATCTCACATAAGGATGAATCAAATCCCAAACAGGTTGTCAGCACACAAATACTTCCCACACTAAATAAGGACATGGCACATAAACCACTCACTAGTAGCAAAAGATGAGACACCTCTCAAATGGAAAACGCTTACACACACAACAATGCAAAATACAACCACAACCCATAACAACACACATGCCAGTGACTCAACAAATAATCACATAAGGTGTAACACCACAACACCTAATATATTGGCCATAGGTGAATCCATTATGAGACACATGGATGTTCCCCTTTCCAGGCTGAATAAGGAGGGGGTTACTGTTATCTGCATGTCAGGTGCCAGGATCTGTCAAGTCACTCAGACACTCAAGTCATTCAACCACAAGCAGTGGTATGACCCCATTGTAGTCCATGTGGGGGTGACTGACTTGAGATGTAACTCACTGGACAGTATGAAGACAGACATGACTGAGCTCTCACATTGTGTGTCACAGGCAGGTATAAACCTAGCCTTAAGCAGTATTCTACCTTCCCCAAGGATGATGCCGCAATACAAACAAAAATTATTGACTTTAACAATTGGCTTATCTTCTGGTGTCAAGTCCAAGGGGATCCAATATCTGTCAGCCTGGGAAGACATAGTCAACAGGCCACTCTGCTTTGCCAGAGATGGTCTGCACCTGTCTCTTCTAGGCTTTTAGACACTGGCAAAGGCATTAGTCTCCCCTAATGTGCCTTTTTTAGTTAGTGTAAAAATAACCAGCCTCACAACGTAACAAAATCCTCTCTAGATAATCTCAAGGTACTGCTGTGTAATGCTAGGAGTCTAAACAAGAAACTGCACTCCCTGGAAGCACTCCTCACTTTGGAAGATGCTGATGTCTTTTCAGTCAATGAGTCATGGTTCAGAGGTGTGGAAAACACCCTGGCCGTGCAAGGCTACAATGCATTACATATGTTCAGACCACAAACTGAACATGAATTAACCAAAGGAGAAGGTGTATCTATCTTCATTAAGGATAAGTACACCTCTAGACTGGTCACACAGTATGACCCTCTTGTACTGCTCCATTAACTATAGGCAAAGCCCTCTACCACATCATAGCTAGCTATTGGTCCCCCACCATGAAACAGGAAAAGCATTCCGCATACCTGGACTTATTGGAGTCACTTGCCATATCAGTACACCCATAAGAAACTCAAATGGTACTGGACATAGTACTCCCTAACAAGGGAGAGCATTGCACACACACACACACGCACGCACACACACACACACACACACACACACACACACACACACACACACACACACACACACACACACACACACACACACTTTATAAAATCACCCCCTGATCTCAGAAAAGAAACAATCACCTTTTTAATAAACACCTTTATTAAATTATCACTTAGAGCAAGGAATCTGGACAAAGCTAAAAATATTGGGGGGACAACGCCCAAAAATAGGGAGACTTTTAAGTACTGCCCTTACAAACTTAGAAACTATATAGAAATATAGGTTTTGCATTCACATGTATTTCCTGAAGGGTATGAAGTCTGTAACTCAACCGTCTGTCATTATTTTCTGACTTCAAACCTCAATGATCTGCTAGTGGTTTGCCAGAAAACAACAATTTTATGAGAACCAGACTAAAAATACGAGGCAAAAATCTGCACATTTTGTAAAATCTGTACAGTTGAGAAGTATGCTGAACAGAGCCAAATAATAGGGACAGATTTTAAATATTCTTCGTATAAATTTAGAAAATCAATAAGGTTGCCATTAGGTTTATGTTCCTCTCGACTGTAGTAGATCAATGTTATCCTGTTAAGATGTATACTTTTTTTTTTTTTGATTATTACTGACAGTTGTCTTTATTGTACTTTGGAGCTTTTCTTCCTGGGTCTCAGCTGAAAATGGACTTTTATTCCAATCTGGCCTCCCCGGTAAACAAACAAATAAATATTACGCACTTTATGTTGTATGCACGATGGCTGGTCTGTGGAAAATTGTCTTACATGAAACCGGTCCTTGGTGCAAAAAAGATTGGAGACCACTGATCTATGATAACTGAGTCTAGTATAGTGCTGAATGCATTGCGAGGTCTAGATGTTCAGTGTGTACTGATATGCCCTCATCTATTGCTTAAGTAACCCTCTCAAAGAAGTCAACTAAGTTAAATATACAAGATCTGCTCTTAAATATGAACTGCCTTGGGTTGAGAGATTGTAGGTTACCCGTGTCCTTGCTTATTAATTCCATAATGATCTTTCCATAGCCTAATGGATCAAGCTGGCCAGACTTATGGACCTATGATTTCCCAGGTCTGTTGACTCCCCACCACTGTGCAAGGGAAGGACACCTGCTGTCCTCCATTCACACACCTGCCAGATGTTGGCATTACTTTAAAGCTATATTTTTAAACAGTATTTATTTTTAATTTTTCCTTGTTTATACTTGACAGGTGATTGGTTTTTGTATGATTTTTCAAATTGTCTCAAATCAATGTCTAATTATTTTTTTTATTTGAATGTATATTTTTGAATTAATGGCAACAGAAATGTGTTTACCATGTTATTAGGTTGCTTTTGATAATGTGACATCGGTTGTCGTTTAATGATGAAGCAAAAATGGAATGGCTAGTATTTGATAGTCTTTTAGCAGCTCCCATATAGAATGAAAGCACTTAACTCATTTTTTGAATAAATTCATGGTGTTCATAGATTAGTACTAAGCTAACTGCCCTTGTGAGCCATTTTAAGCCTTGCCAAATTATTTCTTGTGAGACTAAAACCCCGCACCTTGGGTTTGTAAGGCAAACACCTTAACCATTAGGCCACCCTGCCAACACTTCTGTTAATAAAATGTTCCAGTTTCAAGTATCATTTGAGTCAGTGGAGATGATTTTTCAGTGTGTGTTTTTAGATTAAAAATTTTATCACTGCTTTGGAGGTTTTTCTAAGTGTACGTAATGCTAAAAAATGGCCAATTGACTTGAGGCAATGTTTTAATTCTTTTCTATACCACGGTGTGAGCACTTTGCTCTATAAATTGCTGCATCTATCATTACAATGTAAAACAAAGATATACTTCAGATCATAAGGTAACTTACTAAT
>NC_056748.1:1146733639-1146813639 GCF_019279795.1 Protopterus annectens | reverse complement strand
ATTGTTTTTAACCTGTGTACCCAGGGCTCTCACCACAGGTTGTGTGTTTAGGGGGTTGCCATTCATGTGGTAATCAGTAGGGGCTGTGTTTTTGCAAAATGGTATGAAAATGCATTTTTTTGCATCTAACTTCAGGCCGTGACTTTGGCAGCAATCATTTGTTGCTGTGAGACCCTTTTGAAGTATGTTAACATCATTTGAGGAGTCAGTGACAGCACCCAACTTACAGTTGTCCACAAACTTGGTCAGCCACAGGCCTTTTGTCTTTGTTTAGACTTCTGAGAATTGGATGCACCACTAGTGACAGGTTTGCTGTCGGAGGTGCTGGAACCTAGTTTGACCTTGTGGGTCCTATCGGTGAGCCAGTTGGCCAGCCACCTGATGAGATAGGGATTTATGCCAAGTTGTGTTAGCTTTTCGATGATGCCTGAGTGGGGTATTGTGTCAAAAGGGAGTTGTAGTATGTTACATTCATAAAGCACAGAAGCATAACATTCACACAACCATGATGAAGTTAAAATACAGTCATAGTAAGTACATCTTTATAAAATCATGTTTGGAAAAATGTGTGTGTAAACATGTTTTTATATACATTTTTCATTCTTTGACTACCAGAATTCTTTATTTATTCAACCATTTATATATGCTTTGACTCTCATTATTTTACCTGTCAAAGTTTTTAAAACATTGTTGTTCAGCTGGGTTTGCATCTTTTTATCCATCATATGTACATTTTTACTTCCTTTTTTCAGCACATTGTGATTTTAGTATTGTATATATTTTTTACTGCATTTTTATATAACTTACTATTATTATATTATAACTGTATCATAGCTGTGTGAATTTTATGTTTCTGTGCTTTATGAATGTAACATAATTCCTATGTGTGACATTGTCAGCATAACAGTTTTTACATTATTAATATTAACATCAGGAGTTCTAAACTGAACAAAACGTTGCTGTTTGGCATCTAAATTACTTCCCATAAAGGTAAAAGCTTTCTGAGGAGAACATGAAACTTTTGAGTTCTCACTTAGCAAAAAAGGCTTCACAATAACTGTCCTTTCCATCATGAATGAAGGCCCTAATGTCCTATGGAGTAGTACCTAAAGGTAGAATTATTGTACTCTACACATTGTACACAGTTCATAGGAACGTATTTGAACAACCAGCAGCTTGGATATACATTGTGATGTACCATTTGTTTTTCTTGACTATTTTTTATGATTCATAGATTGTTACTAGACTAACAACCTGGGAGGAGGGAGCCCTTTCTAAGCCTAGCCAAGTTTTCTCCAAAGAGTAATGATGTCTTGTTTCTGAATAGGACATTGAGAGCCAGGCATTTATATAGGCTACCTCTATCCATAAAGGGCATATGTGTCAGGCCTTTGTGTACATTTCACATTCCCCATCCACTAATCTAGGTTGTACTTAAACTGGGTAATAAATGAACTCAGCTTCACATGGTTGGGAAGACTGTTCTATTAGAGGGGCAGTTTCTGGGATACATATCTGTCTCCCCAGCATGTTTTGTTTTGGTCACACACAAAATACAGGGCCCTAGACCTTGTGTTTCTGGTATCTTTGACTTACAAATATGTAAGATATTCATAAATGTGAGGTTTGTGGATGCACTGTAAGCCAGACATAGATTACCACTCTGATTGTAGCATATGAAGTATGTGATTTTTTTAGATGAGACTGCATGAGCTCAACCATTAGATTTCCTAACTGCCAAACAGAAAAACTGGACTATTTCCAGCCATTACAAACCTCTTTTGTCATTTCCTGTTGTACAGCTTTTCCATTATTTGACTGCATTTAATATCATGTGAATTCAAAGGTTCATCTGCTGTCTTCAGTTTAACAAGTTCTGTTGTCTGACAGTCCTCCATCAGTAAACTTTGTTATTTCAATATCCTGGATATTTTCATCATGTAGCAACATTTTCTGCAGAGGGTAACAGACTCATTCAGCTCCATACCATTGCCATATACAGGTCACACTTCAGTACTTTTGAGCATATAGAGTCACAGTGCTTTACTAACATTTACATTCATTTTGTACCCTGGTAAAATAATAATGATAAAATTTTTAAAAAATTAAACCAATTTACAATTCTTTTTTTACATTCATACTTAAAATTATTTACACAACTAATTAGTTCCATTTCTTTCTTTTATATTTACTCTCTACTCCCCCACCCTGTATTCAACAACCATAATCCTCATCCATTTTTGTGTTATAATTTCTCTACAGCACCCATATTGTTACAAACAGTGCTTTATCCTGTTGATCGATATCATATTTCTATACTTTATCATCCTTCACATATACTGTCACTATTCGTATGTATAAGTTTACTTTCCATGTATATTAATTTTTAAACTTTTCCCAAAATTCTTTATTCTTTTTGCAACCCAAAAACAATGTTTTATTGTTTCTTCTTCACTACAGTCAACTCATTTTCTTTCCTCCATTACCTTGTATTTTACATTTCCTTTCACTGTTGACTTGTTTAATAAAATTCTCCACAAAAATCCTCTACTTCATAAAAACATTCAAATCTTTTTGTTCTGTCATTTATTTCTTTTCATCGTCTTTTCCAATATCATAATATTACTTACTTTTCCCTCGGTGTCATTCACATTTAACTTCCATAATTTCACTTTTGTCTTTCTTTTTCTTCTATCTTGTCCCTTTTTTGTTTCCCTGTTTTGTCTTCTCATACATTTTTATATTTTTCATATATCTTACTTATCCTTTCTTTTAGTTTTTGTTTACCTTTCTCATTTCCCCAAAATAAATGAATACATGGTAAATATACCATTGGATTTTTTAAATTTAAACCACCACCTTCCTTTTTTTATTATACATTGTCCCTCTTCTCACCAGGTTCAGCTTTGAGTCCCAAGTGAAGCTAGAAAAACTTTTTCCTTTTGTGTGGGAAACACATTTTCTTAAATATACTATTTTTCCTAATACGTAAGTATTCAGCATGTATGTATTTTCTAAAATAAGTAAAAACTTTTCCAGCAAGCAATATGTTTTATTTGTTCCAGTATCTCTCTCCATTGATTTATTGCACACTCATATTATTCATGAAATGTCACAACCAAAATATTTATTTCCTTTTCTGTGAAATATAGAACAGTTTTTAACTCCCCAAATCCCTTAGACTTCATTTTAACTACAGAACAGCTTTTATAATGGTTTGTAAATCCTTATAACTTCATTACTTATCCATCCTTTTTATTAGAACTAAAATATCTGTGTACATCATACATATAGGTAGCATAACATTTCCTTAATCTAACGTCTTGCTGCCCTCATTTCTTACATGCATGTTTGTACTACTGCATTCATTACTAATGCAAATAAGAAGATACACATAGGCCATTACCAGCTTTACTTATTTTCCCCAGCCATTCATTTATCATAGCTCTCACCCATGAATGTCCATGACATTTCTTTATTACATTAATATTTTTCTTCTATGCTGTATGACTCTAAAATCTGGCAAACTGCTTCACGTCTCATTTTATCAAATGTTTTCGGTATGTCACATGCAATCAGCCTTATTTTCTTACATTATCATCTCTACTACTACTTTCACTAATCTTCTTCTTCTTCTTTCAGCTTTTCCTGGTTAGGGGTCGCCACAGCAGATCATTTGTCCACTCATGATTGGCAGTGGAGTTTTATGGTGTCGAGTTGCCAGCCTGGCAACCTTCCACAGAAGGCACACATATGCACACACTCACACCTAAGTTCAATTTAGAGTGTCCAATCCACCTACAGCATGTCTTTGGGATGTGAGAGGAAACCCATGCGACCACAGGGAGTACATGCAGACTCCACACAGAAGGCACCCCAGCCGAGAATCGAACTGGAGAACCTCTTGCTGTGAGGTAGCAATGTTAACCGCTGCACCACCGCGGCCACACTATTTTACTACTTTCACTATAATTAATATTATTTTTCATCTTTCTCCCTTTTATACCACAAATCCCTTGTCTTACTACCTCATCCAACACTTTCTCCTCTTTTTTGTAGCATTTTCCTAAATTAGTTTTATAATCAGTGCTCCCTGGTGTCATTGGCCTTTAATTTTTAAATCCCTTCATCTTTTTTCCATATAAATTTTAGCACTCCACCATATATGTCTTCTTCCATTGTGCCTTACTTTTCCCATTTATTTAATATTAAAACAAGAAAAACTTCTCTTTTGGATATGTTCATTTTTATAATGCTCATAACTTATACCATATAATCCTGGTGCTGATTAATTCTTACCTTCTTTGATCAGCATCTTTGTTTCTTCTATTGTTATTGTATTTTCTAAAAACATCCTTACTTTTTAAAATAATTTTGCTTTACATTATTCTTGCCCATTTGTTTCTGCTTTTTCATATATTTTCTCTACGATATTTTCTTCCACTTTCATAACATCATCTTGTTTGTATTTTATGTCTCCTTTGTGATCTAAGATGGCATCCATCTTTCCTCTTCCGATTTCTGCTTATTTTTCTAAACAAGGGGAATCTCCTAAATTTTTGCCTATGTAAGATCATTTTATTTTTTCTCTGTTTTTTTCATCCATCTTTTTATTTTCTCTGTTGCTTATTTTGTGACTTCCTTTTTCTGTCTCTCATAATTCCATAATTTTTTCTGTCATTTTATTTTTTCCACTTCTAAATTTTTTTCACAATTCTACTTCTACACTACCTACCACTGTAAATTGGTCATACTGCCGTGTGATCTTTACCGAATGTTTCTCTATCTCTCCTTTATTATTTCACTGTCTTCCCCTAATGTAGCCCATAGTATTCTGTGATCTGAAAACTCTGCCATCTTTACCCCCCTATTATTTCTTTTGTGGCTTTAATCTATGTAATCAGTTTCAGTCTTATAAATTGTCCTTTTTGTATTTCCATTAAAATCTCCATATTTTATTAATCCGCTAACATTGTAATGTATTGTGTTATTTTCTCTCTTCTTTCCTGAGGTTATAATTACAATCTCCTACCATCACTACTGATATATTTGCTAACATATTTTATTTCTTCAAACAACTATTTTCTTTTTCTCTCTGTCATATTAGTATATGCATAAATCATTATTAATCGTTCACATTTTTGTCTCTGTCTATAAAAGAACATATACCTCATTTCCTAATCACCAAACATCTGACCCCCCCCCAACACACACACACACACACACACACACACACACACACACACACACACACCGTGCCTGTATTTGTTTCCTTCCTTCCTTTGTTTTTTGTATGCTATATACCAAAGTTCCTCACCAAAAGGATAAAGGGACTCCAAAATCTGTCATATGCTGCCAGATTGAAGAAACTCCAGCTCTATTCAGTCACATACCGTCTGCTCAGAGGTGACATGTGCCTGACATACAAGGCCATGTCCAACCCGGAATTAATGGACATGCTCCACCTCAAAAAATCCAAATCCACCAAAACCACTAGAGCAAGTGACTTAAACCTTAGCACGGATATAAATAGGACATGCTGGAGGGATAGATTTATCACTCAGAGACTCCCTATGCTGTGGAATAAAATCCCGGTCCATGTGAGGCAGAGCACCTCGCTGGCTCTGTTCAAGAGAAATCTTGACCTGTGGATGGGAGATCGTAGGTTTACCCCGGGAATCATCTCTGTGTCACTGGACAGAGGCACAACAAACTAATGGGCACATTATTTTTTCATATAAGGGGTGGCGTAAGCCACAAAACTTTGGGCTAAGCTTATAAATGCCTTAGGGCAGATAGCCTAGTATAAACCTATGAACCTATAACATTCATTTTTATTTTTATTACACCCTAACCTGTTATACCATTTTTAATGCTATTCATATTTAATCCTAACATTCCTATATCATAATTTTTTTGTAAGTGTTTTACTTCCAGACATTATTTTTATTTTTCTTCTCCTAGGTCTCTCACTAACTGATTTTTTCACTGTCTTATTCTTGTTCTTCTCTTGTGTCCAACTCTCCCTCATCTTCCTCTTCACATGTTAAAATTGCATTTCTGTCCAGCCAGTAGATAAATGTCATAATGTCAAATTCATAAATGAATACTGACATGCTTTCTCCATGATCTACAGATTAAGCTAGACTAAACCAATGGCAACTGTTTTTGCACATGGGCAAGAACCCCTACACCCCCTGTAAATATATATAATAACTTTCAGATTGCTTAAGCTCTAGGGAAAGGGAACAATCCCCTATTTTGAAATTGTCAATATCGCACATCTGTCAAAATTCTGTTGCGTAAACCATGTAGTGCAGACTAAACAAGTGTCAGCATTAAGTCCATTTGATTGGGTGTCCCACACCCATAAATATATATGTGTGTGTGTGTGTGTGTGTGTGTGTGTGTGTGTGTGTGTGTATTAAGCGGATTCACTTTAGAAGCTCGAAATACTGAAATATTGAAGTTCAGTATTTCGAGCCTATAAAGTGGAATCCTGAAAAGAGCAAAACCCCAGAAGCGTGAAATTCAAAATCTCACATACCACAAGTTTTGAATTAGCGCTTCTTGTGTTTCACTCTGGTTATGAATTCACGTAAGTGTTGATGTGTTAAGGGTTTTGGGTAGGGGCTGTGGAGTGTGTTAGTGTTTTGTTGCTGTGATGTGTGTGTGTGTGGGGAGAATGTAGCTTGTGTGATGGTGTTTTGTGTTTGTATGTAGTGCGACCTCGGTGTTAGAATATTTAAGTACAGAGGGTGGGGGGGGTGCAGGGAGGCTTGTCCCACTGCTTTTATGTAGTAGATAGCTTTTGTGTGTGGGGAGGAAGGTTTGCTTGTGTGGAGTAGAAGCGCTAATTCAAAATCTCCGATGTGCGAGATTTTGAAATTTGCACTTCTGAGTTTTCATTAGTTTTAGGTTTCGACTTTATAGCCTCGAAATAATGAACTTTGACATTTCAGTATTTCGAGGATATAAAGTAAATCCATTAATAAGCTTACTTTGAACTGCTAATTTTCTCTAACTGCCTCTTTATTATTTAACCTTCTTTGGTACCCCCTTCCTCCATACTACCTTCTCTTTCATCATCTACTGTGGTAATATTTTCAACTGTTTGTCTCTTTTCTGAGCTTTCTTCTTCATCTGCTACTTCCATTTCTAATACTGGCAGTCAAAACATAAGTGTCCATATTTGTTGCATTTTCTGCAAAAAAGGCTTACAGATGTTTTGCCTTGTGTCCCCTCTCCCCACACTGACAACACCATCATTTGTTACAGTCTTGTACTAAATGATTTTCATCCCTGCATAAATACCAGGCCTTGGTTTGGTCAGAGTACCCACGAAATCCTCTGTCATCATTGACAATTACTGTATTTGAAATACATTGAATTATCCCACCCTTGACATCTGTTGCTACCTACACATCCCGACCTCCCATTCCATGCATTTCTTTCATCAATTTTTTTTTGTGTATTTTACTACATATTGAAAGAAAAGGCAGTTTTAACTTGTGGTCACCCATATCTGAAGTCCTAAAGCTGCACATTTATTTTCTTTTTTATTTGTAGTCTCTAGCTCTGAATTAGTCTTTCCATGGTGTTTCTCTGTTTTTTGTCTCAGCCACAATTTTTTTCAAGGAAGTTAAAGCTTTCAAATGTTACTTCACAAAATTTTTCATCACCCAAATGAATTAATGCTTTTGTGTCTTTAATGTTAAGTTCTAATTGCAGAATAATACTTTCCATAGCATCATGCCTTTTCACAATGCCATCACTTTTATTTTTTTACCACTGGTGGTCTTCTCTGAGGATGTTGCGAAACTGCTGATGTTAGTACCATCAGTTTCTTCTTCCTTCTTTGCCCTGCTGCATCTGCATACCTTATTTCTTGTAAGAAAATGTCTTGTGCAAAGGTAAACCCTGAAAACTGGATACTCACCCAGCTAAAAAAAAATACCTCCTTTGTGTTTTTTTTTTTTCACCAGCTGTTGTTTGAATTTCCACTCTCTGTTTCTTCCTCATTTAATATTCGATCCACCATGCCACAGTATCGTACTTCCACTCTATCCTCTCGCTTTTCCTGTTTTATCATAGTTATCAGCACTTGGATTTCCAGTCCTCCATTTTCTAACTCTGCAACAGTTACTTCATCATCTGCTGCTTTTATTAAGTTTCTCCTGCTGTTTTCTGCAACTATGCTGCACTCTCCTCCATCTTGTAATTCCCATAATGCAGTAGCAGACATCTATTACTACCTAGCAGCTCCAGAGAATGTTTCACAGCCTCTCCTCCAAAGGACAGGAAGATCCCTGGTGTCCTGGCCAAATTTCTCTTAGCCTCTATGACTTTCTCCTCAGATCTGCCCTAAAAAGAGACTGTTGGCCTAGTGATGCTAACCTAGTCAATAAAAGTGTAAAACAAAACATTTTTTCAGAGCACTGTATTGTCATCAAGCCTTTGTCTTTAAACATATTTGGTTTCTGCAAGCCAAAGTGTAACCATTGCTTAATCTGTTATGTAAACAGCTTACTGGGTTAAGGGCAAGACAAAAATGCAATGGTGACAAAGAATCCCCATGGAACATTCCTGTTTAATTTTTATCCCTGGAATAATAATTTGCCCTTTACAGTTTTGTAGAAGGTTAGTAGTCTAATGGCTCAAGAGTCCTTACAAGCCCAGCCATATTTATCTGGAGTTGCCCCAGTTGTCGGTGGTTATGTCAATGAAGTTCGCAGAGGTAAGGATCTATGGTTTTTAATAATGACTTCCTCTGTCCAGGAGGGCCATGTTGCCACCCCACATGTGAATTTGCAGCCACCCATCCGTTGATCTAGGTTGTGTTTGAAGAGGGTCAGGGAGGGGCTCTGTTTCATGAGGTCAAAGCTTCTGTTAAAGGTTTATGACTGACCAAGTTTTCAGTTGGGGAAACTACCATCCTCCAAGAGGGCCTTTCCCAAACCAATAGCTAGTATTAAGACCATGGACTAAAAGGAAATACTAAGAAATGTATAATATCATCCTTCAGCAGATAAGAAGTCCCTTGTAACTATGACATTGGCAACACAAGCCTGCAAACTAATCCAGAGGTTAGGGACTTGGGAACCTGTGTAGGCAATACACTGTCTTTCAATTGCAATGTATCAGCTATCATAAGAAACTGCTTTTACTTGCACATTGTACATACAATGGGTATGACATTCAAGTCCATGGATGTGCTAATTTCACTCTCATCAGGCCAATAATTCAGTATAAAGCCCCAACACGTACCTGTCCAAAATATTTGACACAACTGGAATACCCACAATGTTTTTTACTAAAACTATCAAGGGCCTAAATCATAAAAACTATGTGGACCCTCTCAAAGCCTTGCTCCTCTTTCCTATGTCATATAGGCTTCAGAGGGCTGATCTCCACCTCATTCACAGAGCTTCAACAGACCCTATCCTATCTATATATTGTAAATCCCAATTCCAATTAGGGTGTAAATGTCTTTATATGACATAAATAGAACTTACTGGAGGGATAGATGTGTATCACAGAGCATGCCACTTGTTTGGCATCGAATTCCTGTCCATGTAAAGCAGAGTAATGCTCTCTTACACTATTCATATGTAATCTGGATGAATGGATGGCTGAGTAACAACAAATGCACCCTGGTTTATCACCCTTGTTAATCATGGTAACAGTCAGTATGTGAATGTTCCGCTCATCGCTAGGTTATTTGTACTTGAAATATAAGAGCAGAAATCTTTTTGGGAGTATATGGCTTTGTTTTTAAAGATCCTAATGGATCAGTAGCCTAGTAAGTACCTATGAAGGTAAGAAACTCACTTCTGCTACCATTAAGACTCATTTATAACCTGTTCACTTTCAAAGAGAAACTAAAAGACCACCTCATAAATGGCTGTTTTACGACTTATCAAGGCTCCTAGTTGTAACTTTGAGACTCATAACTGAGCTGGAAAATTAATGGTGAATATAAGGGAGAATAAATAAAATTGACTGTACTCCTTCTGTATATGTATGTATGTATGTATGTATGTATGTATGTATTTTTGCAATGGAGCTATCCTCCTGTACCTGTAAATGAGAGGGCTATACACCCATACCCAAGAATTTTAGACGTTAACTCTAAGACTGCTGTGTGTCACAATAAGAGGAATTTTCTAAAGCACTGCATTCTCAAACTTAGGATACAGAGACACTTTTTTTCTTTTACACAATCAGTCTGTCAGTTCCAATTATGTTTGCCTTCACTGGAATTTCAAATGGTTTTCAGGTGGTGATATTCCTTTTCCTGGTAAGGTTGTCAGATTGTTTAAATGAGCCATCTGAGGACATTGCAAGTCATTGCTGATCTGGTTCCTCCCCTAGACTAATTTGGAAAGGGTAAACCCTCAAACTGATTCAAGTTCCAGACAAAACAGTTCCTACAGTTATACCATCACACTAACCCTTTGTTAAGTTAACATGTCAGTCTTGGGGAGATCTTAGAAAGGCATAAAGGGACAAAAGTCACAATTTAGTAGCTAATCAAAATGCTGCTGTTCGTGTATTTGATAAAAAAGAAGTTTTGGCTGAAATGAACGCAAATTAACATATTTGATACTAATAAAAATGAATTTGAGTTTTCATAAATGGAAAGCACTGTTTACATCAAACCAAGTGTTTTTTTATCAGATTATGTAAGTCAGGTTGTTGCTTTTACTAAGGAAAATAAGACCATGGTAGCAAAGGCCCCATCAGTTTACCAGTCAGCTGTGTTCCTTCCACTTGTATCATTCCAAAATTTGGATAGTGGCCAAAAAGAGCACCACTGATGCAGCAAGCCAACTAATTTTTTGACTCTGTACACTCCTTTATTGTCTGTCTAATTCCATCTTCAACATACGGTCATGATGTTCTTCACACATTTTGTGTACAGACTTTGACACTACAATACTGTTGTATATTGTTTCACTCATCATGCGATCAGTCCTTACTTTACACTACCATGTCTTCATTGTCACTGTCTTGCTTTATGTCCTTAACACCGTTAAATAAAATCACTCAGTAGCCTTTAATCATCGCCTTTATAGTTACTCATCTTTTCATTGCTTTAACCACCGCGGAATGTATATGCTTTTGTCCAAATCTAGTTGTTTAGTGGATCTTTGTTCCATCTTTTATCTGATCTTTTTCTTATAAACCTCCTTTCATACATGTTTTTCATAAACGTAGATGTTTCCATCTACATCTTAAGTGCCTAATTTGAGGCTCTGCTCCTGATTCCATTATCAGAGGGTATTGACCAAAACATGCCTACAGTAAAATGTAGTCCACAAAGTAATATTTAATTAAACTTTTGCCTGCAAGTTGGATTTGACAGTACATTAGAATAGAAGGGAAACTCTTGGATATGGATTACTGCATCAGAAGCCAACCTCATCGCATTTAATCTGTCAACACTGCCAGTGACTTTTTACCTATATAGGTGGCATTCCCGAAAGCATTTAATATAAGCATTTTATAGGGGGAGGGTAAACCTCTCTGTACCTTCCTAGTTGAGGGCTGCATTCGTCAGACCCTCTGCTTTTTATTTATAAAATCTTTTCTTGAGTGTTCCAGCATACTGGCTGCAAAAACATGGACCTTAAAAAATCTCAGGCTACCTTAGGGTGGAATACCCACAAATAAAGTTACTTACTTTATAAGATCTCATTCACACACCTGCTTGAGATAAACAATTAAATCATGTGATGCCATAAGCCATGACTTCATGTCAGTAACAGTAGTACCTAATAGATATAAGGGTACAGGTGGGCTATCATGTCTGTAGTCAGAATGTATTTGTGGAGACAGTGACAGCCAAATGGTCTCCAAATCAAGAAAGAAGAGGACATTCATGTTCACAGCTTATATTCCTAAGTATTTAAGTTGGTATAATTACATACATTCTTCCATTTGGTACAAAAAATAGTGTGATTAGTAATGGATTAAAGGCTACAGATAATCCTTTGCAAACTTTTGATAGAAGCTTTGTGACTTTGTTTAGGGCTCAGTAGGATTTATTAACAGTTTATTACCCTAGTGTGTGTAACTACATTATGATAAGAAAGAACACCATATTTGAGGTATGTGAAAAGCATTTAAAAACAATTTCTGCTTGTTTCTCTCAAGGTGATGATGGCAGGGGGAGGGGATTAGAAGCTGCTAAGACCCTCTTGATTCAGTCGATTAAACTTGTAAACATTGTTATTTATTTTCTAGATTTTAGGCCTTACCATAAGACATATGCCATAGATAATACTTAATTTATATGCCTAATGGATAATTACTTTCAAGCTTAAACATTATTGCACTGTAAAGTAAATGATTGGGCTTGTCATTCATCTGTTATATAGCTTAGAATACCTCAGTCACATTATTGCACTCAACATCTCCTGATGATCTCTGTTATCTTCTGTGTCCCCTACTTTGCCATGCATGTCTAACATGAATGATATTTTGGCTATGGAATGTCTTATACTGCTTCATGGAATATGAAATGTTTGATTATATTACGAACATTAATAAATATTTCATTGTTGTGCTACAGTGGTGCTATAAAATTCTGCTTTGTTCTGTAGCACATGAAACTCGACACACAGTGTGGTGCTGGAACATGGTTGATGAGAGATTAGGCCTGGCATTATGTATTTTTACTGAAAAAAATAATTCTTTCATTGAGGATAATATAAGTTGGATAAACTCTTATAAACAGTGAACAGACCTGTGTACTGTAAGACATGCACAACAAGGCATGTCTTGTATCTTGAAGTTCCCCTACTTACAGATGATTTCTAAATCTGGCCTCTTGAGGTTTTCTGTTGCAGAATAAATCTCTGTACTGAGAACGTCCATTATGGCTTGCTTTACCCTTATCAGTCAAGTGGATTTCTGTTGACACTTAACTCTTGTCAACTTTATTTTTTCTTTCTCATACAACATTGCTAAACATTACCATGTTGCATTTATTTTATTATAATTTAGCAATTATTAGTTTTGCTTATCTTGTATGTTTGTATTTTAACTAAAAACAATGTTTTTATATCTGTAGAAGTGCATCAGATGTCAGTTGTGTTTGTCTAACAAGAAAATCCTGATAATGTAGAGAGTTTGTGATAAATAAAAAATAATGTATGAAAATAGTTTTGAAGAGTCTTAAAATGATGTATTTTCCCCTTGACAGACCCACTGAGTATTTATTCTAACCTTCATCATTGATTATGATGTTCTAAACAAGTTGTACTGCTGAGGGTTGCTAAGTGAGAGGTGGACACAGACTAGTGCCTGCAGCAAACTCCGATGTTTCTTGTACCCACAGGATTTCTTGTACAAGCTGAAAGACACAATCCCTCCAGAGTGTCCAGTCCTTGACCTATGGTCTGTTCCCAGTAGGCTGTGCCCAATATATTTCCCATATCAGGCACCTAGGGTCACCCTCACAACTAGTTCTTCCGACATCAATCAACAAGTCTGTACTCTAAGTTCCTCCTGGATTTCTGAGCTCATCACTCTCTTCAAATCTGAGGTCCACTACTCTGCAAAGTGTCCTTATTCGCACTACTTGTAACTGTGCTCTCATCCTTCCATTCCCTTACCTACAGCTCACAGCAGTAGATGAGAATATCAGTCTGGTAAATTAAGTTAATCCAAGTGTCTTGTCCTTTTATTTCACCACCACAGTCTTACATCACCTGCAGTATGGCCACTACTGTATCAGTTCTCTGGTCAGTGATGGATCCTATCCACCCAACCCCAATCTTGAATGGGAATGCATAACATATAAACACTTTAACTGAGGTAGCTGCACCCCCCCCCCAAATCTATAGAGAGCAATCCACTTTTTTACCAGGAGTAAGCCACCTCTATAAGGATTACAAATCTGTGTTTCTTAAATAAGCTTTGTGTTCATTTTCTGCACATTCTTTAAATGTGAATTATTTTTTTAATAAATATTAAACCATTCTAAGGCATATATACTACATATTGGTTGGTGTAATGACTACTAATTAGACCATTCATTCTTTAATTCCTTTATTTATTTTTTCTCTTGTAATCTAGAAATTTTTCATATTTAAATCTTTGCAACATTCTCTCCTTAGGAGCCGCTGTGCTGTTCATTAATGCCACAGATTTGGATCGATCACGGGAATTTGGGCAAGAGTCGATCATCTACTCCCTTGAAGGTCCCCCTCAGTTCAGGCTTAATACACGCTCAGGTAAATAACTGTGCATATTCAAAAGTGTTTCAGGCACTGCAGGTAACAATTATTTAGTAATTAATAATTTTAATACTTTAATTATTTTAACGTATAAACAGCTGTAATTGTGCACTTGATATAATATCGCTATTCACAACACTACCTATCTTTAAGAATAACAGTATTAAGTTTATTAGTGTTAACATTTCAGTAGAAATAATTAGCCAAATAAATTGTTGGTCAATAGTTAGTTTTTCATTTTTAACTTTGTTTTGTTTTCTTTTGAATTTGGTTAGATTCTTACATCTAGATGTCACTGGTAGAATGGTTGTAAGAACTAATTTGTTACGTCACATACATAATCCCATGATGAGTATAAATAAGCAAGTGTGAAGGAATTCAAATATTCAGAGGAATAGTGGTATATTTGTTTTATGAGGTGGACTGTGGAGTGCAGAGTAAGGACCTTGTCTGCCAGTTAATGTATATTGGTCTGCTGAGACATGGTGGTGTGGTTCTATTCAGAATACAGTGATAAGGGTTGTACAGTGACATCTGACAGGATAGTCTTTTTTTATTTTATTTTACAGCTCATTACTAAGAAGATGTGACAGGGTACATCCATACATCCCTAGCCTATAGACAAGTGTGTCATGTGATCACACTAGACAACTGTTGAGGTTTGAGAAAAGAGAAGGAGCATATGGTGGACTGCAGAATGTTAAGCGGCAATCAATATACTGCTCTGGCTGGTGCATTGTAATCTTCTAGTGGAATAAATGATTGCATTTGTCCTGCACTGGCAAAGACTTTGAATAAGAAGGTTTATCAAAATGTCTGGTGCAAGGATGTTATTTTCCCACAGAGTAATTCTAAAGTTGCATCCATCCATCCTTCACTATTGAGCAGTATCAGACGTCTGTAGTGACCCCATGTACAGATGATGGTAACCCACAGGGTTTACTAGGCACATATGGATCAAAAGCAGTGTAGCATGCCTTTCATTCGTATCACATACATGGGCACTCCCATACACAGGTGCACAATTTAGACAGTCACCAGTCCACCTACTGCATGTCTCTGGGCTGTAGAAGGAACATGGGTTACCTGGGAGTACACATCTCCTCACAGTGTTATCACAGGGTTTCTCCTTCTACTTTTTTCTTTTTTTCTTAATTTTTTTTTTTTAAAGAACAAGAAATCAAAGCTTTGTTTGTTATCAACTGTCTTTAGTTCCTAAACAAGTACAATGAAATAATGATTAAAGAAAAAAATGTGACAACTGAAGGCAGTTGCTGTTTATTGTGTGGCCCAGAAAAAATAGACAGAAAAATATTAGATTTTTATTTATTTTTATTGGTGTAGTGCACTGATCAAAACTGACCATTCTGAGGCACATCCCAGGGGAATCAATTCGGAAGTCATATATGCACACATTCAATGGAAATAAATAAAGGTTAAATTTGATGCTTTGATTAGAAAGCTTCTTCAGAAAGAACCTAAAATATAGAAATGATTTTGGAAAGGAAAGAGTGCAACAGCCTGAAAATTCCTGGCGAGAGACTGAATTATCCCAGCAGGGCAAGAAAATGGGTCATAATAGACAGGCGTAGGAAAGAAAGTAAAATACAATAAAACAAAGCATAAAATAAGATGAAAACATGGAAAGGTAACTGTCTGTAAAGAAACAATGTTGGTGTTGCAAAAAGTAGTACACACACCTTTCATGTAGAAGTCTGTGGGTTCTATTCCCGCACCAGGTAGGTCATTTAATGACACTACAATGCAGAATAAGGGAGTCTCTGCAGTTCTGTGTGTGCTGTCCTTCAGATGAGATGTTAAACTGTGGCTCCATTTGCTTAAATTGGTGGTAGCTTAGGTGGAATGTAAAAGATCCCCTGGCATCTATCAAAAAGAGCAGGGGTCCTTATTTAGACAAACATAGTTGTTTACATTCCTTCTTATTTACATTCTATACAGAATTTTTTCATTATTTACAATGTATACAATGTTTATAAATCATGCATCACATCCCCCTCTTACATTTCTTTCATTCATATATAACATCTAATTATTACTTTTTGAGCTACCCCTCCACTTTCCACAGCCAAAACCTTATCTTTTTCAATACTTTTCCTGTCTCATTGTTCAGTAAACATGATTTCCTTTCAAGGATGTATCCTAGAATACTTCACTATAACCTTATCATACCACCCTTTTCTTTGATTTTCTGTTTCTTTCATATTTATATTCCACAACGTAATCTTATTTTTTTCTCCATTTCTTTATTACAACAAATCCTCCTTTTTTGAATTGAAAAGAAGTCAACCATTCCATTTCATACTTTAAACTTACAATTTTTGTAAATAAAGAAACATAATTTTCCTTTAAACATTTCATAACTTTAAATAAGTTTAATGATGTTTAAAATTGCCATATACACTATAGGATTTATTAGTCCCAGACCTCCTTTTGTTTTCTCTCATAAAGAAACCCCTCTTTTCGCAAGCTTCAATCTCAAACCCTAAATAAATGAGAATATTATATCATATATTTCTTTCTGTAATTCAATGGAACACTAAAAATGCCAACTAAAGAAATAATCTTGGCTCATAGTACATAATTAATTAAACTTTATTTTTAAAGGAAAGTCTAAAAGACTACCAAAGCAAACCTATGTTTCATTTCCTCTATTTTCTCTCTCCAAATAGAATCTATAAGTTCTTGTTTTCCAAAATTTGTTCAGAGGATCTTAAGTTTTTCTGTATTAAATTTAATTCCACTATATGCCCCTCAAATCCTAAACCTTGATTTGTATCCTGTTCAAGGCAAATCCTACAACTTGAATGATCTCCTGTATTTGTTTTATCACTTCATTCATACTTGCTGCATCTTTAGTAATAATGATAATATCATCAGCATAATTTAATAAAACAGGCATTTTTATCCCTTCATTTGAAATATAAATCATTTATTCCATTTCTCCATCCATATACATGGACATTACATTTATTACTAGAACAAATAATAATCCTCTCATTGGACAACCTTGTCAAATGCCCTTCTCTATCTGTACTTCTTCACCATCTGTTTATCATAACCTTCACTATATTAAGCTTATAAGCAGACATGGCCAAAAAACAAACTGAAGAGAGACAAGTGGAAGGCTCAAGGAAACAAACTGCTGCAGGTAAAATCCAGAAGAACTTTATTTTTTTTTAAATAGATTTTACCTGCAGCAGTTTGTTTCCATGGGCCTTCCACTTGTGTTTTAATCTCTGTTTTTATAAACAAGCATACATACATTTTTAATCTTTGTAATTATGCTGTATGCTTCAAATATATATATATATATATATATATATATATATATATATAGAGAGAGAGAGAGATATATTTATATATACATATATATAAAATGTAACACTAGTAGCCTGAAAGAATGATTCCCAAGTCCATATCCACAAAAACGCACTCTTTATTTATAGAAAAACATTTAGCACTTTGAGTCTAACATGTTCCTGCCCTTTTATACACAACCACAGCTTGCTAATTAGTTATTATCAGTGCACAATTATTTGATAACTTTTTAAGGTTATTCTTAGTAGGGTCTGTGAACATTTTATTAATATGTATTTAAAAATATTTTTTATATTTTGCATTAATGTTATGTTATTTTACTACCTAGTTTTACATTGCTCACTTGATTAAATAATCAATGTTTGTGTGTAAATAGAGTGTGTTTTTACAGATATGGACTTGGGAATTGTTCTTTCTGGCTGCTAGCATTGCATTTTTTGTTTGTTGGTCATGTTAGTAACATTACACTTTCATGGTTTGTTTCAAATATATGCTATAATACTGAATGACGAATTGAATACAAGTCCTTACTTGAATCTGCTAACATCACTTCTGCCTTAACATTTCTCAATAATATATCTGCCATTAATTTCCTAATTATTTATAATAAGGCTGATGCTCTTTACCTTTAACACCAAACACATTTTCATTTTCTCTTCCATTCTTTTTTAATAATTTTCATAGAAATCTCATAATCTGTATTTAATGCAATAGGTCTCCGATTCTGTACATCCCTACATAACTCTTCATACATAAAACCTTTATTTACCCATTCATTTAATACCTTTACAAACCATTTTTTTCTCTATACTCAAATTTATATACATTCTATATAATTATCCATCCGGTCCTGAAGCCGAATCTAAATCCATTGCTTTTAACACCTGTTCTAATTCATCTGTTTTTACATCCTCTTATAAATCCTTATTATTCTTGTCAGACAGTGCATTTACCTTCCATTCCTTGTTTGTTCAATGGACACAGTACACCTGGAGCTACAATTCACAATAAAAGGTCGCTTTAATATTGAAATCCTGATAAAAACAAGTAAAAGATAAGCATTTTCATCTTCTTAATGAAAATTACTCAGATAAAACCATGTTTGAAAACTTCAGTCCAGAAAAGATCACATGAATGCCAAGCCCCCAGTGATGTCATGTTTCCTTTGGCATGATTTTAAGAGGATTTTTAGAAAATTGAAAGGGCCATGCAGGTAGAAAACTGGTATGAATTATAATAGATTTAAGTTAATTTATACATGTGCTTCTGATTTTAATAATGTATTGGCAGCGTACTGTGTTAAAAATGTATGTAAACTCTGACTCTGTGAATGCAAGGCACCTTCATCCTTTTGCTTTCATGTTACTTTTTCAAACAGTTAAGTAGCTACGATGACCTCTAGGCCTAAATTCTTAGCAATGAAAATGTACAATAATCTGAAGTATGTTGTTCAGAAAGTAGTCACTTACTTCATCCAAAAAAGTCTAGGCAGGCTAGACTTCTCCCAGAACTCACCTCAGCAGATACTGAAGCTGTATTCAGTGGGTATTGAGGACATTTACCATAACGAGCTGAGACAGTCTTACACGGTGCTGAATATTTTGCTAACTTTTCTCCAGATGTTCCAGTCATTATTCACCAGCCCTTGCAACCTATAGCTATGTATGTGGAAGGCTGCCGAGGGAAGACCAACACAAGACTACTGCTGAGAGCCACCTTCCAGAATATTTCAAAGTAGAAACTAATGTTATCTTTTACTCTGTAGCCACATTCACAAACTTCTAACGGAGACAGTTATATATACATAAGGTATGGAAGCATGCTACAAATGTCACATTGCTTAAGAGAATAGATGCACATGCTATAAATGTGTATCACCATATTCTGTCACAATTCCCAGAGGTGATGTAGAACTTCATACGTAGTACTTAGCAGTTTGGTGGACCAATGGTCATTTCTGATCCCCAGAGTGGTTCAAGTTCAAACCGTATAAAAGATACTAACAATAATGAATGTCTGTAAATGTTTACACGTGCGTAAAGCCAGGCTTTGTCAGCGCATCAATAATGAATGTCTGTAAATGTTTACACGTGCGTAAAGCCAGGATTTGTCAGCTCATTTCTCTGTAGTCATTCTGTGACATTTAATGCCATAAAAATACCTCAGTTCTTCAATGACTGCAAGGCTGGGAACTGTTACAGAGATCTGCCTATTGATTTTCTACTCCTTCAGAAAGTGGAACCTTATCTGTTAAAAGGTCTCATGTAGTACCTCTCCACCCCCACTCTCACACACACACACACACACACACACACACACACACACACACACACACACACACACACACACACACACACACACACACACACACACCTTATGTTCCTCATCTGTGTTAGAAGCATGACAGAATACTGTTGAGGTGCTAGGCTTAATAGCTTGGCACAAACATAATAGTGCCCCTTCAAAGGATGCTACTGTTTTACTTCAGAAGAGCATTGCCTTCTCCCAGTTGTGATTAAGTGCTAAGGAGTTACTCCTAAATATTGAAAGGGCTAAATACATCTTCATAACTAAACAACTGTTTTCTGACAGTAATTATAAACCATGGGTCAGACCCATTGTGCACACGGCGTTGGAATTAATCTGCATTCAAGAACATTCCTACCACATTTTTGTGCTTTCTAGTCACTCAGAAAGATTACACTTTGGGTAACCTTTATGAATCTCCTTTGATATTTAAGGCTGGAAGAATATCAGTAGGAAATCTAAAATTAGGAGGAAGAAGGTGTGAGTTATTTTGTTGTGTTTTCTGTTTGTTCATAACAGTGTACACTTAGTGCAGGCATTAATGAATCTCTGGGTATGTCTAAATGTTCAGTGAAATTACAGCTAGGTCATCTTTGGCTTAACAGATTTATGTATTACAGTTGCATAGCCTACCACCATGCTTTAGCCTGTTGCAATATATTTAGCTAATATTTTCTAAAATATAATGTCTTTTTGCCCATTTAATGAGGGCTGTGCCATGTCTGTCTGTACTACCTCCAAGTTTGTCCAAGAGAATGGAATTAAATGATTTCCCTTTCCTCAGAGTGAGTTAGTGTAGAGTATAGACCTCTGAGAACTCATAGGTTGTATATTAAAAGTTGGGGTTATGGGAGTACAACCTGCACATTTGGGGTGTAACTTGTGCAACTTCGTGTAAGAATGTATAAAAATTGTGTTTCCAGGTTCAGGTACCTGGGTGGTGTGGGGCAGCATAGTGTGGTCAGCAGTGAGCTCTGTTCTGGTAAAACTAGGTAAATTATAACTATTGAGCTAGTCAGCATCAGTCTGAATTGGGTCTGCTGTGTCTCCCTGTTAGGTTTGAAACTCATTAAAGCTGTCACAGTAAGTACAGGTAAAGCAATGGATGTATATTATAGTTAAAAGCATTTATGACTTGTTCAGCTCACAACACATTCATGCTACTATGTTCCCTCTTAGTTTACTCTGTGTAGGTAATATTCATACCAGCTGGAAAACCCCTCTATGCAAGACATAGGAAGTGTTGGAGAATAGCCACAGGTTGAAGCTAATGTGGACTTTCTGTATGTCCTGCATAGATTTCAGCTGGTTCAGAAATAAGCCCTTTTGCAGGTACTGTTTGTCCAAATCTCATCAGGACTTGCTGTATCAGCAAAAATGTGAAGACCTTTCCAGTGTCATAAATGTTACAGCCCAACATAAAGTTACAGGATCTACACCATCAAATCTGGCTGTTAATACCCATCATTCTACCCAGATTAGGGGAGTCAGCTTTCTCTGCACTTGTATTATGCAACAAGCTTCCTGACCTGTTATGTCAAATTGTTTTCAGAATTCCAGACAGCTATGGTGGCATAGAGGCTTAAAGCATAGACTACAGTGCAGGTGACCTAATTTGATTAGCAGTTTAGCTGCTTCACAGAGCCGGCAAAGAAGGTCTAGGTGACCTTCCTCTTGGTTCGCTCATTCGGCCCAGGATCTCCCCTGCTGTCTGAACGGAGCCAAAGGTCTCATTCCTCTAGGTCATCGAGTCTTTCCGATCATGACCTTCAGAGTGTGGTGAGTCGACTACTTAAGTCCGAGGCACTAGCCCAGATGCTTCAGAGCCCGACTCATCAGTCGGTGCCTGCCCCGTCCATCAACTCTTTCCTCCTTCACTCTTTGAGTTCGGAGCCGGGTCGTGTCGGAACCGAGACTGTGAGTCACTTGAGCCGAGACAATTGTCTTCGCCCGCTGCCGCTCCGCTTTCTTCCGTGGAGGAATCTCGGCGCCGACTTCCCTCGCCGGCTCCGAGGGGTGAGTGGCATTGACCCTTGTCCGACCCTCTCCCTCTCGGGTGCTTCGCGCTGGTGAGTTCGGCTCCGACATCGCCTCGAGCCATCACTGTCGGTGCCGAGGGTCATTAGCTCCTCGGAGCGGGACCTCTGGCTCTGCCTGACAGGGTGCTGAGGTCATGCGGAGTGTGTTAGAGCCTGGCTCTACTCCACAGTCGGCTCCGTCCAGCCCCTCCCTCTATGCTGCCTCAGGGTAAGCATCACTCCCTCATCCCGACCGCAGAGAGCCAGCTCCTCAGGAGCCCCTTTGGGGATTTCATCCTCTTCCGAGGCCTCTCCTGATTTGGCAGAAGAGCCCTCGGAAGAGGAAGTGCAAGAGGAAGCACATTGACTCACCTGAGTCTATCACGCCGACACAGATCTGGATGATTCTGAGGGTTCCCCTGTTCCCTTCTGAAGATGTCTCATTTGCAGACATTCTGGAGATCCTAAGCAGAGGGGAAATTGGCCAGCCCTCAACCCTTCGGAGGACTTAATCTGTGTATCTTGAGGCATTTGGCTCGCCCTTCCACCTCCTGGGTGTCCCCCTTGACCCCCCTCATGCAGGTGGTTGCTAAGAAGGCATGGACGGCTCCTGATTCAGTGGACCCCACTCCCAGGAGACCCTCTAAATTCATCACAGCTCCATCAGATAAGCAATTTTATCAAAAGGAGTTTCTGTGGATGCTATGGTGGTAGCTGCCGCCACAAAGAAGGAACTGGCTGATCCTTCAGTGCCTGTCCATCCACCTAACAAGGAATCTAGGTCCATGGATAGGTACGGAAGCGGATGTTCTCCTCAGGGACTTTTAGCATGCATTCGCTGAATTACCTGTGGGATTTCACTCGCCTTGAAAGGGACTTGGTCAAGGAAGCGAGTGAAATGTTGAAGGACCCTACAGCTGCGGGTTTCCAAGAGAAAATGAACACGCAGCTGGCTATCCTTAATTCCATTTCCAACTCCTCCATGCCTCCTCTCTTATGCGGCCGATGGAGCGAGCAGAGCCGCAGGAACAGGGTAGCCTTACGTAGGCACGCCTGGATGCGGCTATGCAACTTTATGGAACCTTTCAAGACGCTTTCACGAACTCCCCTTTGATGGATCATCTCTTTTTGGTCCTCAAGTGAAAGAAACCCTGACTAGGTGCTAGACTGATGGCAAGACCCTTTCTGCCGCCGGAGTCCGTTGACTCCTTCTAGGCCTTACCCCAAAGGCCAGAAGGGTGGAAAGATGTGGTTCCGTAAACAATCTCAAGTGACTTCTGACGACAGAGTCGTTTTCCTAGGAGAGGCAGAGGTCGGAATAACAATGGTAGACGCCGCCCTAGGGGCAGGGGGTCCGCGAGAACCAGGGCAATCGGGAAGCCTTTCCTGACAAGCCCTTTCAGCATCCCTGAGGTGTTGCCCGACTGCCTATCTTCGAGGCAGTCGGGGAAGATTGTCACTGTACGGAGAAGCCTGGCTATGCCTGACTCAAGACAAATGGGTACAGTCCATCATTTCCGAAGGTTATTCTATCCCTTTCTTCGCTTTCCAAATCAGTCAAAAATCCCTTCCAGATGTTCCACCTCAAAGGGATATAGCAGCTTTGGAAATTTCAAAACTGCTTGCAAAAGAGCTATTCAGCCAGTGTCAGCAGACCAACAAGGATCCGAATCTACTCAAGGTTCTTTTAGTTCCAAAGAAAACAGGGGACTGGAGACCAATTTTGATCTCAGTATCTTGAACAGATCAGTCAAGAAAACAAGATTTCGGATGGTCACGCTGCAATCCATTCTTCCCTATTGGGAAAAGGAAACTGGATGTGCTCTATAGACCTTCAGGACGCGCACTATCACATAAAATGAACAGACGCCCAGAAGATTCCTCCGCTCAGGCTGGGAACCAGTCATTTTCAATTCAGGGCCCTGCCCTTTGGTCTCACCACTGCCCCGGTGTTTACCAAATGCATGGCAGTGGTAGCTTCTCACATGAGACGACAAGGATTCCAGGTGTTTCCATATTTGGACGACTGGCTTCTCACAGCTCCCACCAAGCATCTCCTTCTAATGGCCAGAGATTATACTTTTCGCTTTGTCAAAAACTGGGTATTTCAATAAATTGCGAAAAGTCTGTTTTGTCGCCTTGTCGCACTATTACCTACATAGGCTAAATTTAGATACTATAAACATGTCTGCAACACTAACGAACCAAAGGATATCAGACATTCAAAAATTGGTGTCACTTCTTCTCAACAACAACAGAGCCAAGGCCAGGTTAGTTCTAAAGGTGTTGGGAATCATGGCAGCGCCATACCTCTCCTCCCATTGGCCAGATACCACATGGATCCTTCAGTGGATGCTCTTTTCTCAATGGTCATACCAGGAACTTCCAATGTCTCACACCATTATGATCACGCAAGCGCAAAAGCATCTCATGTGGTGGATGTCTTCCCCAGCCCTGTTGGGAAGACCATTTGTTCCACCTCCTCGGTTGCTACTCTGACAACGGATGCCTCCTGATCGGGTGGGGGCATTATCAGGGCAGGACAGTCCAGGGCACATGGCAACCAAACGAATGCCACTTGCACATAAATGTTCTGGAGATGAGAGCAGTGCTTTTAGCATTGCAAGCCCTTCAAGACTCTCTTCCCTTGGGAACGATTGCAATCTAGACAGACAATATGTCTGTAGTGTGGTACAACAACAAACAAGGCGGAACCAGATCATATCCGCTGTGTCGAGAAGCACGCAGACTGTGGCAATGGGCGATTTCTTCTCAGCGCTTGATAGCAACGCACATCCTCGGGAAGTCCAATCACATTGCGGACAAGTTGAGCAGAGCTATTCTCATGCCTCACGAAAGTGGTCTCTGAAAGACTCTGTGGTGAGAGAGATATTTCTCAAGTGGGGTCAGCCTTGCTACATCTTTTGCTACTCCCCAAAACAGCAAGTGCAGAGAATACTTCACTCTATTCCCTTTACCAGGCCAACCCAGCAGGGACGCCAGCTTAGTCCAAGTTTGGCCCCGGGACTTCTGTATGCATTTCCTCCTTTCCCACTGCTCTCTCAAGTAATACAGAAAGCTATCGCTCAGAAGGCCTCATTGATCCTCATTGCTCCTTACTGGCCTCGACAAGTGTGGTTCCCCTTTCTACATCGATTTCTTTTGAGCGACTGTGGAATCTGGACCTAGTTCCAGATCTTTGATCCAGCAGTCGGGTCAGTTTCATCGCTCCCTCCCGTCTCTGAACCTCACTGCTTGGTTCCTCCAGTTCCAACCGTAGCCAGGCTTCCTCAATTATCTCACTCTGTTAGAGATATATTGATAGCTTCCCATAAATCTTCCACTCGAAAGATTTATTTGAGTAAGTGGAAACGCTTCTCATATTGGGCACAAGGAAGGGACATAGATCCTTTCACCGCTTCCATCCAACTAGTCCTTGATTTTCTAGCTGAACTCTTCCATGCAGGTTCATCTCCATCTACTCTTAAGGTTCAATTGGCAGCCATTTCTAATTTCCATGTGGGTATTTCTGAATCTGCCCTAATGTCCCACAAACTCTGCAAAGGCCTTTTGAAAGGAGTTTTTCTTCTCAGACCTCCTATAAGAAATCCTCCTTCTCCTTGGGACCTAAATTTAGTTCTTGCTTCTTTGATTCTTTCCCCTTTCGAACCTGCAGCTTCATGTTCCTTAAAGTTATTATCATGGAAAACTCTCTTCTGGTGGCTATCACATCAGCTAGAAGAATTTCAGAACTTCAAGCACTCAGTTGTCGCTCTCCTTATCTTGTGTTCCATAAGGACAGAGTTTCCTTACTTAACTAACCCGCCCTTTTGCCTAAGGTGGTTTCAACATCAAATCTAAAACCAATGCATTGACCTCCTGTCTTTTTCCCAGAGTATTCAAATAGGTCTGAACAAAATTACACTGCCTGGATGTTCATCGTCAATTAAGGTACTACTTGGACAGGGACGAAACTATTCAGAAAATCTGATCAGCTGTTTGTCTCCTATGCGGAAAGCAGAAAGGGACTTCCAGTTTCAAAGGTATCATTATCCAGATGGCTAACATCTCTGATTACCCTTGTTTATGAGATTAGACACCAAAAACTGCCTAATAAACCTAAAGCCCATTCCACCAGAGCTTTGGCTACTTCTCTAGCCTTCCAAGACAGACTGCCTATTGACACCATTTGTGCAGCCGCTACTTGGGCTACTCCTCACACTTTTATTTCCCATTATAAGTTGGATTTAGCTTCTAGGCATAGAGCTAATTTTGGTTCCACTGTTCTCAGGAGTCTGTTCCGTTAGGCCACCCGACAAGGTGCTAGGGACGCGGTCCCATCCAGCAAGAATGAAGGCTAGATAGACAACTTAACATATAGAAGTTATGTTCTTACCATAACGTTCCATGTTAGTTGTCTTCTTCTCGCCTTCTTCTTTAAGCGTCCCACCCTCCTTCCCCTGGCCTGGACAGACCTAGAGGAGTTGTGATCGTGACCTCTCTTTCTACCACCTCTTTCTTAGTCATATGCTATTATGCATATTTCATGTTTCAGGATATAGGTCACCCCTTTCTTCCTGCTGTTAGAGGTGGATTCTGTTTCACAGTTATAATGTTATTGATATAAGCTGGGTTAGCTTACAAACGAGATCTGAGGTAACTCTCGCCTAGCATTGTGGGATATAAGGGGAGCCTCGAGCCGGTGGAACCAACTCTCGAGCTTTTAGAGTGGCCGAGTCGGAGCCGAGGTCGGCTCCGAACCCATCCAGCAAGAAGAAGGCGAGAAGAAGACAACTAACATGGAACGTTATGGTAAGAACATAACTTCTATTTTTCTGACAGTAATTATAAATCATGGGTCAGACCCATTGTGCACACGGCGTTGGAATTAATCTGCATTCAAGAACATCCCTACCACATTTTTGTGCTTTCTAGTCACTCAGAAAGATTACACTTTGGGTAACCTTTATGAATCCCCTTTGATATTTAAGGCTGGAAGAATATCAGTAGGAAATCTAAAATTAGGAGGAAGAAGGTGTGAGTTATTTTGTTGTGTTTTCTGTTTGTTCATAACAGTGTACACTTAGTGCAGGCATTAATGAATCTCTGGGTATGTCTAAATGTTCAGTGAAATTACAGCTAGGTCATCTTTGGCTTAACAGATTTATGTATTACAGTTGCATAGCCTACCACCATGCTTTAGCCTGTTGCAATATATTTAACTAATATTTTCTAAAATATAATGTCTTTTTGCACCTTTAATGAGAGGGCTGTGCCCCTGATGTCTGTCTGTACTACCTCCAAGTTTGTCCTAACTCAAGAGAGAATGGAATTAAATGATTTCCCTTTCCTCAGAGTGAGTTAGTGGAGAGTAGAGACCTCTGAGAACTCATAGGTTGTATATTAAAAGTTGGGGTTATGGGAGTACAACCTGCACATTTGGGGTGTAACTTGTGCAACTCGTGTAAGAATGTATAAAAATTGTGTTTCCAGGTTCAGGTACCTGGAGTGGTGACGTGGGGCAGCATAGTGTGGTCAGCAGTGAGCTCTGTTCTGGTAAAACTAGGTAAATTATAACTATTGAGCTAGTCAGCATCGGTCTGAATTGGGTCTGCTGTGTCTCCCTGTTAGAGTTTGAAACTCATTAAAGCTGTCACAGTAAGTACAGGTAAAGCAATGGATGTATATTATAGTTAAAAGCATTTATGACTTGTTCAGCTCACAACACATTCATGCTACTATGTTCCCTCTTAGTTTACTCTGTGTAGGTAATATTCATACCAGCTGGAAAACCCCTCTATGCAAGACATAGGAAGTGTTGGAGAATAGCCACAGGTTGAAGCTAATGTGGACTTTCTGTATGTCCTGCATAGCTTTCAGCTGGTTCAGAAATAAGCCCTTTTGCAGGTACTGTTTATCCAAATCTCATCAGGACTTGCTGTATCAGCAAAAATGTGAAGACCTTTCCAGTGTCATAAATGTTACAGCCCAACATAAAGTTACAGGATCTACACCATCAAATCTGGCTGTTAATACCCATCATTCTACCCAGATTAGGGGAGTCAGCTTTCTCTGCACTTGTATTATGCAACAAGCTTCCTGACCTGTTATGTCAAATTGTTTTCAGAATTCCAGACAGCTATGGTGGCATAGAGGCTTAAAGCATAGACTACAGTGCAGGTGACCTGAATTTGATTAGCAGTTTAGCTGCTTCACAGAACTGGCAAAGAAAGATGGGTGTGTGAATCAAAGGGGTGGGAGAGTGATGAGGAAAACACTTACTGTCACACTCCTTTGGAGGAGTGATGGAAATGTGCATTCTGGGGTGTGGGTTATCAGCCCACCAGGCCATACCTTACTGGTGGTCTTAGCAAGTTACTAGAGAATGCATTTGCAAGGAGACTGCACTGTGGATCTCCATAATGATATGGATTGCCCCCCTCCACCCACCCACCAGGTCTATAGTTATGCCACCTGCAAAATTTTGTCTTACCTGGAATGTCAGTGAACAACTCTTGCATAAATACTGCACAATTTCCCAGTGGACTACAGAGTGACAGCACATGTCTGGTCAGGGCAAGGTTTGATGGCTGGCAGGCACAAGCTAAAAATAACACAGTAAAAAAAGAATACAGAGAATTTAATTTGTCAAAGTCATTCAGTGAGACAGGCATGTGACTATACTGTTGTCTAACCTGTATCATATTCAGTGCACTCATTCTTGATAATATAACGAGTGTGCATACATACTGACAACGTTTACCTGTTTATCTTGTATATAATGGTCATCTACAACGAACTCCACTCACTACCATTGGCTCACATCATTGTGATCTACTAATGGTCGTAGAATGTTAATCCCCTTTTCCTTAGCAGATTTTAGCACCCTATGTGTATGTGCTTGTTTATTCTTCTGTTCTCCTTTTGTCACACTTTTTATGCTTCCTTTTTTACTACTCTTCTTGCATACGTTTAAAGTCTGTCTCATTTGTATTTATTTATTTGTTAACTGGGTAAGTGAACTGGTCTGAAGACTGCTGTGATCAAGCCACTAGTCAAGGGCAAATACCAAGTATAGATTATTCTAGTTCATTATGCAGAGAAAATATTACAAACCACAAAATACTGTTATATCAATGTTATATTTTACAGTCAAATGTAAGCTGCACAAAAATTTCACAAAACATGATGTTTTGTTTTAATGCAGCTACAGTGGATATTAAAAGTGTACGCACCCCTAATAAAATGTCAGGTTTTTGTGATAGAAAAAAAAATGAGACCACAATAGATCATTTCAAAACTTTTCCCACCTTTAATGTGACCTATAACCTCTACAATTCATTTGAAAAACAAATCTGGGGAAAAAAATATAAAAAAAAAACAATACAATAAGTTGATTGCACAAGTGTGCAAACCCTTAAACTAATACTTTGTTGAAGCACCTTTTGATTTAATTACAGCATTCAGTCTTCTTGGGTAGGACTCTATTAGCATGGCACATCTTGACTAGGCAATATTTGCCCACTCTTCCTTGAAAAAGCACTCCAAATCTGTCAGATTGCGAGGGCATCTCTTGTGCACAGCCCTCTTCAGGTCACCCCACAGATTTTCTATTGGATTTAGGTCTAGTTTCTGGTTGGGCCATTCTAAAACTTGAATTTTATTCTGGTGAAGCTGTTCTTTTGTTGATTTTGGCATATTGCTTGGGGTCATTGTCGTGTTGAAAGGTGAAATTCCTCTTCATCTTTCTAGCAGATGCCTGAAGGTTTTGGCCCAAAAGTGGCTGGTATTTGGAACTGTTCATAATCCCCTCCACCCTGACTAAAGCCCCAGTTCCAGCTGAAGAAAAGCAACCCCAAAGCATGATCCTGCCACCACTATGCTTCACATCACCAAAGAACTCCATCCCCACAGTGAAGTGTTGATTTTGCCCCAAACATACCTTTTCGAATTGTGGCCACAAAGTTCAGACTCGATCTAATCGGACCATAACACATTTCCCCACATGCTTTTGTGAGACTTAATGTATTGTTTTGCAAATTTTAGCCAGGTCTGGATGTTTTTCTGTGTAAGAAAAGGCTTCTGTTTTGCAACCTTACCCCATAGTCCAAACATATGGAGAATAAAGGAGATTTTTGTCACGTAGTACACAACCATTACTTGTCAGAAATTCCTGCAGCTCCTTCAGTGTTGCCGTAGGTCTCTTGGCAGCCTCCCTGACCAGTTTTTGTCTTGTCTTTTCATAAATTTTGGAGGGACGCCCACATCTTTGCAACGTCACTGTTGTCCCGTATTTTTTCCAGTTTTTGATAACTGTCTTCACTGTGTTCCATGGTATATCCAATACTGTGGAAATTTTTTTGTAACCTTCTGACTGATACCTTTCAACAATGAGATCCCTTTGATGCTTTGTAAGCTCTTTGCAAACCATGACTTTTGCTGTAGCAGGCAACTAAGTAAATATCAGGAAAATCCTACTAGGACAGCTGAACTTTATTTGGTGTTAATCAGAGATTCTTTAATTGATGCCAGGTGTGCACCCAAGAAGACTTAATGTTGTAATTAAATCAAAAGGTGCTTCAGCAAAGTATTAGTTTAAGGGTGTGCAACCAGCTTATTGTATGTTTTTTTTTTTATATATTTTTTCCTCTAACAGATTTGTTTTTTTTAATTGAATTGTACAGGTTATAGGTCACATTAAAGGTGGGAACATTTTGAAATGATTTATTGTGGTCTCATTTTTTTATATCACAAAAAAATGGCATTTTAACAGGGGTGTGTATACTTTTTATAGCCACTGTATTTCTAAATAAATATATGTGACTTGTTTAAATGCTAAACTACACATAGGCAATTTTCCCAGACATAAGGTAAGCTGTCTGCTAAAGAAATGTGTTATGTAAACTATAACACTCAAATCAAATTAGGAAGATGGACGGTATTCTGTAAGAACTCAATAAAAGTCAAGCCTCCCATTCTTTTATAACATCATCGGCAAAAAGCAAAATACTCTGGTAAAATGCAAAGCTTCAGCATGTAATGCCAGTAGCCAGTATCCCTTAAGCATTAACATGTGTTCTATTTGAGTAGATTGTCTCTTTGTGACATATATATATATATATATATATTTTTTTTTTTAAATATAAAACAATCTCATGGTTCCTTATGCTTTTTAAATATAAAACAATCTCATGGTTCCTTACGCTTTTTGGGATAACATTCCATACAGGGGACACAATTTTTGAGAATGCCGTTCATGTGCTCAGGGTAAATTGTGGTCTGTACAGTTGAATGATGCCATAGCTTATGAGGGAGTAAGTCTGTTTTGTGAACTGAAGTTTGTTCAGAAGTGGAGGGCAATGTCTGTTGTGTTAGATTTTAAAGGTGAATGCGCTGAAGCAGTAATAGAGCATCCTGTTGTTACAAGAAGCCAGTTTGCTTTTAGTATAATACAGAATTTTTCTTTACTGCTATTTAGATTGATGAATATTAGTATTTTGTTCTCAGCAGTTTATAAGAGAGAGAGAGAATGGCATTTAAAGAGAAACAGAGAGAGAAAATTTCATAGTAGAGAGAAGCTTGTTAATAGCTGTGGCCCACATGGCCTCAGTAGAGAGCCAATGAGATATTCTGTAAAATAATTCTGCTATATTACTTTATTTGCACTGAGCATGAAAGGGCAGGTTTTGATCCAAAGTAAGAAGTTGATACCTGTGCAATTAGATGTTTGGCAGGTGTGGGGAGGAATCAGTTAAGAGCAGTGATGAAGATTCCATGAGCATTCTTTAGTTTTTGACCTGCCAGTATCACGGTGGTTTGCTCTGTATTTATGGATAGCATATTATTGTGTTGCTAATTTCAAAAAGCATTAAAGTAATTCTGCAGCTCTCTGTTCAGCAGTGAGATCTTACTGAAGCAAGTCAACAGATTGCCATCAGGTATACTATACACCTGTGGTGATAACGAGAAAGGTTATTAATAAAGAATGATAAGGACAGGACCAAGGGTAGACCCCTGAGGGACCTTATAATTGGTGCTCCCATTTTGAGCAGTTTGTTTTGCTCCCATTTTGAGCAGTTTGCTTTGCTCCCATTTTGAGATGTTTGTAAGAAGAAACAAGAAATCCTGTGTCTCACTAAAGGTAGTCCAAATAAAAGCAGTAAACACAAAGGAAAAAATCCGAACGTACCACCAAGGATCTATTAAAACCACCTTTGTTTTAATATCAGATTTCTAAAACAATAAATACAAATAAAAACTTTTATTTCAGACTACTTCTGTTTGAAGAGAAAAAGAAAAAGCAGACAGGATATGTGCTTTTAACATATGGCCTTCTTCAGATTCTGCTCTCACACATCACTTCCTTGAATTTCATCAATAGCTGATCCAATCATTAACCAAGTTTCAGGCCAACGCCTTCCTTTAAGCCACTTTCACTTATAGGGACACTGCCCTTTTAAGATTGATTTCAGCGGAATTACCCCATTTAACGCAGATGGATGATCTGCCCTCATATTGGCTATCCACTTTATTTCAACAATCTCCATCCTGTTCTGGATATCTCCACCTCTTAAATCTTCATGGACAATTTCCAAAACCATAAATTTAAAACTTTATCCATCATTTTCCATAATGTAACATGATAGCGCATTAGTCCTGGCATGATTATTAATGTCATTCATATGACGGAGACTCCGCTCTTTAAATAACCTATTTGTATTTCCTATATAAAAAGCAGTGCAATGTTCACACATCGCTACATACACTAGATTCCTACTATTACAATCAGCGTGCACTCCCAACCAGTAACTCTTGGCAATAACCGGATGCTGAAATTGATTGGTAATATTAATATACATGCACGCCTTACATCTACCACACATAAAAGTGCCTTCCTTCAGGACATTCCATCATTGTTGTACACCATCTTTCAAGCATAACAACCTTTTCAGGTTCTTTCTGTTCTTCAGTATGAACCTTTGTGTCTCCCCCACTATGTACTTCAAGCTTTCATCCACAGTCAGAAGCGACCAGTTCTTTTTAATAATTTTGCACATCTGGGGGGTATCAGAGCTATAAGTCGAGAGACATTTGAGATGATTGTTTTTTTCAGGATATCCCTGTCTCTTGATATCCTTCTTTTCATAGAACGGATGTTTCGAATAGTAAGGGCATCCCTTGCCCCTCAATTCTTCTATCATCTATTCTAAGATCATCTTCTTTATAGCCTCTGTTCAAAAATATTTTCTATCAGATTCTTTTGTTCTTGATCAAAGATCTCATCATTGGTGCACAATCTTGAAACACGAAGGACCAGATTCTCAATTATTTTTGAAAATGTGTCTCTGCTGCATACTGGTTTTATGTAATAGATGATTCCTCCAACTTTCTTTCCTGTACAAAGAAGTATCAATGCCCATGATTGGGTCCAAAGTTAACTTCACATCAAGAAACTCTATCTCAGTGCCTGATGCCTGCATTTCCAACTCCAGAAATGAAGTGCTAGTAGTTAAATAGGAAACAAACTTGGATAAAAGTCTTTCACTCCCTTCCCATATGAGGAAAATGTCATCCACAAAGTGACTGTAGAAAACTATTTTCTCTCTGCAGGGATTGGCATTATTAAAGCCATATTCCAGTTCCCATTGAGCCAACACCATATTGGAATAGCTACTGGCACAAGGAATGCCCATAGCTATGCCCCTTTTTCCCAGTAATAGTTGCTACCATATACAAATATGTTATTATTCAATATTAATTCAAGTAACATACAAATCTGTTGAATGCATGCAGCATCTAATTCAGATCGAACAAACTTCTTGATTACTTTTACACCATAATCATTGGATATCACTGTAAAAAGACTGTACACATCTATGGTCACCATAAATAAACCTGTTAACCGCTCAAAAGTGCTTAAGGTCCGATATAGGGCTTCCAAAAAATGGGCTGTATCTTTCAACAATGTAGATGCTTTTGGTAAAAGCCTTTTCATTTGATCCTCTATGTAAACAGATATTGGCTCTGTAACCCACACTCTCCCAGACACTATAGGGCGCATGGGTGGGTTCACTCTTTTTTTTTTTTTTTTTTTTTTAATGTATTTTCAGTAAACCGCTTATCAAGGGTATTTGGGGATGATCCACCTTGAAGAAATCCAAAAGGTTATTATCCTCCTATTTATGAACAAATCATAAAGAGTATCTCAAACTTTACATATTATTCTGTTCACATCTGTTTTTGATATCTTTTTATAGGTCTTATCACTTATAGGTTCATAGGTTGGTACTGGGCTATCTGCCTGAATGCATATATTAGCCCAGCCACGTTGTGCGGTATTCACCACCCCTTTAGTAGTTCCCTAGACCCTTGTACTAGCAGCTGGTACCCTTGGCCCCTATCTAGTAGTCCTGTTGGTGTGATTCCCGGTGTGAACTTTCTGTTACCCATCCACTCATCAAGGTTCCTCTTGAAGAGTGATAGTGAGGGGCTCTGTCTTATGTAAATCGGGACCCTGTTCCATAGTAAGAGAAGTCTCTGTGAAGGGAATCTATCCCTCCAGCATGTTCTATTCATTGTTGTGTTGAGGTTTATATCCGTACAGCGTGTAACTCAAGTAGATTTGGATTTGCTAAGATGGAGCATGTTCAACAATTCTCTGACATCTCTTTCATTTTATTCCTATACATGTCAGAGTCCATCACAACTGTAGCTCTGCCTTTATCAGATGGTTTAATCACTAGATCATCTCTTCTTCTTAATTCTTGTAAGGCCCTTTTCTTAGCATTTTTCAAATTCTGAATGTGTCTGTTGTCATCACTTTGTCATAAAATTAGCTACTTCCTTCTCACACAGATGTACAAACAGTTCTACAGCTGGATGAGACAAAGGTTGAAAAGTGCTTGGTTTCCTGTAATGGTCAGATGGTTCAGTGTCAATCCCTCCAAACATATTCTTTAATGTAACATTCCTACCAAAGCACTTCATGTCAATAGTGAACCATTCAACTTGTAGTGAAAAGATGGTATAAAAGAAAGACCTTTTCCAAGACTCCATTTTATTCCTTACTTAAAACACAGTCGAATATTAACCACTAATGAATCTGTATGTAATAGTTTGGTTAGCTGATCATCTTCCTCTTTTTTCTTTCTTGACTCAATCTGTGAACCTGAGGCTGTTGATGTTTGATGAAAATTGTCAGTTTTTGAAAAAACAGTACATGTAAAGCACCTTCTTTGGGTCATGCGCCCAAATGTAATGTACGAATTGTCTAATTTCATTCCAGTCATTTCTGTCTGATACTTGTATTATATTCCAAGTGGTCAAAGAACTGCCTGAGGTGTTATCAGAAGCAAATTCTGATATGGAGACCACCACTTTATATTTCAAGGAATCCATCTCATCTGTAGTTGTATTCTCTTCTTTATCACGCTGAGACTTTCTCAACGTCTTTCCAGAATTAGTAGAGCCCATACGTTGATCAGTCGTATTGTACGATGTAGTACTATTCCCATTGGACTTGTATTCCAGAGTCTCTAGTTTGGAAATGCAAGCTTCAGATAGATCCATATTCTCTAATTCAAGTTTCTTTATTTTTATTAACATGGCAGTTTCTTCTTCAGCCAGTTTAAAATGTTCCGTGGGTAACGTAATCTATCTAAAGCTTGTTTCTATATTTATAGCTTGCCATCAAGCAAAAAGGTCTGGATACGTATTGCCATAGGTAGGCATACATTTAATCCGTAGCCCTCTAGGAATAATCTGGTGGTGCATGCATGCTTCCAAGTGGAAGTGTTGCCACTGTAACCTTTTTAAACAGTAGGCCGCATTTTCCACCTCCAAAAATATCTTATCAAAAGTACCAGAGGTTTGAACCTTGCCAGCCTATTTAAAAGCTTCCGTATCCAAATTTAATGAAAGTAATGGATTGGTTTAACTCACCAAGATTTCAGGCATAGTCCTATTAATATGTGTATTTATCATCGACTTATTACTTATATTGACATTCATTCCATTACCCGCATTAGTACTTTCAGCCATGTGCGATAACAGGAACCAAACAATGCCAGAAGAAACACGAAATCCTGTGTCTCACTAAAGGTAGTTCAAATAAAAGCAATAAACACAAAAGAAAAAAATTTGGATGTACCACTATGGATCTATTAAAGCTACCTTTGTTTTAATATAACATTTCTAAAACAGTAAATACAAATAGAAACTTTTATTTCAAACTTCTGATCAAAGAGAAAAGAAATAAATTTCAGCATCCAGTTACTGCCAAGAGTTATTGGTTGGGAGAGCACACTGATTGTAATAGTAGGAATCTGGTGTATATAGCGATGTGTGAACATTGTACTGCTTGTTTATATTGGAAAAACAAACAGGTTATTTAAAGAGGGGATTCTCTGTCATATGAATGACATTAACAATCGTGTCATGACTAATAAAAAAATGATGGACATGCTTTTAAATTTATGGTTTTGGAAATTGGCCATGAAATTTAAGAGGTGGAGATATCCAGAACAGAACGGAGATTGTTGAAATAAGGTGGATAGCCGATATGAGGGCAGATCATCCACCTGGGTTAAATGGGGTAATTCCAGTGAAAGCATTCTTAAAAGGGTGGCATCCCTATAAGTGAATCTGATTAGCTGAAAGGAAGGAGTTGACTTAAAACTTGCTTAGTGATTGGATCAGCTATTGATGAAATTCAAATAAGTGATGTGTGAGAGCAGGATCTGACGAAGGCTACATACTGAAAGCACTTAACCCGTCTATGTTTTCCTTTTCTCTTTGAACAAAAGTTTGAAATAAAAGTTTTTATTTGTATTTACTGTTTTAGACATCTTACATTAAAACAAAGGTGGCTTTAAAAGATCTATGATGGTACGTCCGGATTTTTTCCTTTGTGTTGTATTTTGAGAAGTATGGTTGGCTCCCATTTTGAGAAGTTTGATTTGCTCCCATTTTGAGAAGTTTGATTTGCTCCCATTTTGAGAAGTTTGGTTTGGTCTCGCTAATCTGAATGTTCTATTGCCCACAGTTTTGGAAACATTGTACTACTACAGAAGATAAACCAATATTGGTTTGTCTGTGCAGTAAGGCTGCATGGTCTAAATGTGTCAGAAACTCTTTAAGGTTCAGGACGTTAGGCCAGTAAGTTTACCTTACTCAGAGATATTCAGGAATTGATCTTTCAATGAATGAAGAAATATCCATTAGTGTAATAAAGTTTAAACAGAAGCCATGGTACCTTTTGAGTAAGGATGTTGTATATTATAATGTATTTCAGTATCTGGTCATAAACAGTTTTCTCCAAAAATTTGTCACTGGGGAGAAATTGTCAATAGGGGGTGAAAATCTGTAGCTTTGGTGAGGGGGGGGTTGCAAGTAAATTAATCAAGGCATGTTTGATGTTAAGGGGAAGGACTTTGGCTATAAATGAAATACTGAATTTATAAGCTAAAGGCTTGCTGAGGGCATGCGTGGCTAATTTTTAGAATTTTGAATGTACTGTGTGGAAGTCAGGTTATACTCACTGTCCACATTTTGCAAATAGCATTTGGACTGGTGATTTGTTTATACTTTTGAAATAGAACAGGACGATAGTCAAGAATCTTATAAAGAGGAGACATTGGCATTAAGGGGTAGGTTTGTAGAATGCTGCTCGAGTAGGTGGCAGAGGATTTGCTGATGTTTCCTTTAAGTTGTGTCATGAGGCTATCATTCACAATATTACTGGTTCCAGTTATGGGTAATATCTTTGACGTGCCAGTGCTTCTTTCAGCCCTCCAAAATTGCATTACTTCACTTGGAAAACTATTCTGCACACTACAGATCAGCCCTCCAAAATTGCATTACTTCACTTGGTAACTATTCTGCACACTACAGATCAGCCCTCCAAAATTGCATTACTTCACTTGGTAACTATTCTGCACACTACAGACAAGCTCATCCTCTACAGAGTTTAAACTCTCATGTCATTTTAACTACTGATATTTTTTTTTTGGTTCAGCTGTAGGGTCCTTTTTCAATTTCACTTGCCTATTTCTACTTCTTCTTATATGCTTTACAATGGAGTTAATTGAAAGAGCATTATTTTTGTGGGAGATCAGCTCTCCTTTAAATGCTTTAGTGTACTAGATGAAGTGAAGAGGGCAGACATGGGGTCATTACATTGATAACAGGAATTTCACATTCAGTTTGTCTGAATAAAAGGAAATGTGTAGTTGAGTCAGGCACTAAAGTGATCATTATTATTGGGCCTTAGTTTTATGATATATGAAAGACCAAGAAAAACTGAATGAGCACCACTGATCGCTAATGAAGTTTAGGAGGATCTGCAGATGTTACAGTTTGTCTGGGATGTTGGCAATAATATCCAGCAGAGTGAAGATTTTTGAACTGGGGTTGGGTCTTACACATATCGAAATAAGTTGGGTCAATCTCTGAAAGGAAATGGCATTGTGTAATTGGTTATTGTGGGGGGCATTCCAGTCTGTTTAGATTACCTAATAACTTGCAGAATTTACGTATTTTTGAGGGGTGGGGGGTTTCCCTACGCATGCCTTGCTGAGAAAATTTGTAGAACTGTTCAGTGACCAAAATAATACTTACAGTTGGGTTTGGTACATTTGGAAAGTATATGGTTTTGTGTCATTTGTTTGTTAGGGGTCTTTCCAGTCTAAATTTAATCACCTATTTAGATGACTTTGTGATGTTGAGTGATGTCTAGAATGGCATTTAACATTCAATGATGTTTATAATGGGGAAAGTGGTGATAGTGGAGGAATATAGACAATAGCTATATATATTATATATATATATATATATATATATATATATATATAAGTATGTCTATCTGTACTATTAACAATTAGATTCACAGTTTGAGGGGACCTTCATATTTCAAGTTAATGTTAAGGATATGTTACATTCTTTATTAACAAATAAAAATAGCACCCTTGCCTAATCCCTGGCCTGTATCATTAAACAGAATCTTGAGAGAGAAATGAATGGAAATAATGGATGTTTTCTGGATTCTGAGACTGCTACTACGTTTGGATTATAAGTAATAGACTGGCACTCTAATTGTAACCATTTGCTGTTTATCCTGCCAATGATCGCATAACCTATGGAAAGATTTTTATGCAGTTGAGGATAGATAACATCTGCAGGTCCATGGTTGGCTTGAAAATCCCCAGCAAGCAGAACCAGAAACAAGCCTGCTTTGACTATGATTTTTTGATCTTCTTTATGCAAGAAGTAGAGTATCCGTGCTTAGCAGTTTTAAGTTTAGTGTGCAAGTCATCCTGCTTAGATGGGTACCTGCATGTATATGTCTGACCTACCAGCTTGTCATCTTAACTGGGAATAATGAGGCAAAAGAGGAAAAATTATGCATATAAGAGTACTGGGAACAAACATTGTAGGCTGAGTAGAAAAGGCTTGAAACAGAAGGCAGCAGGGTGGTTAACAATATAACCTTGAAGCTGAACATTCTTAAAATGTATATTATTTCTCTGAATCCTTTTTATATTTATGCCTCACTGTCATAGCTCTTATATTATCACTTCTGCAATATCTTATTGCAAGTAAGACTCCCCTTATAATCCTACTCTAATGTCAAAGGGATTGTACATATCATAAGCAATATATATTTTGTAAACAGTTTACATTTTTACCCCTAGTTAACATAACTACTATAACCTGCATAAAATTGCACTCGGTCATGTGTCCCAGTACTCCTTTAATAAGTACAACTTGACTTGATGTTGCTAACATAAGAATTTGTACATCCGTTACATATTTAAAGATATTTCATAGGTAGGTACTAGGCTATCTGCCCGAGGGCATTTATAAGCCTAGCCAGAGTGTGTTCGCTTTCGCCACCCCATTGATTAATTAACTGATCCCCTGTCAAGCAGAGCCAATAAAGTGATCCCAGGGATGTATTTTCTGTTACCCATCTACTCGTCAAGGTTTCACTTGAAGAGTGTTAGTGAGGGGCTCTGCCTAATGTAGTTTGGAATTTTGTTCCAAAGCATGGGGAGTCTCTCTGACAGGAATCTATCCCTCCAGCATGTTCTATTTATTGTTGTGGCGAGGTTTAGCTCACTAGAGTGCGTGGCTCGCAGTGACTTGGATTTCTTTAGGTGGAGCATGTCCATCAATTCTGAGTTGGACATGGCTTTGCAAGTCAAGCAGAGATCACCTCTGAGTAAGCGATATGCCACTGAGTACAGCTGGAGTTTTTTCAGTCGGGCTGCATAGGACATATGTTTGAGGCCAGTAATCCTCTTGGTGAGGTACTTTTGTGGTCTCTCCAGCTGTTCAAAGTGTCTTGTGAGGTACATCCCAAATGGGGCATTGTACTCTATGATGGGTCTGTTGAGTGATGAGTAGAGGGGCACTATAACCTCTCTATTTCTAGATACGAACCCTTTAGTAATTAAATGGGCCACATAAAAGGATTTCCTAACTATTTTGGCAATATGATTGTCAAAGGAGAGATTACTATCTACCTGGGTCCCCAGATCTCTTAATACCTCTTCTGTATTAAGGGGGCTGCCACCTATGTGGTAATTCGTGGGTGTTTTGTTTTTCCCAGAGGGGATGACTATGCATCTTTTGGCATTTCACTTGAGGCCATGACTTTTGACACCAGGTGTCCATCTCAGTAAGGCCCTTTTGGAGGATGTCCATGTCAGCCGGAGAGTCAATTATGGCTCCCAGTTTGCAGTCATCAGTGAACTTGGTTAGCCATAGTCCTCCTGTGTTTGTCTGTACTTCTGAGAAGTATATGCCAAACAGTAGGGGTCCCAGCACCGAGCCTTGCGGGACACCACTTGTGACTGGTTTAAAGTCGAACCTGGAGCCCGCTATTCTTACTGTGTGAGCTCTGTCTGTAAGCCAGTTGGCAACCCATTTTGTGACGTTGGGGTTTATGTTCAGGCTGGTGAGTTTTTTGTAATACCTGAGTGGGGAATGGTGTCGAAAGCCTTGGCGAGGTCAAGGTAGGCTGTGTGAACAACCTTTCCCTCGTCTATGGCTTTGGTGACTGTCTCGAATTAGTCAACCAGGTTTGGTAGGCATGATCTGCCCTTAACAAAGCCGAAGTGGGTCAGGTCAAGTGTTTGGAGGTTCCCAATGTCTTTGTTAATGCATTCCATGATGATGCTCTCCATAGCCTTGCAGGCCAGGCTAGTCAGGCTTATGGGGCGATAGTTACCAGGGTCAGTTGTGGCCCCTCCTTTGTGGAGTGGAATAACCATTACTGTGCGCCATTCAATGGGCATGTAGCCTGTGGAGAGGCTGAGGTTGAACAGCATGTTTAGGTGAAGGGTTAGTTTGTTCTGTAGTTTGTGCAAGATGCAGCCTAGGACACCATCTGGCCCCATTGACACTGTGTTTTTGGCTTTTGAAAGGGCTATTTTTACCTGTGCATCTGTGATTTCCGGGACACTACACTTTTCTGGTATTGTTGTGGGCCGTTTTCGGGTTGAGAGGGGGGGTGAAGTTTGCACTGAATCTATCTGCCAGGATGTTGGCAATATCAGTAGGTTCAGTATATTTTGTGCTGTTTTGCACTAGTTCAGTACATATCTGTGAGTTGCCACTTAGATACTTAACATAGCTAAAGAAGGCTTTGTGGTTATCTTTTGAATCCTTGGCTATCTTTCTTTCAAAGTTAGCCTTGGATGATTTTATGAGGGACCTTAGTTTCTTACTGATACTGATCAGGGATGTCTTTCCTTCTTGGGATTTGCTTTTTTTCTGAACTAGTTTCCTCCTTCTATTGTATAGCCTGTTTATGGCAGGGGTCCACCAGACTGGTTTCCTTCTCTTAGAGGAGTAAGTCTTGGTTTTGCTAGGGATGGCACTATCCATGTATCCTTGTAGGTGCTTATATAGTGCATTTGTAAAGGTTTCTGCATCTTAGGCAGTGCTATCCTTTAGCGTGGAGGATGTGAAATTTACTGCCTCTGTCTTAAGTAAGGTGAAGTTTGCTTTAAAAAAGTTTTTTACTGTGGTTTCCTTAGTTGGGGTGGTGGTGGGGTGTGGACATCCAGAGTGATTAGTTTATGGTCTGATCTAATCAGTGACGGGTTGACCTCTGTTGTGAAACACCTGCTACCCATGTTTGTGATGACCAGGTCCAATATGTTTTCACCTCTGGTAGGGGAGTTTACCAGCTGATCCAGGGCATTTGAGTTGATGAATTCCAGGAAACGCTGGGCCTGGGAGTTTGTACTCTAGTAGTTTTCCCGGTTAATGGTAGGGTAATTGAAATTGCCCAATATCAGGGTGTTCGGTAGGACTTTCATGTTTTCCAGTGTCTCCAGAAAGGTGGAGTGGTAGTCCTAGGTCATGGAGGGTGATCTGTAGCAGGCCACAATTTGCATTGCAGATTTGCCCAATGTTAGTTGCACATGGATGATCTCAGAGGTATCATACTGCGCCACTAACCTGGAGGTGTAGGTATCCTTGATGAATATGGATACACCCCCTTCTTTTCTGTTTCGGTCTGTTCTGTGGCTGAAACGTGGTATACAAGTTTTTTTTCCAGGCCCACTTTTTTACTATACCACAATGTCATCTGTATTGGTTTTCTCAGCAGGCCTCCAGAAAAAAAATGGAATCTACACAATTAATCTTCTCATTCGACAAATATGAGTAAGCAAGAAAGTAAATAAATGAATAAAGTGGCATATGCATCTAAGCTGAAGCATTTGGATTAATAGAATTCTGCTGAGAAACAGAAACTGATAAGTTGTGATGGTTACATCAGACTCTGTGAAACCCAATAACATGAACATAGGATACATTTTGATACTTTCATTATCTTACCCCCCCCCCCCCCCCCCCCAAGTGTGATGGAAAAAATAGTTTCCAGTGTGTATTTAATGCTGGTTTGCATGGTGAGTAATAGGGCAATATACTTTATGGACATTAGTTTCATGTAGACCAGCATAATTAATGTTATTTTAAAAGGCAAGTTTCTGACCAAATTTTGAAGCACTGTAAAAGTAAATGCCAAAATCTACCTTTTGTTTAATTATTTTTTATTTAAATCTGGTAATTAGTACCAGTTAAATATAGTTTTCAGATTTATTCACTTTAGACCTTACAGTGCCAGGTAGCATTTAGTTATTGTAAAGCAGGAAGATGATTTTTAAAAGGTGTAGATGCATGCCAAATTGATATACTCAGTAAGAACATCTCACCTCACAACCATAGTTTTATTACTCCATGTTCTGGCGTCGCTGCTATGTACAATCATTACACATGAAGCACTTGTCTGCCGTTTTTATGCACATAAATGGTGCATTTGTAGTTATCTGTTACAGGACATCTTTTCAAAAATTATACTGCATCTGTATGGTGACAAGGAAGTTTACTCACAAATAATGTACAGCTTTCCTTTTAAATCATTTCTTCATTTCTCATGGTTTATGAATATGCCCTCTTTATAGAACTGTCATTTTTAAATTAAAAAATTGCCATGTTATGGTTTGTTTAATTGGCTGTAATTTAGTCAATGGTAAGTTAAATCCATCATCAGGACACGTTAATATTTAAATCCATTTTAAGATGAACTTTCCAGCATAGAAATTAATTGATGCTGCAGTAATTGGAGGCAGATATGTTTTAAAATCAAGCACTTTTGTGTGAAAGCGGGTTCCCTTTTTTCTTTTTGACTTGCCTTGACCTCCTACAAGAGCAGAATGTAACTAAGCTGATTATGAACTTCAAGCTTCATGCCGATACAAGGAAAAAAGAAGCAAGCGAACTGAGATTGGTGATCGTTTATAGTAAGAATATGTACGAGTCTAGTCGTCTCTGGCACTGCATGCTCAGTTCTGATAAATATAGCATCATCCATTTTTATTACTGTGTTGTGATTTATTGATATTTACCAACATAAAATATCTGCTTGTCTACTGAAGTAAGTAGATACGGCTGTTTTGTAGCCTAAACAATATCCATTCTTCATAACATTTTAGTCACTCAGAAAAGATTTTATATTTTTCAAATAGTGTTCATCTTCATAATACGCAAGCACATGTTTTGTTTACATTTTGCATTAAATGTATTAGTAGCTAGTTGGGATTCCATTACATTATAGAATACGCTTATTAAAAATATGCTTTTAGACATATTCTTGCATTAAAAAGCATGGCATTTGAACACCCAGTGCAGGAGCATGCATTGTTTCTGGTCTAATGATTTTTTTTCTGCAATTAAAACATATACAGCAACATTCAGATTTTATACTGAATCATAGCATTAGAAAGATATGTCCGCCCTAATTTCTTTTCCAAAATGAAGGTGTCCGGTGCAGGAGCATGCATTGTTTCTGGTCTAATAATTTTTTTTTCTACAATTAAAACATATACAGCAACATTCAGATTTTATACTGAATCATAACATTAGAAAGATATCTCCGCCCTAATTTATTTTCCAAAATAAAGGTGTCCATTTTGATTTAAAGGCCACTAATATTCTGTTTTGCTGTCTAGATGAATCCCGAGATAATTTTGCCTTATGCTTTGAAGCAGTCGGGGGACAAGTGTGACAACATGTATGCACATACATGCGCGAGTGCACACACACACACACACACACACACACACACACACACACACATATATGCAGTCTGTTTGGTTTGCTCTTGATATGGCCTTGTAAGATGTCCTGAGCTTAAGCTTGTAGTACAGATGTGTAAACATAGCCGTATCATCATCTGTCTTTTAGTACAGACATGTAAACATAGCCGTATCTTCATCTGGCTTTGCAACACATAGCCAGCGGTATGACAAACTCCTGCCTTGATTTGTTTCAGACTGGATTTGCTGTGTCAGTGGTTCATCAAGTTTTTAGGTGGCACTTTTATCCTGACTTCTGGAAAACACAAGATGTGGTTCGAGTCCAGTACTAGGCATTTGAACTCGTAGTCTAACACATCCACTGCAGCAGTTCAAAAATGGAGAGTTTAAGCTCTAATCTCCCCTCCCTTCCTTTGGTGCAAGTTCATGTATACGTTAAAGTTATCATTGAAGACTAGCGGATCTCTGAGATGTTGGCATTTTAACATGTCACTGAACATACTTAATGGAAGCTGGCAAGGGATTTCTGGATAATAGGAATCGCCACAGTTAAGAAATTGAAGTATGCAATGAAATGCGTAAATAAGCAATCATTGAACTGATAAATCCTTATAAGGTAGAAGTATTCTTTACTGCAGTATAAATCTGTGTGAACTACAAAATCCCTTTACAATAAAAATATTCATTAATGCATTATGAATTTGCGTGAACTGTTAAAACTGTATACAGTTGAATTATTCATTACTGCAATATGAATTTGTGTGAACTCTTAAATCTCTGCACGGTTGAATGTTTCATTGCTGCAGTATGAGTAAAAGGATTGACAGCGGGTTGTGATTAGTACCGAGTTAGATCTGAAAAATCTGCCCTTAATTTCTCTGGCTGTGCTAAGACTGAGATGAGATACTGATGCGACACCTAAAAGCCAAATGTAATTCTCAGTCCCAATTAACTTTCGATATCATTGAATGATCCTTGACGTACAAAAACCTGGCTGCAACTAATTTTCAGAATAGTTTAATTTTGAATTACATCAAAACCCTGCCACAAATTCTGACATACTTGGTCAGAATAGAGGATGTTATAGAAAGTGGTTTTGTAAGGTAAGATATAGGGTTTGGGGTTAGAGACATGGTTAGGGTTAACGCACACTAAAAAGGATAGGCAGGTGGCAGCAAAGCCCCCTTGTACCCTCTTACTAATGCATGCTAACCCCAGCCCTACAGCTTACCTTAGAAAAACCCAATTCTATAGCGCTAGCACTACACAACACCCAGCCAGAGATAGAAGCACATGTGCACAACAATAAATCCAATCCATTACTATAGCCATAACCTACAAAACACTTTTGGACACACAGCACCCCCAATACCAAAATGTCCAGTATATCTGAAAGCCTTAAAATACAAACTCCACACACAGTTGATCATCTTATTTCAACATTTCCATATCACTGTGTGTGTGTGTGTGTGTGTGTGAGTGTGTGTGTGTGATATATATATATATATATATATATATATATAGAGAGAGAGAGAGAGAGAGAGAGTGAGAACAATCAAGCGCAAATATGATCAAATTTACTTTTAGTCAGCACAATTTGGTTGACTTAGAAGGTCAATAGATGCGTGAAACTACACATTTCCAGTGGATGAGCAATATGCCATTTCCCTGATATTGTGCAGTCTCGGAGTCCGTATATATAATTAGTTGGGGGGGAGTGCAGGGAGGCTTGCCACCTTGCAAAAAAAACAATGTTTTTTTTCATTATCTTTTAGTTTTTTTATGTAATGGAGTTATTGCTTGGAGCATGCATAATGTGGTGTTTTGCTGTTGATGTTTGCTTCTGACTGTTATACTGATGGTATAACCTTTGAATAAAACACTCATGTACCACTAATATTTTATTTCACAGTCAGCAACATAGTTATAAACGATTATTAAGATAATCAAATAAAAGCACAGTCTTCAACTGTTGAAACAGAGCACTTTTTCCTAAAGCTGTATAGTGTTATACCATTTCTATGGCAGTATCGAATTTCACCATTGCTGTTCTTAACATAGTTTTCTGTTCTTATGAGCTTTTATTTGTACAAATTTGTGAAATGTCGTCATATTTCTATGACTCTGGTACAACATTTGTAAGTCTTTGGACAGAAGATCCTTCAAAGATGGAGGGAAACTATGCATTTAAGTGCAACAACCTTAATTACCAGTTCATTCACTTTCTTTTTGGTGCTGTGAAACTAATCCTTTGTGATACATTAATACATTTTTTGTAGATGATTTGTTACATTTTAAGAATAAAAACAGATTATTTTTGTCACGGGACAGAAAGTTGAAAATATTCTTTCTGGAAACTACTTTGCATTTAGTCACACTTTCAAGATATATATTTTTCCACAACAGATGCCATTATGTCTTTTATAACTATATGTTGCTGCATTCCATGATATGACATTGATTGGCTGTGCCCATCTTCACCCTCCCACCTCATACACAAATCTGAATATCTTTATAAAATATGTAAGACATAAGCGAGTGACTGGCATGATGGGATGCTTTCTGTAAAATGACTGCACAAAGCAGAAGGTATGGGTGGAAGCACATAAGTTTTATTTTCTTGCTTCAGCGTAGGCATGACAACATGCTATGCATGTGCATGTAGCTACTTAATGTCCAGTGTTTTCAAGCTGCAGTGCATTATGGGTAAGGAACATCTATCTCTCTAGTTAGATAAATGTGATTAGTTTACTGCCGCACAGTGATCTTGCACAACCACAGTATGTTTGCATATGTACATGTGAACATTGATGTTTGCTTGTAAGTCATAAAGGAGCATTTGCACATTGAATTACTGTGAGTGCTTCAGACATAATGATTAACAGGATCTGTCAGCCCTGACTTATTCTATGCACTGTACATTCATTTGCTTTGCCCTCTGATATGAATCCTTGCTAATTAATGTAATGCAAATAGTTTATATGTCATATGTAGTCTGGCTGATCACATATTACTGGAATTTTCTCCTTTGTAAGATTGCAGTACAGAGGGGATAGGGGAATTTGCCCTTTCCTCGCTATAGTTTGATTTTGGGGTTGGTTTATATAATTAGCAAGGGGTGTGGGGGATTCATGGTTTTGTTTATCATGCATTTTGAATTTTTTACAGTGTTTTGGCATAGCTGATGTAGTTACACAACTATTACCAGACTGCTAATGGCCCTTCAGACCTTCAGCATAACAGCCTTGTTCATATTATATTTGTATTTATTATCAGCAGTATAATCAACTAGCTGCTTTTTAAATGTATCAGAAAAGTCATTTTCTCTAACTTACAATCAAAGCTTATTGCACAACCTCAGAAGACACTGAGTAATATGTATTTCACTTCTTGTAATTCTGTTTTTATTTAGTTTAAAAATGGGTTCTATATATCTTATTTCAGGATACTGTTCTTTCAGATTTAAACCTAAATATGTCCTCCATTCTTTGTATAGCTTTAAAACCCAGAAACAGTTTACCTCTCACTATTCTATAAAGTATACAATAAGATCTTCATACAAGTTCTTAGTAAACCTTATTCTTCTAGTAAAATGTCTTTGAACTAACTCATTTGATGTAATATTAGTGAGGTATAAGGAAAAAAGATTAAATCATACTCTGTGTGATCTTATTATAAACACAAAATCACTTTTAGCTAACAAAATATCTTACATCAAGTCATACTTTAAAGATATTTATTTTTTCACAACAGATGTTATGTTCTATATAACTGCATGCTGTGGCATTCCATAGTATTGCATTGAATGGCTGCGTCTGTCTGAACCCTCCTATCTCTCACAAAAATCTGAATGTGTTTATAAAATATACAAGACATAAAGAACTGAGTGCCATGATGGGAACTTGTTTCTTTTGGTATCACCAGTACTTAATACTGATCCAGTTTACTTAAAGCTTTTGCTTTATCATCTTGTATGTGAAACTGGGATGCCAGATCATTAAATAAAATTGTACCAAAAATCTAATTTTCTTATCAATTCTAAGTTTTCCCCTATATCCTTAATTTGTGATAATCTCAATATTGCATTAATTTATATTATAATTAAATTGAAGAACTGTTTTGAATCCCCAACTAATAACACATATCTAAGTAATCATTTAAATCATCTACTTCATTAGAATTCTTTATTTTTGCCCCAACCTTACAATCATTGGTATATTTACACCCAAAATGTTTATGGATGTGGGTAATCCTGGATAAATCCTGTTAAATAATAATGTAACCAAAATTGACTAAGGGTTGTGATGGGGAATGTGGTATGGTGCTGTTTTTGACTTAATCCCAGTAGAGTAAGTGCTTCTAGAAGTTGTTGTACCACGTCAATCATTTACATTAAACAAAAAACAAACTAATAACAAAGATATCAAGGGCTTTTGTTGTAGATGATAAGTTTCAGTCTGAAGAAGCTTTCTCTTCATTGGCAATGATTGTAAAGAATGTCCTTGATTTTAGAAATCAAACAAAACCAATAAATCCACACACCACAGATTGTAATTCACTTCTTCATGTTCTAGATAGCAGAAATGGTAGATGAAAAGCCATGTTTAATACTAATAATGTAGCAGCAAATGTGGAATTTAAAAAAACAAGGCAGTGAAGGATCTCCAAACTCTTAAACTGCTTCATGAATTTAATATGAAGGAGGTAAATTATTCTTCCAATACAGTTTTATTGCCACAATATTTATTATACAGTGGATTAAATAATTGTTTGTAGCTACCTTGCCCTCCAATGTTAAACTTCTTTTTTTAATAGTGAATGGCAGGTTCCACATTAAAACAACAGAATGGGAATTGTTTTGTATGAATCTGCAAGTGGTATCACCAGCAAAATACATTTTAGTGAAAGGTTCAAGTCTACTTTTGACTCTCTTAAAACATGAGAAATGTCTGTTTTATATTCATTGGTGAAATTTAGATGTGTTTTAAAGCAAATACAATAAGCAAAATGTACATCATATATCAGTCTTAAAAACATATTGTTCAAAAACAAGTTCCATGTCTTTACTGTTCCTTAAAACATTGTTTTTGTCTTATTTGTAGAATCACTGGAACATATTTGTAATGTTATGATTTGTACAACAACATTTCTTTTTACTTTATCAATGAATGTACTCAGGAATCTGAAATACCTCATGGGTACTAAACCTGTGAAAATTAAAACTTTGGAATTGTTGCTTATAATGTAGCAATACAATCTGATTGGAAACCTACAAACACTAGTATTTACAAATCATTAATGAAATTGCTTTTACAGCAACAGTATGAACTTCAGGACGTTTCAATGGGGAGATAAATCTGCAGTTGTTTTTAAAGGTATTTATTAAAAAGTACTCATTTTCAGCAATGTAAACTGAACAGAATAGCTATACCTATTATCAAAGTGAGTACTAAAGACTCTTGAAGAGGCTGGTCCATCGCATACGATCTCTGATAATGAGTTTGGGATCAAGTGTTTTTTTAACAGATCTGTATTTGTACATATCAGACACAATATCCAGAGGTAGTTTAAGACATCTGTATCTCATAGCACTGTAATTATATGAATTAATATAAAAACAGGGCACTCTGTGTCTAGCGTGTAGTGCATTATGTGAAGACTAAAGTGTATTATGAGACCAGGGCAGAGTGGAGAATCAAATCACATCAGTGTGGTAGTCTCTTTTATGTTATAACAAATTACAAAAATAATACCAAACACTGGGAGTGAAACTAAGACATTAGAACAGACTAGAAGCTCAGTGTATGATTAAAAGCATATATTTTTGAGTTTTGGGGTAAAGTGTTTATTTAATTTAGACCCCCCGACCCCACACAAAACTACAAGCATATCCTCCTTGTGAGATCATGTTGCATCAGCAACCCAATCTTTTTACTGTGCATGCATTCCTTGCCATATAAAGGATTCGTATCAAGTCCTAAATAGTACAGATTTCTTCTGTAGTAACTGCTGACATCTGTAAGCTCTCTGTTAGATAATATTTGTTCTGTCACTCAAACCTCTCAACCTCTTAGATGGAAGTAGGGTAGCTCTCCTGTTGTGCTTGAAGATTTATTTTTGTTAAGTAGAGATTTGTCTTGGCAGCATAGATTTCTCCTTGGATTATAGTGTTGGAGCATAGATTTAACAGTTAGGCCATTGTGTGGGATGTATATTAAGTTGTGGACTACTAGAAGCGGGGATTGTTAAAGGATATGGGCAGTAAATTCTAGTTTAGTAGCTGAGGGCTTGGCATGGGTGGGAACAGTAAAAGGAATTTGTGGCAAATTTTGTTATAACATTTTTGGGTTTTGATCTCTGGGGTTGTGGCCGGTTTGTGAATATATGGCAGGTATATAGCTGCATGGGGAGTATGCATGTATTTGCAGTTGTTTCTCTGGCTTTATCTGGATGAAAGATTTAGTTTTATACAGCAGGCCTTTTTGACTGTTATTTGGTTATGGGAATCATATTTAATATTCTCATTTATTGAGACTCCAAGAAGCGTACTGTGTTTTACAATTTCCATCTTAGTGTTGTTGCATAAGGTGATGTTAAACGTGTCTTTACTTTGTAAATATGATTTAGGTGAAAGGAAGCAGCTTATTTTTTGGGGAGGGGCAGTAGTAGTAGTAAGTTGCCTAACCAAGTTTCGATGGATGTGCAGGATACTTTGGTCATTTATTGTAATACGTGCAGGATAGGGCAGACTAGATTAATCTAGAATCTTCAACATATTGAATCGGAGTAGTGTGATTGGCTACTGAGATCATTTCTGAATACATTAAACAGGACTGGTCCCAGCACGGATCCCTTGTGGGGAGTGGCCCCAGCACGGATCCCTTGTAGGGAGTGGCCCCAGCACGGATCCCTTGTGGGGAGTGGCCCCAGCATGGATCCCTTGTGGGGAGTGGCCCCAGCACAGATCCCTGCAGTAGGTGGTCCCAGTATAGATCCCTGTCGTATACTTACTGTAACAGGTAGAAAGGAGGAATACTCATTTAGTCACTTGTCAGCTTCACATCCATCTAGGTAGCTTTCAAACTAGGGGAGAAAGAGACAGAGAGATGAGAGAGGCCTAGAGAAGACCATTTGTGTAATAGTAGTATAGAAACCCATGAAATAATGAGGAAACTAGATTGATGGAATTTCTGTTTTTATTGATTGCATCAGTAAAACATTAGTACATTTGTGCTGGTACTATATCTGGGTCAAAAATCATGTTGTATTGATGAAAGGAGGTTATTTACACTGAGGTAGTTAAGTAATTTAGTGTGTATGCATTTTTCAGGGATTTTTGATACAGGAAGTAGTATAGCGATTGGTCTGAAGTTAGCATAGTCGTTAGGTGACCTTCTTTTATGAACAGGCACAATATATGTTTTTTCCCATATAGTGGGGACATGACATTTTGTTTATTAGTATGGTTATTGGGTAGGCAAAGTTGTTAGTCTGGAGGTGATACATTGTCAATAAACTGAATGTTAGATGTCAGCTATTTTTGCCAGGGGGATCTTCACATGATGGGATTGGTTGTGAATTGTGAGCTAGATTTATTAAGCTTGTGGTGGATGCCCAAAAGATTTTTGAATTGTTATGGTGAGTTTCTTGCATGTACAATACTGACTTTACTTCCAGTTTTATGTTACGCTTGATTGTTTTTCTCAAGTACTTGAAGTACTGTAAATATTGCTGATTTTTTTTCTGAGATTGCTGCAGTTTCCAAGATTTGTCCCTTAGTCTCTTTAGTTGATTAGTTTTGCGTGACAGCTAGCGAGCAGAGATCAGTTTAACTATTTTCATCCTTATGAGTGATTGTTCATTTACTATGGCAAGGAAGATTTTATTGCAATCAAGTGCTGCTTCATCTAAAGGTAGTACTTTTTGAAATGTCCAGTTGTAAAAGCCCCTGCATTAAAGCTAGTTAGATTGTGCATTAAGCTATAATGGTCTTGCTTAAGGGAGTGGACAGAAGTTCTATTGGCAAGAGTGGGTAAATGGCCACATAGGATATCAGGTAAGGTACCTATGATGGAGATATTGCAAGGGTATGTTGACAGTGTCCAATCTAACATCAGTGTTGTGTTAGTGGGTGTAGTGTATCTGGCTGGAGTGTCTATGAGTTGTTTAAAGTCAGAGGTTGATGTTTGAGTAGGGATGTTGGGTATAATTTTGAAATGGTTTATATTAAATTCTCCTAAGATTAGTATTTCATGAAGTATATCGTTGGCTATCCTGGATATTTTGTCCTCAATAATCTGGATGTTATTCCCTGGAGGTAGATGTGTGTGTGTGTGTGTGTGTGTGTGTGTGTGTGTGTGTGTGTGTGTGTGTGTGTGTGTGTGTGTGTGTGTGTGTGTACATGTATGTATATATATATATATATATATATATATTTTTTTTTTATTTATTTATTTATTTATATGTTGCAGCAATACACAGGACCTACTATAAGATAAGTTTAAGAAAGGAAATAAGAATTTCTGCATTGTTAAACTGTGGTAGTTTGTGCTGATAAAAAGAGATGTTTTGATGGTTAGGCTTACATGTACGATGGCTTCTCCATATGCTTTTTTGCCTATGCAGTCTGCTCTAAGCATACAATTTCCCAGCAGAAGAAATTCACTGTTTTTGATAGTGGCTATTAACCACAGCTCTGTAATTACTACCTTGTCAGGTATATGGTCTGATATGAATGTTTGCAACCTGGCAACCCTGTTGAAGATGCTCCTGTGGTTAATATTGATGACATTTTAACATTTTTCTCTGTAATTTTTGTGTGAGATGATAGTGATTGGCATCTTTGTTTAGATACCATTTGAATAACCATGAAGGAAGATACGTTACCTGCAACAATGTCTCCATTTGTAGCACTGAATGATGTGCTTCATCTAAAGCAAAAATAAAAAGCTTCCCCCAAGTTGCATAAGCATATGTCACTTCCCCTCCCCCCACATACAGATTTACACATGAAAATATACACACAAAACATAACAATTGCATATGAGTACAAACATGTATGCACACACATGGCACGGATGCAAAAAATGACAAGTAACAGTAGCCTTGTCACAGTGCTACTGCAGGCTACTGGCTGAGTAAGAAATAAAGCATGCATTTGTGTTAACAGGCACATGTTCTTTTATTTCACTTCACTTCATTAGGCTTTCGTCTGCTATGCAACATAGAACATGGCCAGCCCCCACTCTGTAGAAAAGTGTGTGCTTCAGTTTACCTGCTCAGAACATTATGTGCAGTGCAAACTAGTGATGACACAGCTGAACTATTCAGATGCGCACACAATTGACTCATAAATGTTACTAAATTTTCCACACTAAGGAAAATTTCATTAATTGTAAAGAAGCACAAGCCTCATTAAAGTACAACATAATCACAGATGTTAAGCTGAGCAGTGCAAGCATATGATTAGGACTTGCCCCCCTCACACCCATGCTCCCAAACAACCTAAATGTGTAGATCATAACTCTGTGGTCACATAAAACACAAAGAAAAAGGAAATTTTCACAAAGCAGTAGAATTACTGCAGTGTCTGTAGCACATGCAAGAAACAATTATGGCACTACAAATAAGTCACTGATATGTTTACTAAAGATTTTCAGACTCTCAAAAGTATTTATCACTGCTTGTATTTTAAGTAAATAGAATTGTCACCTGACAGGACAGACTAAGGTGACTTAATCTCAAAAACTGTGCTCCCAAGGTGTATTAGAGATAACAAGTAGCTTTCCAACATTACAAACGTATGTCAGGATGTCTGACCAATTAAGTAATATAGGACTGGAAAAAAAATAAAATTTACAATTAGTACTTATTGTGCTGCTGGCAGGTTTAGATTACACAGAATTTCATTACAAGATAACATTTTTTTTTTTTTTTAGTTTCTGCCCATAGTGGTATCATAACTACTTTACTGCTGTTTTAATTTTATTACACAATTAATAAACCAACAACTGTATTCTTGATTTGATTTGCAGGAGAACTCACCACAACATCTTTGCTGGACAGAGAGACAAAATCAGAATACATCTTGATTGTGCGAGCTGTGGATGGAGGAGTGGGCTACAATCAAAAAACTGGGATTGCCACTGTAAGTGTTTCATCGTATTGTTTTAAAAAATCATTAATGTTGACTAAATGCCAGTTTTTATGTTTTATGGCTTCATTCTTGATTAATAAAAAGGATAGTTGGCTACCTTTAAAAATGAACCTATAACCACAGTGGGTTCTACTGGTCTCCCTTTTTTGTTGTTTTTTTCTTACTCTGGAATATATAGCATTCTAGGTAGAGATCCCTTGATGAATAAAATAACATTATATCATCAGATGTAAACTCCACTGTGACACCCCAGCACTGGCCCAGTAATCAAGAAGCCTCAATCGTCACCACTGGCAACAGTGGACAATGTACACACTGGGAGGATGACAAGTACACACAGTAAAGTGCAGTTTCCCTTAAGAGCACACAGAGATCACAGTCAGTCTAGGGTTGGTTTCTCCCTCTTTTTCCAGATCCCCAATAAGAAACTCCACTGGCACAGCTATAGGCTTGAGATATCAGCTGAGTGGCCAAGCTAGAAACTGTAGCACCCTCTTTGTCGAGCCAGTGCTTCACGTTCCTGCCCAAGTAGCTCACACACACACTTTGAGATTTGATTGATATACAAATAAACAAACACACACACACACACACACACACACACACACACACACACACACACACACACATCTGGGACAGCCAGGCACATGTTTATTAACTTAAGGCCCTTAAAAAAGAGTGTCCAATCCTACTGTGTAATGTTATTATTTTCCAAATGGCAGTCTGACCAAGAGCAAGGGTATTTAGGAGTGGCCTGTACAGTATCACCAAATAGGTATGCAAGTACTTTAAGAGCTTAAATATGTCTCACAGATCAGACACAGAGATAGGTTTAAATATATTTAACAATAAATAATAAAACAACAAGACAATACTCAATATGTATTCACAGTGACTTCAGAGTTCAAAATCAGAGGAAATATTTAAAACAACATTGCAGGACAGTGTCAAATAAATGAAGAAAACATCTAAGCTATACTATATTATATTCATATCTGAATCTGAGAGAGTTACTATGCCTTAGAAACTTAGTCACAGTAAGGCAAGTGCAGAAGGTGGTGATGAGTGGATGTTTACAGGTGAAAGACAAAATACAAAATGCACAGTTTCTCTCTCAGAGAGTTCTTAAATATCAAATATTACTGCTGAGTTAGCTTGGATGACATCATTTTTTGTCATCTGACTTTTGTTCCCAAGCTAAACCCCCAGTGTAGCATTTGACATCTCCTTGTGAAGAATATATATCTCTCAGATGTTTGCAGATCCTGGAAGTCATAAAACAATAAAACACTTCTACATCTCAAACCTTGTAATTACAAAAAACTTCTAGCTGTAGATATTGTCTGCTACTGCTTTTAAACTGAGAGATGACATGTATAGCACAATCGTAAAACAGTTTAATTTCAACTATTTTCTTGACATTTTGCAAGTTAACGCTGTATGTTCTAGTTTCTAATGTTAAAACATATACATTTGTGCATGTATATAGTTTATGTACATTTCTGTTCTTTTCCAGTAGGGTACACTGTGGACACATTCTTGAAGCTCAGTACTGTACAAACCCTGTTCAACACCCACTTCTGGAATTTAATTTACACATAATCTGTAGTTCTAATACAGTTGTAAGACGAGCATATGAATTATGTTGATATTCGCAAATGACATATGATTATTTACAAAATTCCATATAGCTTGACGGGCATTATTGCCCTATGTCACAGCCACATTCAGAATATTACTGTTGTTTTAGTGTTACCTTTTCTGTAGGGTGCAATGTTTGGAGAGAAAAAAAGTGGAGTAAGATAGCAGCTCTAAGAAACATTGGACAAGTACTCATTTTACCACGGCTTCAACATTTAGTTTTGCACATTGTTGCATTTCTACACTTAGCAATGAAACACTCTTGAAAAATGGGGTGATGTGTTATCCTGTCACAAAATTACTTAATTCACAGCTGTCTACTTGTAGCAGTTTCTGCCCACAGGATCTTCTGCAACTGCCTACAGAAGAGTAATCCTTGTCATATGATAATTTTAGCACTCTGTGATTGGCTGAGCTAACTATCAAATGTTTGACATTTGGAAGGTTGAGTCATGCAATTACTGCAACCTTAGCATGAAAGTTGTTATGCCAAAAACCATCATGCCCACAACATACATCAAATGCTGAAACGCATTACTGCTCAGGACACAGGATCAGACATTATCATGGATCTGGAAGGGGGAGCAATTTGAATGGTCTGCAATGTTGGTATTCAACATTTCAACTATCAGTAGGCGGGGTTAACTACGCTTGACTCGACCTTCCAGTTGTGGAGCATTTGATTGTAAATGAATTGACATCATCTTGCATGAGCTGTTTATAGGTCTGGCTAAAAGATTATGAAGTAGAATATGCTCAGGAAATCTAAATTAATCTTTGTAAGCCTCATTTGAATTTTGGTAACTGTATTAATGGATTTCCTGGAGTGCTCAGGTAATATAAATTCATTTGTGAAAGTCTCATTAAATTTTGATAGGTATCAGTAGATTTCCGGTTGTGTGTTCTGCAGTCAAATATGTAAACAGAGGGCCCTGTTTTTGCTAGTTTTGTTTTTTCACTTGTTGAGACTATCTCATGACTATGGCTGGTGTACTAAACTGAACTATGACATTTTAAACTGGACATACCCTCTAATGATTTATGTTATATCTGGAAAACTCCTGCGGTGGGCAATCAATCCCTTACTGTGTGTATTTACTGATTTCACTATTGCTATAGGGATTGAGGTTGACTTGAAAGTTGTGGAATGTTGGTGGTGGAATAATACCCAGTACATGTCAGCAAACATTTTAAAATGTTGCAAAATAGCAAGAACCTGTTAAAACATGGGAACTTGACTGATGTCATTGTCGTTCTGTAAATCAGTAATATATGTGCAATAGCTCAAGTCGAGGAGGAGTGTGTTACATACAGGGAGAAGTGATTATAAATAGAGTATATTGAGATGTACCTATAGGAGCATCTTATATAGTAAGCATTGGCTAGCTTGGAATATCATCATTAAAGGGATAAATGTACATATTTGGAAGATGGTGCTTCCAATAAAGTTCCCTTATATATGCAGGATTATTAAAATGGGAGAGCTGAGTGTTTCTTCAAAGGAAGATGGAGAAATGCATGCTCACAGTTGGGTGTATATGCCTGATTAGAAATGATAGTTAAAGAGCTGAGGACTATAGAGTTTTCCTGATTTATATCAGTGATTACGTTATACAAAAAGAGAAAAAATGGTCTGGACACGCCGTAATGCTGTGAATAATTTATTCCACAATAATACAAGCGCTTTCATTATTGTGGAATAAATTATTCACAGCTTTTTGGCATGTCCAGACCATGTTTTCTCTTTTTTTAGTTATTAGTTTTATGGTCTGTGTTCTCCACGTTTTGTTGTGTTATTAAGTGATTATGTTATCTCATTCTTTTTCCAATAACATAAGCCCTACTCTTATAACATATTTAATTCTTAACCAAGAGACCAGAAATGCAGTAAGCCAGGAACATTAGTTTAACATCTCACCTTAGTGTCATTAGAAAAAAAGCAGAAGAGACTTCAGAGAGTTTCTAACACTTGATGCAGATCATGCTATCTGGTGGCAAACTATTTGGCTTTTTACTGGATCATTTTCAGTGAGGAGAAAATAATCAAGTCCTGAGTTTGAAATGGAGTATAAACTCAGGAGGATAAACATAAATGATTTAGGGGTAAGAAAGGTGGCCTCTCTCCTCTCAATTCAGACTTTTCCTCAAATAATATCAGGAAGTGTAAATAATAGTTTACTTTTGTTTTGCTTATGAATATTCAGGACGCCTGTCTCTGGTGTCATGTAACAAACCCCAGATTACCAGTGTAGCTGGAGAACAAATTTCCACAGATTTGCCTGATGAAACCCTAGTCAAGAAGACAATAACTATGGATTGTAACATTCAGTGCATTTTCTCTCATGCTTGGTCACTTTCCAAACTGACAAAAATAATGCCGTTACCCACATATGGGACTCCGTTATTTACAGCGCACACTTATGTCCTGAACCCCAATTAAAACTATATTGCTGTCCCATAGGGCCTGTAGATTTATATTACACTACATCTGGTTGACATTGGAAACTTTAATGTAGTCACCATTCTGTCTTCCTTCCCTTTCATTCCTCCTCTATTTGTCGTCTATATTCTTGAATATTTGTATCACTTCCCTTTACACTACTGATTCTGGTAGTGCATTCCATGATCTGCAGCCCTGTTCTTGAAGAAGTATATTTAGATATCCAGAGAGTAGTTAGTTCCTGCTCTCAGATGCCCTTGTCTACACCTTCATCTTCTATCCTTTCTTTTTAGGACAGTCCTGTTCACATATGAAACACATACACTTTTTTTTCTGGCTTCTAATAAGAACAGTTCCATTTCATCTAAATCATGTTCATATTCTTTTACATTAGTCTCATACACCTTGCTGGTGATTTTTTGTGGACCCCTTACTACAGCCTGTTGTCCCTCTCCTTATATCACCCCAGAACTCCACATATTATTGAAGTTGTGATATAACCAGGGTCCAGCATAGTGGGATCATTAACTCTTTCCTTGTGAAGATAAATCCCCTGAGACTATCTAATTATTTGTTTGGCTGTTGCCACTGCTATATCAGTGTACTCAGGTTTTCTAATGAAGCTGCCATCAATCATCTGGCCTTTGTCTTTCCATGTTATTGTCAGTTTTAATCCTTCCAGCATACACTTTGCACAAGGACTTGTAGGCTTGCTGCACTAATTTACACTTGCCTGCACTGAACTTCAGCCATCACTTTTTGGATCACGTTTTTAGCATGTCCAAATCCTTCCTTAGACTAGTCTCAAAACTTATACCACAGAGCCTAATGCTAAGTTATCACTGAAGAAGTCAGTCCTGTTGTCTGTTCACTGAAAAATTCTTAAATAATTTAAAGCAGGGTTGACTGACCTTTTTGGCTCAGGGGAACCTTACCATACTTGACAAGGTTGGGGGGCCCATTACCATGTTCAACATGCATCTGTCCATTCAAAACAGTTTGTTATAGGACAAACTGGGAGCCAGGTAAAATGATTTGGTGGGCCAGATTGTGGTCCTAGGGCCACCTGTTGGACACACCTGCTTTAAAAAGTACTACACCAGGGATCAATCTTCAGTTGTGCTTCGATATCCATGTTCCTTATTCCTCAATTGTCCCTTTCACAGCAACCCACTGCATCCTACCATTACGCATGCAATAATGCTGTTTCTTATTCTTTCTTTTTTGTTTGCTCCCCCAGGACCCTGCTCTCAGTGACTGCCCTACCTTCACACAATTGGTCTTTTCATTCTGGTAGAACAGAATCTGTGTATTCCTGGGCTAAATAAGAGTCCTGTTTGTTCCTGATGAGTGATCCCTTTCAGCAGTCCAATCCTTGATGAGAATCAGGTGATATGGAGTGATCCGTATTACCCTGTCTTTTGGGACCACCATCCCCCACTCAGTGCTCTTCCAAACCCCCATTTGCTGTCTTCAGATGGGAAAAATGCCTTTACATGCCATGTTCCCCTTTGCTGCACATTGTGAATACACAATGGCATTACAAGCTCATCCAACTCAGAACTTATCTAGGAGGACACGAAGTGCTCACGCTAGATGTCACTATGTGGAAAGCCACAGCCACCACCCATCCATGGTGCCACAGAGATGTCTTGAATTTTTTCTTAAGCCTTCCCACCAACCCCTCAAATTTTTCCTCCAGTTAACCATGTAGTACTTATTACGCCTTGATGAAATTCAAGTAGAACGTGTGGTGGTGTTTCTTCTTAGAGGTTCTGTTGTAACCCAGTCATAAAACTGGATCAGGTTTAGCTTGACAGATCTGACACTGTATTTTCCATCCAGACTCACCCTGTAGGTTATAGGTTAGTATTAAGCTAACTGCCCTTGCAAGCTGTTGTAAGCTGAGCCAGTTATCCCTTGTGAGACTCAAACCCTGCACCTTGTGTTGTAAGGCAAACACCTTAACCATTAGGCCACCCTCCCACACACAACACATTATGGGATCCAATTCCAGTCATATTCAGAATCTTCAGACACAAAAGGTCCATCTCAGCCCTCTTTTCACATGTCGTTTGCCTCCATCATGTTGCAATTGTGGATGATGATTCTTCCTAATTAGTATTCCTTTGGAATAGTATTTTTGACTAGCTTTTGTAAATTTTTCTGTCCTTATTTGCATAGTGTTTCTTGTTAAGATTAAGAATTTAGTAATAGCTGTACTGTAGTGAGATAGTTTATAAATATGTGACTTTTTTGCTTTTCTCAACTTTGCTCTTATTTTTTCTTTGAGACTTACCTGTTTGTAGTCTATTTAGATTGTGACGTGAGTTTTTTTTCATAGTGTTTTGCTAGTTATTTGATATAGTATGTATAAGTGATTAAGACTGCTGTCATGGTCTACATTGTTAGGTAGGTAGATAGGAAGGTTAGTCTGGTTACTTGTTTGTCTTTTTCTGTGTGATAGTGTACCCCCCCCCCCCACTAAAATGGATAGATCTAAAGCTTCATGGTTTAATAAATGTGTGTCATATGGACATAAACCGCCTACACAGGATGCCCACTACAAATGTATGCATTGTTTGAGCACTGCCTATTTGAAGATCGGTTATGAGGCGTGCTCCAAGTTTGGCACTCAACACTAATAATGGAAAGCATACTAAGCTGGCAATAAAAGGCCTGCTCAAACCATCTTCTGCTTCTACCTCCTCTTCCTTCCCCAGCAAGATGAAAAAAGTTGCAGAAGGACAGATCCAGAGAAGGAGAGGGCTATCTCCCTATGACAAAGAGCAGGAGAGTCACAAATAGTCCTTCCATGCCAGCTCTGTCCAGATCTCTGATGCTGCTTGTATTAGAGTCAAAGGACCCCACTGCTTCCTCAGGCAGACTGCAGTCATCCTTCTGCTCTATTACTCCTGCAAAATTTGCTCCAGAGCCATCTCCCTCACCTCAGGTTCCAGGTTCATAGGTAGGTACTAGGCTATCAGCCCTGGGGGCCTATACAAGCCCAGCCAAAAAGGTACCCTGGCTTTTGCCACCCAAGAAAATTATTTTCCTGTGCTACTGTCGAGCAGAGCCACAGAGGTAATCCCCGGGGTGAATTTCCTATTTCCCATCCAGTCATCAAGATTTTTCTTGAAGAGTTTTAATGAGGAGCTTTGTTTGATATAGATAGGTAGTTTATTACAGAGTATGGGAAGTCTCTGGGACAGGAATCTATCCCTCCGGCATGTTCTGTTTATTGTGGTGACAAGGTTTAGGTCCCTAGAGCGTGTTGCTCGGAGGGATTGGGATTTCTTTAAGTGGAGCATGTCCAACAGCTCTGGGTTTGACATAGCTTTGTATGTTAGGCAGAGATCACCTTTGAGTAGGCGATATGCGATGGAGTAAAGCTGGAGTTTTTTGAGACGGTCTGTGTAGGACATCTGTTTGAGGCCAGTAATCCTCTTTCTGAGGTATTTCTGTGGCCTTTCCAGTTGTTGTAGATGTCTTGTGAGGTACATATCAAAAGGGGCATTGTACTCTATAATGGGTCTAATGAGTGATGAGTAGAGGGGAACAATGAACTCTTTTTTTTTCTGGATGAGAAACATTTTGTTATGAGGTGTGCCACGTAGAAGGATTTCCTGACTACTGTGATGATGTGATTATCAAAGGAGAGACTGCTATCCACCTGTGTCCCAAGGTCTCTTATCACACTTTCAGTGTTAAGTATACTACCGCCTATGTTGTAGTTCATGGGTTCAGAGTTTTTACCAAAGGGGATGACAATGCACTTTTTGGCATTGAGCTTGAGGCCATGGCTTTGACACCAGGCACCTGTCTCAGTGAGGCCCTTTTGTAGGATGTCCACATTGTTAGGAGTTTTGATTATGGCTCCTAGTTTGCAGTCATCTGCGAACTTCATTAGCCAAAGACCTTCTGTGTTAGCCTGTACTTCAGAGAAGTAGATACCAAACAGGAGAGGACCCAGGACTGAACCCTGTGTTACTCCACTTGTCACTGGTCTGAAGTCGGATTTGGAGTCTGCTACTTTCACAGTGTGGATTCTGTCAATGAGCCAGCTGGCAACCCATCTTGTGACATAGGGATTTATACCTAATTTAGTGAGTTTATCTATAATTCCAGAGTGGGATATGGTGTTGAAAGCCTTGGCAAGATCTAGATAGGCTGTGTGAACCACCGTAACCTTGTCTATGGCTTTGTTGACTGCTTCAAAGAAGTCTATCAGGTTTAGGAGACATGAACTGCCTTTTACAAACCCGAACTGGGTGGGGTCCAGAGTTTGGAGATTACCAATGTCTTTGTTTTAAGTTCTACGATGATACATTCCATGGCCTTGCAGACCAGGCTCATCAGGCTAATGGCGTGATAGTTCCCGGGGTACGTGGTTGCTCCCCCCTTGTGGAGCGGGATAACTGTCGCAGTGCACCATTCAGCAGGCACAAAGCCTGAGGTGAGGCTATGATTGAGCATGGTACTTAGGTGGAGTGCCAGTTCTTTCTGTAGTTCATGTAGAACACAGCCTGGGATGTTGTCTGGTCCCATGGATGCTGTGTTCTTGGCTTTGGAGTGTATGGTTTTTACCTATGCAGCCGTGATTACAGGAACCTTTCATTCTTCTGGTATAGAGATGAGTTCTTTAGGGGGTGAGGGGGATAAAGTTAGCACTGGAGCTATCTCCCAGGATGTTGGTAATATCAATTGGGTCTGTATATTTAGTGCCATTGTGCTGTAACTCGGAGCAGATCTGAGTGTTGCCATTGAGATTCTTGACATAGCTATATTATGCTTTGTGGTTGTCTTTAGAATCAGTGGTGATTTTGTTTTTGTAACTAGCTTTGGAGGATTTTATCAGGGATCGCAGCTTCTTACTGAGGCTAATCAGGGAGCTCCTCCACTCATGGGATTTTACTCTCTTTTGCAACAGTTTCTGCCTTCTGTTGTACAGTTTGTTTATGGCAGGGGACCACCAGACTGGCTTCCTTTTTTTGGAGGATAGTGTCTTGGTTCTGTTAGGGATAGCACGATCCATGCACTCATGTAAGTGCTTATAAAGTGCAATTGTGTAGGATTCAGTAGTCGTAACTGTATTGTCCATCTGCATGGGTGTCATGAAGTTCGCCACTTCTGTCTTAAGAAGCATGAAGTTGGCTTTGGAGAAATTTTTTACTATGGTTTCCTTAATGGGGGGTGGGGGCAGGATGTGGATATCTAGGGTAATTAGCTTATGGTCGGATCGGACCAATGAGGCGTTGACTTCAGGTGTGGAACACTGGTTACTCATGTTGGTAATGACTAGATCTAGGATATTGTTGCCCCTGGTGAGGTGTGGATAAGTTGATCCAGGGCACTGGAGTTTATGAATTCCAGAAAGCGTTGAGCAAAGGAGTTGGTACATGAGTAGTTTTCCCAGTTAATGGTGGGGTAGTTGAAATCACCCACTATTAGGGTGTTTTGTTGAACCCTAATATTTTCCAGTACATCAAGAAAAGAGGAGTGGGAATCCTGGGGCATGGTGGGTGATCTGTAGCAAGCTACAATTTGGTTTGCAGTTTTGCCCAGAGTTAGTTGCACTTGGATAACTTCAGCTGCATTATGCTGTGCAACTAGCCTGGAGGTGCGGATATCCTTAATGAATATGGACACACCTGCGCCTTTGGTGTTCCGGTCCAGGTTACATGACCAAAAAGTGTGGTATGAGTTATAGCCTGGTAGTGCAGGGGTGCTGTCTGGAGCCTTGAACCAGGTCTCAGTCACTGCACAGATATCAATGTTCTCTATTTTAAGGAGTGCATTTTGAGATTTAGACTTCTAGCATTGAGTAGCATCGCCCTCATTTTTTGCTTGCCTGTTCCTGTTACGGCGGTGAATTTGTCATTTGAACCTTGCCTAAAAAAGGCACTAGATCCAATGACTGCCAAGAGAGTTTTCCAAGCCACATTTCACTAGTCTCTTCATCTTGGTCTGCCAGATCAGCTGGGAGCCTCAAGCCTTCAAATCTGAAACAACCGATGCAATCTTTCTTGCAAGTTCAGATCCAGTTCGGTATCATCCCCGATTCTTCAGCCCAAGGTTAAGGTTTCAGCTCCCAATCTTATTGCTCCTCTCCCATTTCCGTCAGCTCCAGGGTTGTCAGGTCAAACAATGCTGTACTCCTGTCTGCCAGCTTTTAGGACCAACTTTCTGGATCTTGGAATCACCCCTTCCCTTGGGTGCTTTGCATCTTGACAGCTCGGCTCAAGTGTCAGAGCTGATCAAGTTGTCACTGGTGTCGTGGGTCTACAGATCTGAAGAGCATTGGGTGAAGTCATCTGGCATAAATTTCATCCTTCAACATTATGGAGAGTATCCTCTCCCATTCCGAGACAGGAACTTTGGAAGATAATTTAAATATTTCCAAATCTGTCTGGTCTGTCTGCAGCTCTACACCAGTTGCATAGCTCTCACAAAAAATATGGACAAAGCCAAAAATAATGGGGGGGGGGAACAAAGCCACAAAAACAGGGACAATTTTTAAATATTGCTGTTATAAACTTAGAAAGTTGGTAGGATAAAAGGTCTTGTGTTACCGTGCATTTTCTGAAGGATAAGAAGTCTGAAACTCAAATGCTTGTCTTTATTTAATGAATTCAGTTCTTACTAATTCACCACAAAAATCCAGAAAATCACAAATTCTGCAAGGAACAGACCAAAACTATGAAGTAAAAATCTAGACAGTTTAGAGGTATAATCAATTGCCTCCTGGACTGCCTGAGCCTTTGAGTCCCATGGTTCCCCTGCATTCAGTACCCCCTGTTTCTTCCTTGCCCTCTTCAACTTCCCTAACCCAGGAGGTGCATGGTAAGAGCAAGTGTAAGAGGAAGCCCTTGGATTCCCCCAAGAAACCTCTCACTGTGGACACTGACCTCCATGAAGGGGAGGCCTCAACCAAATCTGCCTATAATGATGCCTTTGGGGATTTTATAACAACATGGGGGACTGGACTTACAGAAGTCCTTTCTCCAGAAGACTAGATGTCCATGGAGTGTTTTGACATGGGCCATTCACATCCTTGCTGTTACCACTCTGGATTCTCTTATAGACCAGGTGTTTCACAGGGTTTGGAGAGAAGTCACCATGATGGAACTGATCAAGAAACCAGACACAGTGTTGGCCCTTCTTACAGACAGCCCCCTCATAAGTGGGGAATAAGTGTTGGGTTGAGGATGCCATAGTAGTGATTGCAGCTGCCACTAAAAAGAACGTATCTGAGGAGAGTTTCTCAGTCCATTCACCCAAGAAGAGAATATTGGGCCTTGGTCTGTTTGGTAAAGTGCACCTATGCTCAGCTATGTTTGCCTTGTCTGTGCTGAACTATTGCTCAAATGATGCGGCTCCCTTGAGACCTTGCAGCTGAAGTGTTAAAAGATGGTCAAGACTCAGCAGTCCCCAGAGCTTCAGAAGACTCCATAGGCTCAGTTGCCTAATATGTAGCCCATATCCAATGTCTTCATAAGGCTGTTAATAAAGGAAAAAGGCACGAATCAGTCACAACGTTCAAAAGAATAAGCAGAACCAGTGTATCCCCAAACCACTCGAAGCCGATGGATCCAAAAGCACACTTTATTGTAAAATAAGAAAAATAAGAAAGATAACACTGAGGTTGAGCGCTTTCATCTGTCATGTACAGATTTCATCAGAACCAATGAGACAGCTGCAGTCCATACATTTTATATCTTTCTTGGCGCCAAAATTCTAAAAATTCTTACAAATCTTAAAGCAGCAATGTTCCCTAAATAAAACTAATGTAAAATACTAAGAAAAATACTATATTTAAAAACATTTACATATACATCTTGTGCACTAAAGAATAAAGCTAAAAATATATTATATTAAATAATGTAAAACCTATGAACAAGTAATCTACCTGTTAAAAGAATAAGTTATATGTATATAACCTTGATGGACTATTTATTGCTTCATTTCCCTATACATCAATTTAATTTAATTTAATATCCCAAAGAGGTGGTATATATGACCTAGTGTTGGCAAATACCATAATTGATGGAAAGCCAACCTAATATAATTCTAAATAAATTTTTAGAACAGTCTAAGTTCATTTTGAAAAACAATACTGTACATAATACATAATCACATAAATCACATAAATTGTCACATATAAGTATGTACAATATAAAGCATATGCAGTGTACGCATATATGTCATAGATTACAACTGGGGAACTTAACTCAGCGCTAAAAAAGGTTTCAAACTAATGAAATCATTAATGCCTGGTAGTGTTGTGGCATCTGTGCAAATTTGCCATTTACTTTCTATCCAAGCTAAATATGTCTTCCAATTCCCTCCTCTATCACTAACCTCTACTTGATCAATTATGGAAAACATGAACTTGTGATCTGTCCCCTTATCCAGAATATGTCTGAATAAAGCGTTTTTGGAATCTCCCTTTTTTATCCTGTACATGTGTTCATATATTCGTGTCTTAATCTTTCTCTCCGTTTTGCCTATGTAAAAGGCCGGACATTTTGTACAGGTAGCTATATACACTATGCGCTGGGAGTTACAATTTCCAGTTATGCATTTCACCTTAGTATGCATTATATTACCTAATCTAATTGTTTGTGTTGTATTGATATAGGTACATTGTTTACAAGAGCCACATTTTCTAGTACCTTTTGTCCCCATTTTTCTTTTGCTTTTCATTCCACACTCCAATAAATTTTTTATATTGTTTCCAGTTTTATATACAGTGCATATCTCTGTTCCTACTATACTACCTATAGGGCCTGTAGTAGTAATTAGGTTCCAATGTTTTTTAAGAATTTCAATAATCAAATTAGCAAACGGGTTAAATCTTATCACACAGACTTTTTTATCCCAATCCTTTCTGAGATTACTCTGTATTATACTGGTACACCCTAGCAATGGTTTATATTTTTGGCCCCATTGTGATTTTACAAATGTAGTTATATTACCCAGCAACTTTTTTGGATATCCCCTATCTGTAAATAGTTGAGTGATAGTATCTAATTCACTATGCATGACTTCAAGGGTAGATGACATCCTCGCTGCTCTAATACACTGGCCCTTCACAATATTTTTAAAAATATATTGTGGATGGCAGCTGGAAAAATGAATGTAATCATTGGAAAAGGTGGGCTTCCTGTACAATCTGGAAATAAACCCAGTGCCAGTGTTTCCTATCCACGTATCCAAATATGCAATACCCTTTTTGTCATATTGGGACGTGAAACTCAAAAAATCTGTAGTGTTGTTAAGATATTCCAAAAATATGGGAATCATGTCAGTTGGTCCAGTCCAAATTATGAACACATCATCCAAAAATCTGGTATATAACCGTATATACTTGAAAAAATCACTTGTGAATACATGTTGGTTCTCCCACTCGAGCATGACCATGTTGGCGAAAATCGGGGCACAAGATGCTCCCATGGCCACCCCTCGTGATTGTCTAAAGAATTCTCCTTGGTGTTCTATGTAGTTGTGTTCCAACACCAAACCCATCATGTCCATAATGAGATTAACTCTATCCCAACTACCTCCTAGATATTTACTTAAACTACTCTGGAAATATTCTAATCCCGGAGTCGCAGGAATGCTGGAGAATAAATCTTGGACATCTATGGTAAGGAACGTCAAATTCTCATCCCATACATCCATTGTAAGTTTACTCAGAAAATCCCAGGAATCTTTGACCAGATGGTCAACTTTGGTATAGATATGTTTGGTCCAATGATCAATAGTAGTCCCTATCTTAAATGTTTTTGACTTGGATCCTGAGATGATAGGTCTGAAAGGTGGTAAAGTCAGCAAGACATTGCTGCTTTAAGATTTGTAAGAATTTTTAGAATTTTGGCGCCAAGAAAGATATAAAATGTATGGACTGCAGCTGTCTCATTGGTTCTGATGAAATCTGTACATGACAGATGAAAGCGCTCAACCTCAGTGTTATCTTTCTTATTTTTCTTATTTTACAATAAAGTGTGCTTTTGGATCCATCGGCTTCGAGTGGTTTGGGGATACACTGGTTCTGCTTATTCTTTTGAACGTTGTGATTCATAAGGCTGTTGTCCAATGCAGCTGATGGGATGTCCCACGCAGCAGGCAGCCATCACTTCTATGTGTCATCATGACTTGATGTGCTTATGCAGTTTTGCAGATTGTTTCAAAGTGTCCTTTAATGCACTTTTTGATATTTCTTCCCTGTTTGGCCCGAAGGTCAGAGAGATGCTGCCTAGGAATTAATGATGTCGTCTGCTATTGGAGTTCATTTCTTGATCCCTCAATGGTCTTTCAGGAACCAGAAGGGCAGGAGGACAGGAAGCAGCTCTTATTTTCATAAAGCACTGGACACCCCTAGTGAAGGGTTCCCCTCCACAGCAGAAGATGTACATATACATAATGGAGATTGCTCTCATCGCTGGGTGGTCCACAGAACTGGAGTTTCCATGGGCTTTCTCAAAGATGCCCTTCCCTCACCTTCCTGTAGCCCTGAATGGTTGCCTATCGTTGCACTCTGGACTGTAGGGCAGTTGGGGTAACTTGGCTCTTCACTTAAAACCTGGGAAGCCATCACCTCATAGGCATGGGTTTTGAGAGGCATGTCTAGATGTTACACAGTTCCCTTTTCGTTTACCCCCAAAAGATTTCTGAAAAACCCTTGCAGAAATTCCATCCCAACAGAGAAGGGATGTAGCACTGAAAATTTAAAAATTGCTGATAACTGAGTCATCCAAGAGATCCTAGCAGACCAGCATGGATCTGGGATCTATTCCAGATTCTTTTTTGGCACCAAGGAAAAACAAGTACCTCAGACCCATTCTGGATTTCAGCAAGCTGAACCATTTTGTTAAACAGACCAAATTCCAGACTGTCATGGTGCACTCCCTTCTGCGCCTCTTCAGAGAAAGGATGACAGGATGTGCACAATGGATCTCGAGGATACCTACCATCACATAAATATAGTGAAGTATTCCAGGAGATTTGTGCAGTTTTTCTTAGGGCCAACCATTATCAAATGTGGCTTCTGCCCTTTAGTCTTACCACAGCTTCCTGGATATTCACCAAATGCATGGCAATATTGGCAGCCTGGCTCAGATTGCAGGGCTTCCAGGTCTTGCCTTACCTGGATTATTGGCCTTAACCACTTCCATGAAGGCATCCTTCAATGCATGTGATTCCTTACTCCAGGTATGTCTGTTCTTTGGCATAAAAATGAATCATGAAGAATCCAGCCTGGTACTAGAATTTATTGGTTGTTGTTTGAATATGATCACTCAGACAACCAAACTGCCATTATCAGCACTAAATTCACTTTGTCTACGTGCTTTTCACATTCTGCAGATTCCCAAACCCAATTCTGTTTCAACACTTCATCTCATTGGGCATATGGCAGCTTCTGTTTGTCTCATACCTCTTGCAGGATTCCATGAGAGGGTTTTACAGTGCAGTGGTCCTATCTGTCTCTTCCCATGGAGTTTCCAGTGGCTTTAACAAATGTTTATCACTGCCACATTTGATCGTTGTTAGAACCCCCCACTGGTCCTAGTGAGACAGCCCTTTGTCTTCCCAATCCCCAGGTTACAGTGACTGCAAATGCTTCCCCTCTGGGTGGGGGATTTCAAAAGGAAGACTGGTCAAGGCACCCTGGTCAAGGTAAAAGGCCAATATTCAAATCAATGTCTTCGAAATAAAGGCAGTCCTCCTAGTGTTGCAGGCATTTCAGGACCTTCTCCCCAGAAGCGGGGTTGCCATTCAGACCAACAACATGTCGGTGGTATGATAACTGAAAAAAACAAGGAGGATATTGGTCATATTCCCTGTATCAAGAGGCCAGGACAGTTTGACATTGGGGAGATCCAACATTCAGATGGACAGGTTGAGCAGGGACATTCTTCTGCCTCATGAGTAATCCCTGAATCCCAATCTAATGGAACAGATTTTCAGCCACTAGGATGCCCCTGCTGCAATCTTTTTGCTTCCCCATCCAACCCAATGTGCTGCAAGTTTTATGCACTGATCCCTCCTGAGGGACAATCACCAAGGGATGCTTCTATGCATGCATGATCAAGGGGTCTCCTTTATGCATATCCAATGAGACAGTTGATCATGTTTCTTCAGAAGGCAGCCAATTGCAGAGTGACAGTCATCCTTATTACCTTGTTCTGGCTCCAATAGGTTTGGTTCCCCTTTTTGGCCTCACCTGCTTCACCCACCGTGGGTGTTGGATCTAGTTCCAGATCTGATTTCTCATCCTTTGGGATTACTGCTCACAAACATTTCTTCCCTAAAGCTAACTGTACAGTTTCTCCAATTCCGATGCTGGCCTGGAATCCCAAACTCTCCAATAGACTTAGACATATAGGTCTATGCTAGTAAATGGAAGTGCTTATTTATTTGGGCTTCTTCCCATGGCTTGCATACTTTTTAGTACATTTAAATGTCATTCTGGAATTTTGATTGATCTTTTTCACTCTGGTCTTAGTTATCCCACTGTTAAGGTACAACTGGCTGCCATTTCTATCCTTCTTGTGGGTAGAGATAACACCCCCCATGGTGGCTGTAAAGTTTTTCAAGACCTTTTTGAGGAGCATATATTTAAGTCCAACTTTTTGAGACATGGTACCTCAGTGGGACTTCCTCTGCTGCTGCAAGTCCTTACTAGATGACCCTTTGAACCTACAGACACTGTATCCTTAAAATTTGTCATGGAAAATGCCCACCTTGAACCTGCACAACTGCCTCCCACTCCTGCTTAATTACAGAGGTATCTTCCTTTTACTATTCTGCCCTGACAAGCCCTATAGATAGGTTCTGCAGTCTCGAGGACTGGTGTAGCCCCACTCTGTTCACCTCACTACGCTCGCCTGACTCCTCTCCACTTCCCTGCCCCCATTTCCCAGCCCCTCCACTTCCTTTACATTTATTTTAACCCCAGATCACCTGACCACACCATCCTCCACTCAAAGACCTCTCATACACACACCCTATCAAATTTCTACTTTAAAAAGGTACATAGTATCTACTTGCCATGCATTCACACTCACACTCATACTTGAACCCCAAAACCACTAAGACCCAACCACTACTTCCTCATAAAATACCATTAATCCTAGGATTTCTCTTCCTAACCTGCATATACCTAAGAAGCATCACATCATTATAAACAAAACACATCACTAGAAAAGACACAATTCCACATAACACTTTCTCAAAAAAATGTACACTCACACATTTCTTTCCTATCTATTCTACATTATTTAAAGACAGCTTAACCCTACACATTTATAAGTCTCACATAACACCGTCTTACACTAGAAAAACATTTTAGATCCAGCATAGACATTGTGCACACAATTAAACACATACTGCTTATCACTAAAATCTACTTATAACTGGAGACATACACCCAAACCCTGGATCACAAAACTGTTTACTCTCTGCTAGGCAAATCTCTGACCTATTGATTTTGAATGTCAACTTCAGAAGTATCTCTAACAAACTTTCTGACCTACACGCATTTATAGCTCACTACTCCATTACCGAGATGTGGCTAAAACCCAGTACCCAAAATGAAGACATTCTCCCACCAGGTTATAATATCCTAAGACTGGATAGTGTGGGCAAAAAGGGAGGTGGAGTTGCTATCCTCTACAAAAATACAGTCAACATCAAACCTTCTACAACCCCCATACCTAAATTTCAAAATGTCGAAACCTTAGGTTCAACCCTAAGCATAAATGACACAAAAACTATCATTATTCTCTGCTGTTATATTCCCCGGGTAATAACTCTCCCATCGTTGAAGAAATGTTACAATGGGCCACAGATAATCTCCCCCAAGAAACATCTTACCAGGTGACCTGAACACTGATTGGTCAGCCTGTACCTCTAACAACCCCACTAACCATATTAATCTTTACAGTTTTGCCGAATGTATCCAAGAACCCACTAGAATCGACAAAATAACCACAGTCTATTCTAGATTGGACAGTAGTTAACTGCACCAAACAAAACTATCAGACAGGATGCCTTCCTGATGGTCTTAGTGACCATCTCCCCACCTTCCTCCTGCAGAAATGTACCAACATAGCCAAACGCATTGTTTTGAGACAAATCAGAGATGATTGTGAACTAAACAGTATTCTAAAACAGAGTAACTAGAAACCACTACAAACCCTAACTCTAGACCAAGCCATTGACTACTTCAACAATATTCTCATCAGTATCCTTGATAGACTCGCACCAATTAGGAAAATCAGAGCCAAGGTACCAGTTAAGAAAATAAAAGTCAAGTCAAACTATGCACCATGGCTAACTATGGAAACTAGAGCCCTTCTAAAGTCAAGGGATAAGACTTGGAAAATTTGGAAGAAAGACAATACTAACCTAGCCAAACAAAGTTACCTACAACTTAGAAATAAGACCAAGAGACAAACTGAAATCAGTAGACAAAATTACTTCCTCAGTATCCAAAACAAACATTCAAAAGCTCCCCAAAAGTTTTGGCATGCCATTAATTCTCTCCTAAAACCAGGCAAAACTACCACTCCCACTCCTAACTCCACGAATGACAACAAGGACATTGCCTCCCAATTCAATCACCACTTCACAGAATCCATCGTAACACTATCTTCCCAACTATCCAAAACCAGCTCTACATATAACCAAACCAAAAGCCCTGACAACATCCCATCCTTTACGCTCTCACCCGTTCCCACCTCAACAATTAAAAAACACCACCTAAAATTGAAACCTACCACCCTTGCTGCTGACAATCTTCCAGCCAACTTACCAAAAATAGCTGCTGAATCCTTATCCTATCCTATTTCTATTCTTATCAATCGCTCCATACAAGAAGCATATATCCCACAGCTATGGAAGGTATCATACATTATTCCTCTACATAAAGGCGGAAACTCATGAATACTCAAATTGTCACCCCATTGCCACTCTATCCCCCCTTATCTAAAATACTAGAAAAATGCATACATTCTCAGGTAACACAATTCCTAAAACTCACACCATCTCCTCTCCCCCACACAGCATGGCTTCCGACATCGCTCTGCTGTCTTTCACCGATCTGATCAACCAACATAGAAATAATAATGACTTTGTATCTGCAATATTTCTAGACCTCTCCAAAGCATTTGACATGGTTTCATATTCCTTACTACTAGACACTCTGACATCCCTATCCTTTGCCCCTTCCACTATAGCCTGTTTTAAAAGCTATCTGTCAAATAGGCAGCAATCTGTCCAATGGCAAAGTGTACTTATCCCCCTTATTTCCAACTACCATAGGTGTACCACAAGGCTCCATATTAGGCTCACTTCTTTTCTCCATATTTACCAATAATCTCCATACCACTACACAGCATGCTTCACTTATACAATATGCTGACAATTCAACTCTTATCTGTTCAGTTCCATCTCTTCCCACCCTACAACTCACCCAGGAATCCTTTAGCTCTGTGGAAAGTTATATCACTCAGATCCAACTTATCCTAAACCCTAATAAAACCAAATTATGACTTTTCACCCCAACAAAACCATTTCCACCCCTCTATCCTATACTATCTCCTCCAAAAATGGCACTATTATCTCTCCCTCTGACCATGCCAAACTCCTAGGTGCTGAAATTGATAAAAATCTACACTTAGACGTCCACATTTCACAAACTATCAAAAAAGTCCATAAAGAAAATGGGAACACTATATAGGCACAGGAAATCCCTCTCAAAATGAGCACAGATTACCCTAGCCCAAACTCACCTCTTGTCTACCATAATGTATGCTGTTCCAGTTCTTACCCAGCTTAGAAAACTTGACCTTGCCAAACTGGAATCATGTTATAATAAAATCGCCAAGTTTTCAAACAACTCCAACTTTAGAACCCAACATTGCCAGGCTCTAAGGCAACTGCAGTGGCTGGAACTGCCCCAGCTACTAATCTATCACCATGTGCTTACAATATGGTAATACATCCAGAACCCTGCACTAGACCAACTTTTCACCCACTATAATACAAATCATCCTCTCCGATCTTCCGGCAAACCCCTCCTCTATATCTCTAGGGCTAACAATACTGCAGGAAAAGCACTGTCCTCCCACTCCATAGCTAGAACCTGGAATAATCTCCCTCCTGTTCTGATTTCTGCCCCTACCTCTTCTCACTTTAAAAAACTCACTTAGAACACACACAAAGAATAAATGGCTATGCCCCTGTATTACATAAGTCCTCAAATTATTCCACTTATATACCTCACTTCCTAATCTGGAGCATTTCTCCCCGGGCCTCTGCTGAAAACAGGCTCTGTGGAACCTAGTCGGACTTTCCCGGTCAACAAATGTTAAATAAAAATAAATAAATAAAAATATACCTACTGTAATATGTTTTACAGTCTAGGTCTTTTCCTAATGCTGATTGAATTTGTATACTTATTCTATTATTAAACATATGTAACTATTTTTTCCTGTATATATAGGTCTTATGTCTGCTGCTGTATACTGTATTTAACATATTGTTTGAAAATGACTATATTTTAACATATTATGTAAAATTTTTCTCCCTGGCCCTCCGCTGAAAATTGACCTGTGTCCAGTCGGACCATTCCAGTTAACAAATGTAAAATAAAATACATTTTTGGTGGTCATTACTTAAGGCAGAAGAGTGTTGAGACTTCAGACATTATCCTCTGTGTCGTCTTACTTAATTTTTCATAAAGACATTGTCACCTTAAAGACCAATCATTGTTTCTACCCGTGGTCACTTCCGAGTCTAATTTAAACCAGCCCATTTGCTCGCGAGTGTTCTTTCCAAATTTCATAACAAAGGAGAACATTTACTTCATTGCTTGCATGTTTATAGACAACATAGATTTTATCTGTACAGAGCCAAAAGTTTCAGAAAATCTTACCAAGTGTTTACTTCCCTATCAAAGTCAGACTTGGCAATCCTGTTTCCAAAGTGACCTTATCCAAATGGCTTTCAGAATGCATTTCTTTTGCATACTCTTTGAGGGGGGATGACATTGCTTGCAAAGCCAAAAAAGCATTCCGCAAAGATAGTAGCTGCTTCAGCTACCTTTATTTGCAGGCTTCTGTTAATGATATTTCTCCGCAGCTACCTAGTCTACTATTCATACCTTTGTGTCGCATTGCTAGCTGGACATTTAGTCTAGGGCTAGAACTTCTTTTCCTTCCACCATTTTATGAATGTTCTCTCTCCTAGGGCCTCCCTGGAGTTTTGCTGGCTGGAGACTCTGTCCAGCAGGTTGAGAACAGATGGAAAAGGCAGCATTCAATACAAACGTTATCTACTTACCACAATTACATATCCATGTTGTCTTTATCCATCCATCTTGACCATCTCTCCCCCCTTGCCTCCTCCAAAGTTTTCATTGTTTTAGTGAGTACTCCCAATTGCCTTATGGTCCAGCCTCAAATCCTACATAGGAGAGTCCTTTTCTGTTGCTGTCTTTTTCCCAAACTCCATTTTCTCCCCCCTGATTATGATTTACTATGGTTCAGAGATTCTCCACAGGGCAAACTGTATCTGAGAAGAAGGTAATACTGTAAGTGCTTATGGGTAGAGGAGGTGGAGCTCTGGATCTGAAGATTTTGAGTATGGCTGTCTTCAGATCATGTCATGGATGGATAAAGACAATTTGGCTCTATCTTGGTACATACATCACTCTTGTTTACTTTCTTGCCATGAACTTCTGTTATGCCTGTTGTTCATTGTCCTCCTCCTATTTCTACTCCACTCCCTCCCCCCCAAAAAAATAAGGGTACCACACTTGTGGCCCATGAGCTACTGAAAACCTTTGTCTCTGAATTTCCCAGTGGTCCTCTGTTCAATAGTGGGAGGTAGTCCAGCTGGTCTTGCAGCACTGTATTTTCTTAATGAAACAATTTTTCTCTCCTCTGTCTCCCTTTCCTTATTGGTGGTTTCCATTACAATTAGTATATCTTCCCTTCTTTGATTTCAATCCTATGTTTGCTCGTCCTGACCAGGTCTGTCTCTCCCTTTCATCCTTTCTGTCATCTGTCTAAAGAATCATTTGTCTACCCACCACAACCCTTCTGTCAGCTCCCTTTCATCTTGTGCCTACGCTGCTCTAACCTCCATTGTCATCTGTTTGCACACCTTCCTTCCCCCTATCATATCTCTTACACCTCTTATCCTTTACCGTAATCAGTTGCCTGACTTTTCTGTCTGGCTGCGATGGAACTGCTGATGTGAATGCTGCTTATAAGGAATAAAAAGGAGCACTACATTCGATAACAGCGGATTGTAATACACAAAGCTTCTTGGGTACCCAGTGGCTGTATTCAATGAACTAACAGTGAGAAGAAATAGAACTCATTCTGAAAAGGAAGGTCTTGGAAAAGTTTAACTGGAAAGCTGTTTTTAAAGAAAAATCGGGCATGTTAAAAGTAATCACAATTTGTATTCATGTTCCAGAAGCTGTCAAACATTTTTGTTTTAAGTGTACTGCTATTCCATTCAGACTTTATTAGGGAGTGCAGAAAGTCATTTCTTTAAACGAACAGAAATACTGATCATTATATCTATGGCCCAATAGTCCTATAACTTTTAAGTTAATAAAGGACAGTGATATCTTGAAATGATAAACTGCTACCATATTGTTTAGAAATATACAGCAAAGTATATGAAGTGTAAGCATTCCTAAGGTTTAAAAGGATATTTTGCTAAAACAGATATTTACATTACAAAGAAACAGTTTTATACAGGGTGTGCTTAAGATAAGAAGGGGAAAGGGATGTACTGTTCATAGGTTAGTACTAGGCTAACTGCCCTTGCAAGCCATTTTAAGCCTAGCCCAATTATCCCTTGTGAGACTCAAACCCTGCACCTTGTGTTTTTAAGGCAAACACCTTAACCATTAGGCCACCCTCCCAACCCAATTATTTTGTCTTGTAACCATTTACGTTATTAGTGTTTTATTTGAGAGTATACAGTATATGGACCTGCATTTAATATCCATTTCAAGCTAGCCCACATCCCTTTTGATTTCTTGTCAGCACTCACTGACCTTTCCTAGTGATTAAAAGAGATTGAGCGAGTGACATTCATATAAGATTGTCTTACTAATTAACACGACTGAATCCTTTAAGGAGCCAGGCTATAGTATATCAAGATAGAAAAAGAGGTCCATGAGGGATGGATCACGTGATGCTTCACAGCTGTGTCCGACTCTGAAGTAACTTTGAGCTGCTGTCTATTAGCAGAGAGTTTACACATGTCAAAATCTGCTGTAGCTTTGCAAAGTCCTGTAATAGCAGTAAAACTGTTCATTTGTGTAACGTAATAAGATAACTATTCAGTTGTGTAACATGTATGTTTAAGATAACTATTCAGTTTTGTAACATGTATGTTTAAGATGTTAATTTCGTGTCTCCTAAATACTTCTCCAGTCCTTACATATTTTATATTAAATATTCAGCTCTCCCAGAAACATCAGCATTTTCATGACTAAATGAACTACTACACATTTTCACCTAGCAGAAATATTTTGAGTCTTTTTAAACTGTGCTGGTTCCTGATAACAAGCGCTAGACACTATCATTTATTTTTCCTTGTTATTTGATTCTTTTATAACTGGATAGGTGAGCTGGTTTATGGACCCTTCACAACCATGACCTAGGGCATAGGGTATATGCATTGTAGACCAACAATCACAAATCTGAAGTTGTACTTTGCAACACTGTACACAAAATGTGCAACAATTTTTATGTGATTACACATTGTAGATACAATTGGATTTTTAGACAGTATACAGAGATGCTTAGCATATACCCCAACAATGGGTAGATAGAGTAACATATTTTAGTTAATATAGACTTTGCTGGAATATGACCATAGGCAAGACGCTTCATTTCTCATAGTTCCATCCAGTAAATACAGAAATGAGAAACAGGAGATGACAGTGAATAATATGCTGTACATTAAACTGGCTGTTGAGGGGCGTTAATATGTAACTGAACGTACTAAATCTGTGATTTTCCTGCACTTGTCACACTAATGCCTAGAAAGCCCCATATTGGGAATAAGCTGAGTACAGTCTGTTTGCTTAAGTGTCCTTGTACAACTAAGCTGCACTGCTGTCTAGACTAAATGATAGGGACAATTGCAGAAGGAGAGAGAGACAGACACAAGTGATCAAAGTGAGTTCAAAGCTAATTGAACACAATGGCTCTTGTCTAAAATAAGTTTACATGTATTTGCAAATTTGTATGCACAGCTCGTCTAAACATGCTTTGGGTATTTTAGGCAATTTTCACATTGTCCTTCCAGTTTCAACAGTTAGTATTCCAGAACTGCTTTTTCTGATCCCCGCTGAGAGCTGCATTCTTTTATCTTCAGAAATGCACTCTCAGACTTTCTTGTCATTTAACGAGGATGTTGACAAATTATTGAGAATGGCATTCACTGGGTGAAAAAGACATGCTGTAGACACATTTCTCATTTCCTAAAACTTCTTGTTAGGTTGAGTAATGAAGTGTACAAATAAAATGCCTACATCCATGAATTGCCTGATTCAGGTCGCTTTTGCCCTCTGCAGGGCACTTGGCATATTTCAGAAAACAGCTCTAAGGATGAGAAGATAAAAGGCACAGTTTTGTTTTCAGCAAAAAAATAAAAAAAAACAAAAGGTTGTGAGCATTAGTACAATTTACCTGTAATAATTCAGAATTATTAATGCAAATATGAGGGGAAAAACTGGAAAATGACAAGAAAGGCTGCATATATGAAACTGGAATAAAACTCTCTTGAATAAAACTGGAAAAAGGTCATGTTTATTAAGGCATGATAAGGAATGAAGTTAGCACATTCGTGCTGACTGGACTATAGCACAGTGTCTGCTACACAGTTTTAGCAATATATCTGTTTTCCATAGGACTGGCAGGGTGAAGGATCAGACCTTCTATCACAGACAACTTTGATATTGAGGGATAAGTGGGTAGCTACCAAAACAGTGGGATATCTCATGTAGTTTGGACATAATCCTGAATATTAAAACTTATACAGCAAGAAGATAGACCGAAACAAACATCATGACTGATTTAAGAAAAGACAAAGACAAAAAAAAAAAAAAAGAGTGCAGGATAATGGATCTCAGGAAGTGTAAGCCACAGATGTCCGATAACCCATCCACACTGCTAGAGTAAAGGCAGATGTCTGAGAGTCCAT